>NC_048895.1:62938978-62988182 GCF_011077185.1 Oxyura jamaicensis | reverse complement strand
CCCGCCCTCGCACACTCCTCTCTCTCGCACGGCCGTCCGTCCGTCCGTCCGTCCTGTCGGCACCTCGCCCGCCCGGCGCACGCACGCAACCCCCCGGCGCCCCCACATCATGCTGCCGGCCGCCGGCACGGCATGGACCCCGGCGGCGGCTGCACGGCTCCTCTCCGCTGCTGAGACCCCCCTGAGGTTTGCGGCAGGTAGCGGGCCGGACGGTTTCCAAGTGCAATAGGGAAAAGCGGAGGGGCGAGGAAAAGGATAAAAAAAAAAAAAAAAAGGAAAAAAAAAAAAAAAAAAAAAAAAAGGGAAAAAAAAAAAAGGCAAAGGCCACCAGCCCAGCCAAGCCCAGCTTTGGATCTCAGTGCAGGTATTTCTGCTGCTGTGTTCATCCCTTGCCGCCTAGCACCCCGATTTTTTTAATTTTTATTTTTAAAGGAAAGGAAAAAAAAACAACCAACGAAAAGGAGAAGTCGAACTCTCAAAGGGTTACTATGCAATTGCGACTGCTTTCTTGGTTTTTTATCACTTTGAACTTTATGGAATACATTGGCAGCCAGCACGCCTCCAGGGTACGGCGACAGGGAAGAAGTAAGTGCGAAGAGATTTATACTTTGATAACTTGTGCTTCCTCTCGTTGTGCCGTTCACCTGCTCGGGAGCTCCGTGTGCCCCCGGCGCCTTTGCTAGCGCTAGAAAGCGAGTTCCGCTCCCGCGGCGCGCCCGAGCGGATTTGCTGCGGGAGTTTGGTTGAGTTGGAGGGATGATGGAGGCGAGCTCCCAGCCCCTTCTGCTTGGCTCTCTCACCTCGCCGGGATGAGCAGCGCCGGCTCCGGGAAGACCTGCGTGTGCTCCTTTTTATCTTAATGTCCGGTAAAGGGGAGCTCTGCCTTTCTTAGCGCATCCCAAAGGGAAAGCAGGATGACGCGACAGGTAACTGGTTTTGGCCGCGATGCTCCGAGAGCCTTTCTCCACCCTCGGACACTGCTTAGCGATCCGGGGGAGGAAGGAGAGGGCAGCCCCCTCCCCAAGAACGGCCGGGACGGACCAACACCGCAGAGCAAGCCCAGCGACGGGGAGAGGGGGGCTGGGGGTCCTCCAGCTTCCACTCACTGCGGTGGCACCGTCCCGGCTCGCCGGCTCTGCCCGGGGACTGACGCCCTAGATTTCGGACGGTTTTTAGTGCCCCTGGGACGGAGGGAGCCCGCCCCGTCTGACCCAGCCAGCCCCGATGCCCGCCACAGCAGGCAGCCGACCGGGGCCGGGCTGACGGCGGGTGGGGACCAGGGGTCCCGGGGGCTTAGCCGGGGGTCCCGGGGCAGCACCCAGGGGTCTCGGGGCAGTACCCGGGGGTCCCGGGCCATACTCGGGCTGGGACGCCGCTCCGGACCGAGGTGAGGAGGGTCCCTGGGAACGGCGCCTGCAGGACGTCGCTGGTCCCGCTTGGGGCATCGGCAGGGCTCCGCTGTGGGGACGTGCCCCGGGCCCGGCCACCCCCGGCAGCTCGGGGCAGGCACTTTCCGCGCACCAACGGCGGCGGGGCCGCTTTGGTTGCGCCTGGCGGCGGCAGATACCAGGGCAGAAAGCACGGCAGCCTGCATTTAATCAGCGAGGGGTGCGCCGTGTTACCACCTCGGGGAGGGGGGCGGGAGGTGCTGTTAGTAGCATTTTTTTTTCGCTCTGCCTTAGCTCCCTTCCCCCGAGCGCCGCTGCCAGCGCCTGAAAGCCTCCTTTGTGCGCTTCGCCTCCCCGCACAAGCTCCGATTCACCCACGGAGCCTTGCAGCGGGGCGCAGCACGGCCCTGCACTGCCCACGGCGGAGGGAGCACCCGGGGCTAAGCAAAACACGTCAGGGTTGGCCGATTTATTGTCTTTGGCAAGGGAGCGCCCCGCAGCCTCCATCCCTTCCCACCCTCTCCTTTAACCCTGGCAGCCGCCTTCCCGCAAGCTGCGGCTGCCCCGCGCACCACAACTCGCGCGGGGCCCCCGACGGCCCCCGACGGGCGCGGTGCAGGGCTTCGGCCGGGGCGAGAGGGGGGACAGGACCCTCTTGGGGGGCAAAAGGGGGCACCGCGGGGTCCCGGCGGCGGGGACTCGCAGCGGGGGCAGCCCCGGAGCACCTTGTGCGCGCCGTGCCGTGCCGTGCCGGGCCCAGAGCCGGGCCAGCGGCGACCTCTGCTGTCCTGTGCCGCGGCGGGCAGCCGGCGGCAGGTGCGGCGCGTCTCGGCTCGGCTCGGCCCGGCCCGGCTTGGCCTGGCTCGGCTCGGCCCGGCTTGGCCTGGCTCGGCTCGGCCCGAACGCTGCCCCGCGGGGGTCGCCAGGCCACTCCTATGGGGGGCAAGGCAGCCACCGTGCTGCCCCGGGCTGCTGGGCGCAGGGCAGCCGCTATTTGCCAGCATCGGGGCTGCCGGGTGAGAGTGTGCGTGTGGGAGAGCGCTTGTGCATGTGTGTGCTCCTCGCCTGGTCCTGCCCGGGTCTTTCTTAGCTCCCCTTCTGTAGCTGCGTAACTTTCGGGAACGACAGCCGGAATTGCTGGCTGAAAAAATTAAATTAAAATAAAATAAAATAGCTCGTTTGGTGCAACATAGGGAAGGTACCAAGAAGTTGCTCACAGTTTTCTGTTTACAAGATGGGAGTTAAGCTAAATTCACAGTGGAATAAGTGGCTGACCAAAAAAAAAAAAAAAAAAATCACAGCTACAAATAGGTGGGATGGAAAGCTGGCTCCTTGTTTTGTAAGATAAAGTAAATAACCACCAGAACATCTCACCTAGGCATGGTGCACCTTGTCCGCTGGTTGAGGACTTTGGATCAGGCTGGCTGTAAGATGTGTTCTGGTGTAACCACTGGGTATTGGGCGCGAAGCGAAAATTAGAGTGTGTTTATGGAAGTTGTTATAGCAGAGGTTAGGGTCACTGTCTGCACTTACTATTTTGGCTTTTAAAATCTATAAATAGTTAATCATGAAGACTGCAACTTGAAAAAATGGCAGTGTGCAGATAAAGAAGACACCTGTCAAAGCCCTCTGTCTGCTACGTGGAAGTCTCTCTCTGAATTTCCATTTCTTTTTTCCTCGTCAGCTTCCTTTAAGCATACATCCTAGTCCTGTTGCTGGGGAAGTGCTTTTGAAGTTCCATTCTACCTCTGCATTTTTAAATGCAGCCCAAACTACTTGCTGTCAAGCAGTGAATCAGTGAGCTCGTGTTACTTCATTTTGTTAAATATCCGAGGGCCTATTCTATGTTGTATAGAATCTATCATGTTTTATGCTGTCGTATTTTAGGAGAAAGGAACGGCAAAGCCTGAACTGACTAATTCAGAATATGCTGGGCCAAACTCTCAGCTCATATAAATTTAATTTTCTTTCTTAATTTACCCCAGCAAAAGGACCTGGACATGAAGTATTACTTATTTTGTACCTGCTGTCAAAGTAATCTTTACTAGGAGCAAAGTCTGAACTTTCATTCCCCAAACTCCTACTGCATTTACTAGCTTGAGTATCCTAAATTTCTGTCTCACATGGTAAACACATAGTTGGCTGTAGAGAGGTGAAACTCGTCTGAAGTCAACAGCAGAGTGCGGACAGGGGATTGTGTCCATAATTAGACACAGCAGACACGATCAATAAAAGTTCAAAAGCAAATGTGCCATTAGCAAAGAGATTTGTGTTTTTATTCTGATAAGAGCACTTAAGATTAACAAACTGAGTTGCTCATTCAGGTCCTACAAGAGAGATTAATATGCAGCGAGTATAGAGTAGCATACCAATAATTGAGAAATTCTATATACCTGCCACTGAGTACAGTTTTATTAGACAAAAGTAGGATTAAGTCAATAGCTCCAAAATATTTTGGCTCTGCAGATCACCATCAACCCTCAAAACTTAGTACCGACAGTTGTACACCTTTCTCATTGACCTTTTAACTGCTGGAAATGAAGCATTATTTGATATGGCTCTGTGAATGACCTCCGGAGCATTTGCCGTGACCCCGTGGGCTGTGAGTGAGCCGGCGGCTAAATTTGGGAATCACCAGAATAAACACAGTGACAGAAAATAGATAGAAAGTTCTGCGTTTGTATCGTAGTTCCTACACCAGGGTGTAAAACTGTCAGCACGATGTAGTGGAGCTGCAATGTGCCATGGTGCCTGATACTGGTAGCCCATCGGGGCCTGATGCTGGCAATTGCATCCTGCCTTTGTCCCTTTGTCCCAGGGTTCCCGAAGCAGCAGTGCCATCACCGTAAAGGCGTTTGCTCCTTCGGCCGCCCCTCCGTGGTCTCCTCCAATGCTGCAGGACGGCGGGTCTTACAGCGTCCGCTCTCAGTCACAGTCATGAGTGGAGTGGTCCACCCAGCCAACGCTCTTGTCTTCCTCACGCACAGTCTCTTACGAGTCCAAAATTAAGTCAGTGCATGACTGTGCGACCGAAAACACGGCTGTATGAAATAAAACAGAAGAGAAATGACAGAATGCAAATTGGCAAAATTACGCCTTCGGTTTTTTTACACCCTCTAGAAGAGTGTCATCCACACGAAGTTAAAATTTACTTCTTTTGCAACAGGAAAAGAGGAATTACATTATTAATCAGAACAGTGTTACATTTTGGAAACTTTTTAAATTATTAATAGTTTACCATCAATATGTATATTTCTAGTACCTATATGTATGTTTAGGTTTGGCATGGCACAGATGGTAATACAACATATTCTAAACATAAAATAGGTGTTGTTATTATTATTTTTTTAAAAGGAAATAATTTAGTATCATAGTGCAATAATTTAGGGCAGAAGTTAGCCAAGCGAGCAGCCATCAAGTAAGCTGATTCAGTCCTTGGGCAAGATTAAATTATTTTCGCTGTTAGTTCTCTTTCAAAGTATTTGTATATCGCGGATACATTATTATTATTATTATTATTTTTCTGTGATGATTGCATATTTGTATTTTCAGAGTAAATACTTAGCTGGTGACAAGTGCATTTTTTTTTTTTTTCATTGAAACTGTATTTCTCATTTTTGGATGAGATCCTGTTTGTTTCGAAATAGACTGTAAATTTCCTATTACAGTCATTAGAAACAAAAGCAGCCGTAGGACTATTTCATCGTATTTTCATACACTATGAACATATTTCATAGTAGTAATATATTAAATAATTAAATATTAGAAAACCACTACCCATTGCTGAAAGCATTAGAAGAATTACAAAGTAGTTAATTTTTTTGTCTTGTTTTGTTTTTAAACTATATGTGCATGTAGAGCCGTGCTTGAAGTGTACTATCTGCTTGTAGAACAATGTGTTTTATTATCCCAAGAGCCTTAGTATGCGAGACTAAAGAACATTAGACCAGTTCCTATTTCATATCTGACATCTGAAATGGTGATAATTTCTTTTTTTTTTTTTTCCTTTCAGCTGCCGAAGGCATTTTAAAAACTATTTAAAATTTCTGTTAAATTCTAAATGCATATATCACCACCACTTCCTAAAACCATTGATATAGGATGCATATCAGCAGATATATAAAAAGCCCTATATTTATTTGCAGAAAAAAACAAAATCTTATGTTGTGATGATTTTAGATCTTGAACCTGCCTCCATAGTTTTCAGTGGAGAAAATCCCATGAAGTTTCCTGGAGCTGGGGAGGGCTCTTTTTTCTGCAGAATCTCAGGAAAGATTTTGAGTTTGGAAGAAGTCTTGTTCTGGAGTACTTGCAAAATTTTGCAATCCAAATATGTATGATACCTATATAAGAAAAAAAAAATGCCCTGTACCTTTCAAAACTCTGATATATCATCTGCTTGGGAGGCAGTCCCCTTCTTAAGCATATGAAAAGAACAGCTATTTTACTATTTTCACCTACTGACCTGACTGAAGTCAATACAGTTAACGCTGAGATTATTTTATTCTTTTAAGCTGTGTACCAAGCCTTTGCAAATCCCTGGTCTGTTCCTTCTTGCTGTAAAGTTTTTGTTTTTGTTTTTCCTGAAGACAATGCAAGTTCTAATACCTAATTAACAAAAATTGAGTGAAAACTTAAAAATCAGATGTACTCAATATCTGTTAAGCCTGATCACTTTTCCTTCTAGTTAGTAAAGCACCTGTTGACTTGACTCTTGCTGTTATCCACTAATGTTAATAAGCTGTCTATCATTTCATATTAAATCATTTATAGACAGTGACTACTCAGAAAACTCATCCAGTAAAACCATGGGGGTTCTTAAGAACTTCCCCCCTTACAATAAAGTTGTCCTTTTTGCTCTTGAAATAAATTTAAAAGTTGTGAAAGCTGGTGAAAGAGATATAAAGGCTAATATATATATATATATAGTCTAATTTCTAATTTTGGATTCTGAACAACCCAAAATCACTTTGCTAATTTTTCACCAAAATAATTCAGAACAAAGCAACATTATCAGATGACAAAAGGCAGCTGAAACTATACTTTTTTTATACAAAAGTCTGTCTGTCTGCAATTACCACAAAAAATGCCACAGATAAAAATATTCAGAGAATATTTGTTCATGCAAAACATGTTCTGTCTCTCTCTCAAAAATAAATAGATAAATAAAATATTAATTAAAAAAAAAAAAGATCTACAACGTTTTCATAAATAATTGAATTACTGGCAGTGACATAATAATTACTTATTGGATACTTTGTCATAATAAAACCCAAAGGGATTTATTAACAGTTTATATTTTTGTTGTTAGTCATGAACAGTGCAATGAGCAACACTACTTATGGGTTAGCTGACTAACAAACATCTTTATGTGTTTCGATTTCTTGCTTGTAAGCTATAGATCACACATGTTCAAATGTTACTATTTACTTGTGTGATTAAAAATAGCACCTGCTCCAGGAAAAGATCCACAAAACCTACATAGCTCCAGTGCTGCTGATTTGGGGATCGGAGCCGAAGGGTGAGGGACAGGAAGGGAACTTCGCGTCTCACTGGGATGGCACTGAGCTCCCTGCACTGCGCCGAAGCTTTGGCTCCACATAGCAGGGTAATTTCGGGAAGAACATAAAGGGATGCTTATAGTGATACTTTTAAATGAAAGCAAAACCTTGAACTGCAGGTCTATACAGAGCTATGGTAGTGTGCTACTATAAACATTATCCTTTCAAGCTCCTTGTAGTGTGTCAGCTTTACGTCCTGACATGTTTCGTGTTTAAACTTAAAAGGTTCGAGATGGGATTTCAGATGTTTGATGTTTCCTGCAGGGTAAAGCAGATTTTGGGGCACTGTAAAATAAAACAGGAGCTCATTGATGGGTGTTGGAATAGCAATGATGTGTGATTTCTGTGGCTTCCTGTAAAGTGCTAGGGGAGAAAGAGCAAGGCTCAGATCCAAGAACGGGACTTAGGTGCCTAAGGTGTGTCTGGGGCAGGATTTAAACACCTGAGTCCCTTACTTTCAAAGCCCTGTTTAACTGCCAGCTCATCCCTGAAGCATGGGCATTTCTCAGAAGTTTTGTTGTTTCTACCATGAGATGTCAGCTTGCCGATACTGAGCCTTCACCTGGCACAGGAGACTTCTGAGCTCAGGTCTCTTCTGCAAAGTCTGAAATTTTCTCTTACAGAAACCCTGGATAAAAAGGCAGCAAACAGAGAATAATGGTTAATAAAAATAACAAACCAAATTTATTCCAAAGGTAGTGCAGAACTCCCCACACTGCAGGCAATTGCTTATTGACAGTGGGCTTACAAGCCCGCTCCGCTCCTGTGCTAATGGGTGCAACCAAAGCACCTCAGATGACATGGGCTAGAGTCAGGTGAGACAAAAGAGTTACTTTACTCTAGTTTTCCAACTACTAGCTGAATATTTTTGCTGCTAAGGTTTTAGATACATGAAGGGTCGCAAGGCTGCTGCTCCTTCACGGTGTGTTTCAAAAGACAATCTGAGGCCTCTTTTGCTTTGTGAAAGAACACTGTAGCTTGCAGGGTTGTGCACTTGTGCCAGGACACCAAACCCCATGGATAGTCAGGATCTCAATCAGTTTCTGACCCCAGCTGAGAATTCCTTGCTCTCTTTTTTGGTCAGTCCGTTTTGTAGGCACCCAACACTTTCCACGCATTAAAAGGCAATTTGGATGCCCCTCTCAGGGCTGCTAACAGTACTTCTACCAAAGCATCAACTGAGGGCATCGCTACACAAAGCAGCGATGTTCAGAATAGCATTAATCCCTCATCAGTCACTAGTTCATCCATCCCACTTCTCTCCAAATAACTAACCAGGGACTAGTTTTCCTGGTGATAGCATTCTAGTGGGAAGTTACAGCAGATGTAGGATTTGAGCATTTTTTCCTCATCTCCCTATGAAGTGAGGAAAAGCATTCCTTGGAGGAAGGAAAAGGAGAAAGCTCTCATGTGAGCCAGAAACATAGGAGCAAACAGCTGGTGCAACAAGGTTTCCATTGCATTTCTTGACTAACATTTACAAACATCCACATGAACCAGAGCTACTAAAACCTGACACTTTAATATGTTTACAAAGTTTATATATGTTATCAGCACATGTAATACTCCCAACAGGATTTATTACAGGTTCCTTTAGCAACAACATTTTTTATTCATAACAGCTCCACTGGTCAGAGAGAGGAAAACAGCCAGTTTCTTCAGAGCATGCCTCCCACGCACACTTGCCCTGCATTATTGGATAGCTTATTCATGAAGATTACAAATACCAGTGTCGGCAAGTGTTTCATAACCTTGTTTCCTTTTCCTAGAATGTTCATAATTAATTTCACTATGCTTTTTCTATGCCACTGAATAAGGGGTTGCTGGTTTTATTTTACTTTATGCTACACTGCTGAATGAAGAATTATCCCTGCAAAATAGAACCGAGTGGGACCAAAGGATATTTATTTAACATGAAGTCAGAGTCAGAAGATGTTAAGTGCCTGAATTTAGCAAACACATGGAGAGGGATGAAGATTCCAGAAAGTTTTAGTATAACACAGCATTGAAAATAATCAGCTAGGATGAGGCACTGGGCATAGTGTCCGCAGATGTCATAAGATCTAATAGACAAGATCTTACTGGCAGGAAAGGTAAATAAATTACACAACTTGTTATTTTGCAAAGAAATAGGTTATGCTTTGCAGTCCAAAATGAAGTCACACATTTGTCTTAGGTTTCTGTTTTATGAAGAGTTGAGCACTTAATGAGTTTCAGAGTTGAGGATGTATTAAAACTGAGCATGCAATTCTGTATGAGAGCATAGAACTGGTGCTACATCTCGGATAAGTATTTTTAAGCCCAAGATCTTGGTTTTACAGATATAATATTTTAAATGTGCTGTTTAAATTATCCATTGAGGAGAAGCTTCAGTCATGTAAGAAGTTGTTGATAGGATTCAGGTACGAGTGAGTATCAGCAAGAGGACATCTGTATGGCTGCTTAGGTCATGTATTACTTCCAAGAAAAGACTAAAGTTATTTTAAGTAAGAGGTAAATGTAAAAACAAATTCCCCTGTATATATTGTGGACAAAAATATTTTCCTTTCTCTGTTGGTATAATCTATTTCTGGTAACAACCTACAAAATCTATGTGATTTGAGAATGCTGTTTCTCTTCCATAAATGGGTGCTATGTCCTTTCATCTGAGTAATTCTCAGAAAGAAGAAGCTGTTACATTACTAACTCTGAATTAAGTATATTTAAGGAAATAATGTAACAAATGGTGACATGTTTTATGATTATGTGATCTCTTAAGGGCCAAAGTGGGCTCCATCAACATGAAAATTATGGAGGAGATTTCACATAAGCTTTCTTTTCAAATTTATTTGTATGCTGTGGCTGGAGACTCTGATGAACACAAATCTTCCCCAGCTTTATGGAGGTGTGGAGCAATGTGAACAGGGGGTCTTAGTCCTGTTTGCCAAGATCTGGCTTGCCACAAAGGAAACTGTAGACTGTACACTTCCAAGATGAGAACAAGCTGCCATTCACCTCTTCCTGAAATCATATGATTTCCCACCTAACCAGTGCTAGAAGTTCATTTTTTCCTCTGATTAAATCAAAGCTGAGTCCAGATAAAATAGATTAATCAGAAGAGTTGTCTTCTCTTGCATTTCCCAGATTTACTGATTAAGTAAAAAAGGATTTAAAATACAGTTACCACTAAAAGACCACTGAACATTACAAAAGTAAGGCCACGATCCTTTCTGAAGCCTTGTATAATTTGTTGTCTTGAAGAATAAGTTATTTGTCTATGGAATTTCTTGGTTGAGTCTTCCATCCTGGTTTCCTGACTGTCTGTGGTTAGTGTTGTGTGCACCGAAAAGGGCCTGTGTTTTTCATCTGGGATATGCAGAGACCTTGGGCACATCTTGTCCAAAAGAGATCAGATCAGCCACAGAAATTGCAGTATTGCTTATAAGGCAGCTTATTCAGTAGAGACTTCCATCACTGTCTCCCAGTTCTCTCTTTTACATATTTCATCCCCTAGAATCACGCAAGACACAAGCCTAGAGCTGTCATCCTTGAGACAGAAAAAATACCCTTTATGCAGCTTTTGCCTATGATCTCCTAAGAAGATCTTTTTGACCATCATTTATAACACTTGACAAAAGTGTCAGAAAACCACACACCTACCAAAAATGCAGGATAGTGTTTAAAGCCATTCACAAAATATTACCCAAATAAACAATTTTGTTTGAAAATATGCTTATGCATGCCTATATATTTAGTCAACTGTGTCATTCTATCTTTCTCCCTGCCCTTCTTATCTTCATCTATATACAGTTTACATAATATATATACATACAAATTCACATAGACTCAAGCAAGAATTAAAGGTTTTGACATGTTCTTTAAGTGTTCTCACTTGAAATCATCTTCAGATATAAAGGACAGATAACACTAGATACAAGATATTTTGTTTCAAAACTCTTTGGTTTGTCTGAAAACTCTACCTTTTCTCCCACTGTTTTTATGGTCTGTTTGGTCACAGTAAACAAAATCATTAGCTGCACAGTTTAAAGCAAACACTAAATTAAAACAAAAATTGAATGGGAAGCTTGGTAGGAGATCCCCTTCTCTTTCTGTTTAGCCTGGTATGCTTAAAACTACATCAGAAAGTTAAAGGTATCCTTCCTTTTTTGGTTGTGGACCGGTAAAACTTTCTGGCTTTTCTTGAGGCATGTATCACCAGGTTGGACATCTGAGTCAATCAGGAGAAAGAAAACAATTGTTTGGATGGACTCTGGGCAGGGGAAATCAGTGGTGGTGGAGAAGGATCTTCATGTTCCCCTGCGATAACTCAGCAGTATTGCTGCTAATGTTATCGGGGGGTATGTCCATGTGTCCATGTGTATGTGTACGTGTATGTGTACCTGTATCTGTATGTGCTGAGGAAACATCAGGGAATATTGATTTTCGTATCATTTATTAGATGACAAAAATACCATGATCATAAGACACGTGCCAGGTTAACACAAGATTTTCAATTACAGTCTCAGCATTGTTTTTATTGGGAGTTGGTTTAGGCAGAATAAGCATTTCCCAAAGGTTAACGGATTGATTCTGCTTCTAGTTAAAGCTTGTGTCAGGAAGCAAATTACTCACAGAGCTCTGCCAACACAAAATTTGCATATCCTTAGAAACAGCCTAAATGTTTATATAGGCTATTAAAAAACACCATGATAGTTGGTGGGGGATTTTTGTTCTCACTCACCAAGGAAATGACAGCCATGTAGTCTGCACTTCTCTTCATGAGGTACTGGTAAAAGTAGTGAGAATATTTCACCCTCTTTTGTCAAAGAACAGATGTAATTTGCCATTTAAATGTGTGGGAGGGATACTTTCACTGTGTTCCCCATGCTTTTTCACCCTTTCCAGCACTCATGAGCTTTCTCCTAGTTTATTATCTCCTCAGTTACAGTTACCAAGCTTCTGTTTCCCTCTTTTTAAATATCTATGAACTTCAGCACTACTTTTCAATGTAGTGACTGAAGGGATTCAGAGAATGAGAACATACACCAAGCCATATTAGCATGGATAGTGGCCAGATAAAAAGATTAATCACAGGGAGAGACCCAAAGGGCTGCATTTCCAGAAGTGGCAAGGGGTAGAGGAACTCTTAATCGGCTCCATTAGCCTGCCTGATGTAAGGCAAACATGCCCATGTCCTCCACACTATCAATAATATGCCTGGATCCAACTCAAGCTTATTGGAAACAAGAACTAGCAGGTGAATGCAGTGACCAAAGTAGACACACCAGACAGAATTAACAAGTAACAATGTTATGTGGGATATAAATATTGTGCACCTTCTCATATGATTTTTTAAAACAACTTTCTGTAATATTCCCATCACTATCAATTCCTTTTCTTCCTTAGTGTCACCCAAAAGGAATTCCCCCTTACTATTCCCTTACCCTCACTCCCACTTAGCACCTATAAGCAGATTGCCCCCTTGGCATATTTTTCCCTTTTGATGCCAAGCCACAAGTTATTGCAACTCATGGTTCTGAGCTCAACGTTTTGAGGAGAAGTGGTGGAAAGAGAGCAGATGCCCTTGAGCCATGGTGTGATGACTTGATGAAAGCAGTGGGTTTCTGGGTGAGAAAAAATAAGCAGTGAATGGCTTCTTTGATTTACAAAGCCACATTGTAAAAATAATCTATGAATCTTTGCGTATACAGAAAGAAAATACGAGTCCTTGGAGCAGTTGTCTGACATGGCCTGGTAGAAGTAAGGAGGGAGCTGGAAAAACTTGCATGCTCTAATAAAGTACATAGCCCTGAGGGCAATCAAATGCAAGAGCATGAAGGGTGCTGTTTGGAAAGTGGTGAACTATTTATGAATGTGCCAGTTGGCATCAAACACTTCTAGGGCTGTTTGGCCAAGCACAGGTACCAAAATATTCACCCAGTTTGTCTACTGCTCCCCAAGAAGTAGGACAGGACCCTTCAGGGACCAGCAGAAAAAGTTTACTGATTGCAAAAATATTTGGGGGGAAGGGGAGAGGAAAGTCGAAAGTCCTCCCCATAATGTCTTGCATTTCCCCAAAACTTTGTCAGGGATTGCTGCTAGATGCTCAGATAGCAGAACAACGGGTCTCAGTTTAGTAGGGCTCTTACAAAACCCTCCTTCTCAGCAGTGCGGTGTCATGTAAGGGATCAGCAGTGCAGTTCTTCAGCTGAACTGCAACGTATTGCACTCTATAAGCAATTCCTAGCTTTCGTAATGCCTGATTGTCCTAGCTTTCTGTATGCCAAGCCCTTTCTTCAACACATTGAATTCCTCACAGCTCTGCACATCTCTATTCTTTCTCTCTTGTGACAGCAGTTGAATAATGTCTACAAATGGAAACATCTCCTCCTCCTCTTGGCTTGCTACGGTAACCCCCTCTCCCAATATTTTCAGCCTAAGTGGATTTACAGAGCTAGCCTGACAGTTTCTGAAATCGAAAACCTCTGGTTAACGACAGAACCCAAGCACAGCTCTCTCTATGGGCGGGCCAGTGCTTCTCGCTTCTCTGTAAGATGGACTCCCACTGATGACGTGGGGATGGAAGAGATACCACACCCCGTCCAGCCGTCGGCCTCTTGCTGAGACAGCTATCACGACTGCCAGTTCTTCCTGAAGGTTTTACAATGTGGACAGTTTCAAACAAACATCAGATGAAAGCAATTTTGAGTCTAAATCAAGCACAGCCAGGTTTGCATTGGTGATTTATCGGTGAAAGTCATCAGATCTTATTACCTATTTCATGAGCCATCCAGTCCTTTGGCTTCCAGCCATTTTTAGGGCCTAATTCTGCTCTTATTGGAGTTAATGGGAGGTTTTGTCGCTGATTTCAATAGGAGGCCTCTGTGTATAGAGGCTTGAAGTGCCTCCAGGTTTCCATCATAGTCTGCAGTTCTCCTCTTTAAGTAAATTGGACATTAACAGATTGCCTGGGCCCACACCTTTGGACATAGGAGAGCTATAGATCTGATTCAGCTCTCACTCACACACCAGCTTCATACCTCAGTGGAGTTACTCCTGATTTATACTGGCAGGAGAGTGAGGTCCAATCTTACTTATGCCTGGGTCATTGCCAGCAGAACACGGAGAGAATTCAAGTCACTTGTTATCCCCTTCCCTGCACCTCTCAATCACAACACATGCACACACATATATATACGTGGATATATTAGAATCATCTGGACTCTTTTAAGTTATTCACCATTGAAACTGACTTCAAATTCAAATTTTAAAGTTGAAATAACAAAGAAGGAAAAAAGAGCCAGAAGGGAGCCAGCTGCAAGGGTACTCACAATTTTCATCAGTCTATGGGACACTCCTAATAACATATTTTACTACTTTGTAGTGAACTTTCTTTGCTTCTGCCATAAATATATTCCCTGTGCTGTAAATGAATAGCTTGCAAGCTCAGTAAAGTTAATATAAAAGAATAAATCTTAACTACCTAATGTCAGGTCAGAAATATAAATCTTATCTAATATGCCAGGTCAGAAGGAAAGAATACTTTTAGCTGAAAATAGCAAATACTTTCCAGTGCAGAGCAGGAACTTATTTTTCTCTTTAAAAAAGTATGCTGCCCCTAATAAGATGAGCTGAACAGTCTCCTTTTAGAATCTCCAAAAGAAAAATAAACACATAGAGCAGAGTTAATTTATAAAATGCTCCAAAGTTTATCTTGGCAGAACCGTTTTAGGCAGTGAGATTTCTCTCTCTCTCGCACATGCATTCACACACACACATTCACACACACACGTCTCAAAATCAGGGCAGGCCCTTACAATAGCAAATACTACAGAAAACTTCTATAACTGGGCAAATATCACAGATCCTGAGCTTTACTCAGGCAAAGCTCTCATTTTAAAATCAGTGGATTTTTTTCCAAAGCAAGACAACAACCCTTAGAGCCTTTGTGTGACCCGCTGTGTTACAGTGGGAGCTGAAGAGCTGCACAAATACCTTCTGCCTCAGGTCTCCCTGCAACGTGCTGGTACTTCTGCCATCTATATGGCAGTGATGCAGCCACTGTCCTTCCTCTGCTCCTGCCTGCCTTCCTCACTGCCTGCCCAGGGCCCCATGTGTCAGTCACTTGCCTGGCACAGAGGTCCCTCCAGGAGCCACACGCTCTCACTTCTGCCCTGTCCTTTGTCCCTCCTGCACACCTCCCTCACAGTGATGCAGGCTCCAGATCTAACAGCCAAGAGACTCCCTACGTGTGGCACACAGCACAACCAAGAACAGCATCTTGCCCTATCCCAACACCCCAAACAGCTTGGAGATCCTCCATCTCTTGTAGCAGACACTGTCCTTTCAGATAGTTTATTTACTTCAGGGTCTGCAAAGCAAGCAGCTACTTCCCTCAGAATTAGAAAGAGTAAAGGCAAATTTATGTGGCTGAAGCACAGCTGTGGTGCTCGAGGATAGTGTGTGCACAACTGTCCAGAGGTACCTGTGCTCATCGCTACCATGATACAGAAGGCAGACCCTGACTTGCTAAAACCCCACAGAAGAATGCAATGAGTGGGTTTCTTTTCTTTTCTCCTTCCTTTTGGCTTCTGGGAAGATGCCAGTGATTTCCAGCATTTGGTCTGACAACTGTTCTACTGTAAATATTTAGAAGAATCCATTAGAGATTAAACAAAGTGTAAGTAACTGCTCCTAAGTGATAGCTCTTATTAATGTTTGCAGCAATAGGCACTTTACAAGCACATATGAATGTCCTACCTCTGGGCTGCTTGTAGGGAAGGACAAGATAGAAGGCAGCAGGCAGAACACAGTGTAATTTGAGCATCAGTGTGTTATCATTATAAATAATCAGTGCAGAGACAGCATTCTGTAATGTGTGCACTATGCTTGCAAATCTTCTAGACAGCAACGGGTAGAGAACACTAAGAAAATATCCCAACCAATGTGTTTTAACTGATCTGTATCAGGCTGCAAAAGTACTCAAAGCCCTAGTTGGGACTTTTTTGCCTTTCCATGGCCTGCCCCTGAAAAATACTTTCAAAACAAAACAAAACAAAACAAAACAAACCACCATTGCCAATGAAAAAGCACAACTCCAAGCTCTCCCCCAAGTCTAGTGCCTCAAGAAAAGGCTTTGCAGTATTGTCATATGTTAAAGGGGAAAAGACAAACACCAGCTTTGCTGGAGTTTTTAACTTTTTTCATATTGTAAAATTCTCCTGACTGTACAGTATCTGAAGCATTCACTGTGCAGAGTGATACTGATAGCAGAGAAGGAATGAACACCAAGGGTGTTCCTGGCCTGACAGTAAGATAGTTAAGAAGTAATGCTGACAGAAGTGACTTTCCAGTGGACTCAGTGAATATTAGGTATACATATATCACAGAATCTAAAATGATGCAGACATCTGGTGCTCTACAGATTACAGGTTGATGACTTGGTCCATCACTCTGCACCAGGACAGCATCCCCTAAACCTGCAGCTTGGCTTGTCATGAATTCTGTCCCCAGGGGAGTGTACTGGTGGGGAGCTGCTACCTCTTCCTAAGAGCACGACTCTCACGTGACTTGCTTCACGCAACTCCATGAAGCCAAGGAGTCAGTTAAGGTGGATGTTTTCATACTGGGGCACAGTTCAACCTTTCCTTTCACTTTGTCTTTTTTGGCATCTGCATGTGTCATTTTTTATCACAATTTCACTGCAGCAGCCCAGCATTTGGAGTGGTGTTGTTGTGGTCATTTCATATCTGACGCCTGTCTCATGGCAGCCCAATGTGGTGCCACAAGCCACTAGCCACCAGCTGAGCTGCCAAATCTGCATTGTATATAGAGCTGGGTGAGAGCTGCTGAGTAGGAACATGCTGCCTCATTGGATTCCCTCATCACTTCTTGCTGCTGTGGCTCACAGAACCATAGGCTTCAGTGTCGCAGCAGGGAAGAAGTATGAAACTTGTGAAGGTAAAGACTGATGGGGCATGTTGTCCAGAGAAAAGAGAGGAGATGAAACAATGCTTTTGATGACCTGAAGCAAGCCTTAGCAAGTTAAACAGCAAGAGAGGTAGCAAAAGAACTAATTAACACCCTACTCACTAACTAGTTCAGATGCTAGGCTGCTGTCTAGACTGAGGAGAAGGGTGATGTCTGCTCCAGCTTCCTCTCTGTGTAGTCAACTAGTACCCAGCACAAAAGAAGCAATGTGTTGTTATTACTGGTTCCCAAGCATGAGGTGGACTTGAAGCGTAGGTGGTGATGTGCCTGACTCAGTGGGTACAGTGCGTTTTTCAAGGTGCTGCTGAGGCTGGGCCATCTCTGACATTTGGTTGAAGTCAGTAGCCATCTGTCAGAGAATGACTGCTACAGACTGGGTCTTGATGGGAGCTCTGGCTTTTCACCATCATTGGCCATCATTCATGTCCAAAAGCAAGAGATAGAAAGTCATGAAGTCTTGTTTGGGCTGTGGTCTTTCTGAACTCATTCATAGGCTTCCAGGTGCCAACACTCTTCCTTCTCTAGAGACAGTAGGCAGCAGGAGGACAGAGCAAGGGAGCTGTGTTGAGTTTCTTGACAGTAGCAAGGATGATGAATGCCAGGTAGGAGATAAGGGGAATTATCTTCTTCTGTACCTCCATGTGTGCATATGTGGGAGCTTCGGGAAGTCAGACAGAATCAATGTTCATGCCCTGGAAAAGCTACAGAAGGGCAGACTAGACAGTCTCTTCAAGGAAGAGGAACATTAGTAAGGAATGTTTCTAAGCTAGTGTGCTTGGATAGCTGAAAGCAAATGGAGTTGCTCTGCAGAAAATTCCCCTAAGGAACTGTTGATCTGAAATTGAGGGTATTTTTTGATTTTCTGTCTGGAGAAATAGCTTATTTTCTGCTACATGTTGATATTGTTGGATCAAGATAATCCAGAATCTTACAACTACAGACAGCAAAAATTTTAATAGCATAGTCAATTTAATTTAGGGGTTGAACTTAGTTACACAAATATCTCCACTAGCACCAGCAGTTCTGTAAACATTCTACTTATAATAATATCAATAAGAAGCAGCAGTTAGAATGCACCTTTCAAAACCTGTACAAATATCAGTTCATTTTTCTTATTTATCCCCTTGACAGGTTTTCAATAAGCCATTGTCATGATTATATGAAAAGCAAAAAGGAGGAAGAGAAGTTCTTTTCTAAGACTAGCCAACAGTAGTGATTGCATTTAAAGACACACAGATCACTTACAAATCTTGCTGAAGCCCAAGTGGTCATACCTCTTCAGTAAACAAGGAATAAATCTTCCACTGGATAATTTGGTAGGGTTTGTTGATGTTGATAGGATTGTGAAAATTGGACGCAAATAAACAACTAATTTGATCATCTTCCTTGACCACAGGAACTGAAAGCATAAACACCTCTCTAGCTAGAGGTTTAAGGTAGTTCAGATAGACTGAGCTCTAGAAATGTCTATTGCCTCCAGTGACTACTAAGCCTGCTGTCCCCAAACCCAGAGGAGCTCCTCTCTCCACCCATAGAAGAGTTAAACCCATCAAGACCCATTTGACTCTTGAGGAGACTGGACTGCTGGATTAGTCATGGATACCTGAACCTTCAGAGCCTACAAAAAGGGAAGGTGATATCCAGCATGGGTCCATAAGTGCAGGCACTTTGATTTTTAAAATTGGACAAAAATATTGCAAAGGTACTACAATGTAGTTGACAGGAAAATGAACCTCCAGAAATCCTAATTTCTACTTTAGAGTCATGCTTGAATGTTCAAGGGCAGCAGACTTTTTAATTATACACCATTTCTGCAGAATTGTTGGGATATCATCTCCTTTAATTTGTGATGCTGTGGGCCATTCTTGCTTATCTTATGATGTTACAATCATGATGAAAGCAGTTTCTCAAAATTTGCTATTCCATTACAGTATGGTTGGTCACAGCATAAGCATGTGCGATTTCATTGTGAAACCAGTGACTGAAAATAGAAGCGCTTTACAGACACTTAGCCCAGACGTGAATGACCACTCCAGGGTCAGCAAGAAGTGGGGGTCCAGCCTTACAGTTCCAGAGCAGCAGCCCCAGCTTGCTGGGGATGAAAGAAAAGTGTAAAAAGAGAGCTTATAATAAGGAAGTTCATTTTTTCTTCTTTTGCTCATAGCCATGCTGGCTGAGGGGCTATACTGTTTAAGGTCACTGTGTCTACAAGTTCTATATAAGACAGCATGTTAAACATGCCTCAGAGATGCTGGTTTGAAGAAACCGAGTGGAATGCGTGGCGTAGTTCAGACAAGACAGGAACAGTGAATAACTTGGCTTGTTATCCCTTCTGGTTTTTTGAAAGAGGGGGAGCATTTCATCATTTCATTTCATTTACACATGAAACAACATTCCGTTTTCACATCCTCTTTAAAATACTAATTTATCAGTGCTTTCTTAAATTTCTCACATATAAAGAATAAACAAACTGAGGAAGAGACCATACTGTTGAAGAATTTTAGATAAATGTTTAGGTTTTAAAAAATGAAAAGGTACTGTCTGTTTTCTTTTGTTTTGTCAGTAATTTCATATGAATGTTAAACTGCATTAGACAAGTGGCTATGACACAGTAAGGGAAAATTAATTGAAATCAAAAGGATACCTTCTTGAGATTCTCTGCTTCTCTATCCTGCACAAATATATTGTGGTAAAATCAACAAGTCTTCTACCATCTGTTTGCTTACACTGATGCCTCATCCAGCAGATATGCTACATTGAAACCTTATGAGACATAAAAATCCAATTTTGTTCATAAGGCAACAATGTGGAGTTTGTTTTAAGGAAACTGAAGTTTATTTTATTTCTGAAAACTCCCGTGAAGCAAGTAGTTCTCAAATCACAAAGAAAATATTGAATCATCACCCTATATTAAAAATATGGCATTTTTATTTGCTTTTATCCACAATTATTTCATTCTCTTTTTCTATGTCATCAAAATCATATTGATGAGCATAACACAACTCACTGTGAGTAAGAAAATGATGATATTGCTGATGTTATCTAAAGACGAAATGTTAACACACTGCTGAGTTGTCAGAGCATGCACCCCCCCCCGACAGGGACGCAGCAGCAAGGGATGCCTGAAGGTGCTCCTCAGGCAGACAGAACTGCACACTTGAGAGCACAGAAGTAATTCTGGCACTTGCAGCATCTGCAATGTGTTGCAGACTGTGTTACCTGAGAGACCTTGTGGGTTTTAAGGCCAGAGGGCCTGCTGGGAGAGGGTAACATGACCGTCTGCTTAGCAAAAGTCTAGGACCCACCCAATGGTTCCTTTCTCAGGCACAATAATTTATGGTTGAGGTACAGCATAGTTTTACAAAGATGTCTGACCTCTTATTTGAAGCACACATATGACTGAGATTATACTGCCTCCCGAGACTACTGCAATGATTAACTTGCGAGGTTTTCTGAATTGGCTTTGGATAAAGTGGTTGAGACTCACTGATTCCCATTTCCAGCCACTGATCTGCTGTATCTTACTAACAATAACAAGTAGCTTTATAGCAACAAATATTTTAGGGGGAACTCCTAATTACACACTGATTATTTTTTCCACCTAGAGAAAGAGGTGCTGTTCTGGAGTCTCGGGTGAGGCTGGTTATGAAGAAATCACTCCTCTGACCTAGATACGGAATTTACTGTGCTTTTTATCTCCAAAGCAAGCGTGACTGAGGCTTTAATGTATCTGTTCTCATACCTGTTTTGTGCCAGTATAGCTTTTTTGGTGTTAAACTTTCATAGAGCTGGTCCTTGCTTATGTCATAATAGAAGAAAGAATCAGGTCTACCACAGAATTTTTCCCGTGTAGAGACCAAGCAATTGTGTTCCTGATGTAAGTGAAGACCACAAAGATGTGGCCTGAAAGCAGATGTCCCTGTGCAGCTTGCCTAATGGCTGTGCCCTGCCTCAGCAGCTCTCAGACATTATGTACCATCAAGATACTTCAAAGCTTAAAAGATCTTCAGAGGAAGAAAACAGCAGTAGGGTGATTCACTGGCCCTTCTGAATTCCTAGTACTGAACTATTGCTTCACCATGGGCATTGGGACAGCCACGTCTCTTCACTGTAATATAAAGCATAATGAGGCCAATAGCAACCTTGTTGGGTGTTCTGGTAAGAGCCCAACTGTTCTAGAGGGTCCCCAGATTTGTCAGTTCAGACTGGCTATGGTGGTTATCAGACAGGCAATGCATTCCCTTTCTTTTCCAAACATGTGCTACTAAAGAGTTGCTTCAGTGACCTAAAAAGTAATATGACCCCTTAAAAGAATAAAGTGTAAAAGCTCTTACGTCACAGAGCTGGATCTTACTTGATTGCCTTGAGGACCTCAGGATAACAGGTCCTATAGAATTGCACATATATTTGGAATGTTATTGTTACTACTGCTGCTCTGATTTGATCATATCACGTTCTCAGGGTTTTTTAAAGATGGTCAAAATCACAATACGGTTTGTGATAATTATACTTTTCCTCATTTTCACATCAGTGAAAAACATTTTAATCATTTTCCCCAATCATTTGACCTCCTTTTCACTTTGTTTCCCTTTGAACACCTCTTTTTAATTTTCTGTGAGAACACCTTGGTTGTACTGGCTTTTTTCCACGTGAAGTGTTACATATGATGTTGGTATGGAAAGTATTACACAGCAAACAGCAGATTCAAGCTGAAGAAGATACTTTAAAGATTAACAAACAGAGATTCTCCAGGACACCAGCTTGATTCTTACTGAAATCAAAGAAATTTTGTTGCTGGAATCATACTGTTGCTGGAGTAACTTAACCAGGTGAAAGGCCTGGAGGGGAAGACGTACGAAGAACGGCTGAGGTCACTGGGCCTGTTCAGCCTGGAGAAGAGGAGGCTGAGAGGAGACCTCATCACAGTCTACAACTTCCTCGTAAGGGGGTGTCGAGAGACAGGAGACCTTTTCTCCATTAACACCAGTGACAGGACCCGCGGGAACAGGGTTAAGCTGAGGCAGGGGAAATTTAAGCTTGACATCAGGAGAGGGTTCTTCACAGAGAGGGTGGTTGCACACTGGAACAGGCTCCCCAGGGAAGTTGTCACTGCACCGAGCCTGTCTGAATTTAAGAAGAGATTGGACTGTGCACTTAGTCACACGGTCTGAACTTTTGGGTAGACCTGTGCGGTGTCAAGAGTTGGACTTGATGATCCTTAAGGGTCCCTTCCAACTCAGGATATTCTATGATTCTATGATTCTATAAATCTGATTTCTTTCCTACCAGAATACAGTTTAGGAGTTACTTGATAAAATTAATTGATAATCTCAAAGTTGAAAACCTTTATGTTAAAAAGCACCCAAACTATCATCTGTGCTTTGTCTCCTGAACAGTCACAAAGAAACAGGGCTGCTAACTGTAAGCACCAGAGGAATTTTACTCCCAGATTTTATGAAAGTGATTTAAAAAGCATGAACATTAATTTTAAAGAGCCAATAAATTAATACCAAACCCTTCTCATTAAGCATTTTGTATTCCCATAGCCATGCTTTTCTCTGTAGAATAAGGAAAGAGATTTATTTTTATTTTTATTTTTTGTCTGTTAAAGAAAAAAAGAATAATGCTCTTGCTCCTCTGAAGAAAAATGAAAACACAGTCACGTTGCAAATATTTGAAGCTTTTTGTTCTTTACCATGAAATTATATAAAAAATATTGAAAAGTTAAATTAAAAAAAAAAAAAGTTGAATCTTTGAATTAATTAAAGGATAATAAGTGCTATGCATTCTTTTCAAAGTTTGGGTTAGTGTGTTAACAGTCAGGCTTTTGCCTACTTCAGGAAGATATGTGTCTGCTCCAAGCACAAGAGCCTCTATTCAAGAATGTGTCCTTAATTTTAATCAGGTATTTAGGTCTAATTGAAGTCAAGGGGTCTGTAACACATGTGTGAAGGTAACCATATGCTGATGTGAGTTTTTGAATGGGGAGGAATTTAAGCATGGCCTGACATGGTAATCATTTAGCTTTTTATTCAGTTGGGTCTGGGTACATAGAAAGCAGCATAAAACAGATCAACAAACATTAAATCTTGTTAACTTGGTGCTCTGTATGGAGAAGAAAAAGAGCCTTTTATTTCCCTGAAATTTTTGACCTTTTTTGTTATTTTTCTTCTCCTTGTTGCTCTTTGCCCACCAACCACAGTTCTAGTTTGCTGTGGACAATTCCCAAAGGGAACATTCCTTGCTGGAGTAACTTAACCAGCTCTTTTCCTTCATTTACAGCAAGTACAGCACCCCTTGCAGAATGCAAAGCAGATCCTTTGCTCACAAGCCAGGGCTAATAGCATGTTTTCCAATAATCTAATCTCCTCAGTCGGAGGGCAGAAATCAGAAAGTTAAAAGAAATGACTTCCCAGCTTGTCTCAATCTGCCTTTGAAATCTGTGCGTGGAAACGTCATACAAGTGACAAGAATAAATTGTTACCACACTTGCACCCATGACTCAGTAGATGTTTTCGTAACAATCTGATGTATATAAGAGAATCCCATATAAAGCAAGGCTGAACGTAGTGCCAAGAACAGAGTTACACATAAAGGCTTGCGTGTGCAAAGTAAGAAGCCAGAAATTTCAGCCAAAGCTGAGAACATATTGTAAACATCTGTGAATTAAACACCTCTACACTCCTGAGAGATAGGTATCATTTCTTCTTTGTAGCTGAAGAAATTGAAGCCCAAAGATGACAAGGCCAAAACTTTTACGTATAACCCTTCGATTAACGTCCTAAATAACTAGCTGCATTTTCAGACCACTGACCATTTGCGTTATGGTTATGTGTTTAGGAATGAAGTGGGGCATTAGTTGTCTTACCGAAGGCCCTGGATTTGAAAATGTTGATGCTAATGCTTTCAGCTTTACAATGATAGAAGACAGAAAATATTTCTGAAACAGACAATATGCAGGTAACTTCATCAGCCTTCAAATACAAGAATCCCTAGCTTTCTCCAAAAAGTACAAAAATCTGTGGTGCTGCTAGAGGGTCTTCAGATATATGGAAATATAAAGCTAGATGTTGAAAGTTTACCCATTCCTTTTATTTTCTTCCATAATGTTTGTTTCATTTTTTCTGTACTGGAATGTATGGAAGCTTGTTTTGGCACTGGGAACCAAAACCACCTCAATCATTTTTTTCAGTACTTAAAATGATGCAGACATCTGGTGCTCTACAGATTACAGGTTGATGACTTGGTCCATCACTCTGCACCAGGACAGCATCCCCTAAACCTGCAGCTTGGCTTGTCATGAATTCTGTCCCCAGGGGTACAGGTCCCCATCGTACTGGTGGGGAGCTCTTCCTAAGAGCACGACTCTCACGTGACTTGCTTCACGCAACTCCATGAAGCCAAGGAGTCAGTTAAGGCGGATGTTTTCATACTGGGGCACAGTTCAACCTTTCCTTTCACTCCTTTTTGGCATCTGCATGTGTCATTTTTTATCACAATTTCACTGCAGCAGCCCAGCATTTGGAGTGGTGTTGTTGCGGTCATTTCATATCCGATGCCTGTCTCATGGCAGCCCAACGTGGTGCCGCAAGCCACTAGCCACCAGTTGAGCTGCCAAATATTCATCATAGTGGATGCTTTAAAAATAACTGCTGTGATTTCATGTTTTTCTAATATCTGGGGGATGTTTGGTTTTCACTGAAGCCTAACTAATTGTTGGTATAACTTATATTAGACAGTTCTGTTTGCAGCAGTGGTTTCTATTTCTATAATTCATTCTGCATCCTGTTAATTAGTTTACAGTATAACAAAACAGAACAGAACAGTCCTTTCTTCCTCATTACTATAGTTATTAGAAAAATGTTCTTCAACAGAGCACTGAAGTGCAAAGAATATTTTTCAAGCCAGCTAAGGCATCTGACACCTGAAAAAGCAGCCATCTCAGCAAATGGGTCACTTCATTGTGAAACAAGTTGGGTAGGAAGAGGTGTTTCACAAATTAGTACTTTTGCAGTGTAGGGTGACATGCCCTCAGGATGCTGCTGTGATTCAGTCTAAATTATGTGACACATACTATTGTTGTAGGTGAAATATTCTAGCAAAAGTGTATTTTTAAGACCATTTGTGCAATCAAAAGCATTGGACATCACATTTGCTGTCCAACAACAATATTAAATAATATATTAGATAAAAACCAGCCACCATTAGAAGCTATAATTCATAGACTAATCATTAATCTTTTCATTTTTTTTAATTATTTATTCATTTATTTCTAGTTTAGGTTAAATTGATTTTAAAAACACAAGTTTTTTTTTTTGTTTTGTTTTGTTTTGGTGTAATTTGTCCCTATTGAAGAAAGAAGATTAAAATAATTTCCAAAACTTTGATTTTATAACTCTTGAAAATATTCAGACAGATTATGAGTTGAAATATCAGACTCATAACACTAACCCCAAATTTTCCAGATATTTAATTATCAGTTTTGTATACAATTGTATACCTTTCTGTTTATTTTTTTCTTTACCTAGTCTTGTCAATAGGTGGCCTCATTTTTTTTTTTTTAGAATTTCCCTTTTTTTGCAAATTAAAATGTTATATCTTAGCATTCCATATCACTTTTATTATTACAAAATAAAGCCTCTTGGATAATCATTTAGAGAAAAACATTCCAACTGAACAAGCATGCTACTCTCTAAAAACAGAAATATTTTATAAAACAGCTTTGACAGAATTCTGTTTGAGAATAAAAAGGAAGCATTTTGTATAATACAAAAATAAAATAAAAATATCTCTAACATCTTCTGGAACTGTTTTTTTTTTTTTTTTTGAGATTTCATTCTGAACTGTTTTTTCATATCAGCTGCTCCATTTGGATTTATTCTATGTAATATGAATGCTCTAAAAAGTTAAACTTAAACAAAATATCTCCAACAAAGTGAAATAGATTTTGTTTAAATGGAATATTTTGCAATTTTTATTCTTACGTCAATTTCCCATGAATCCCACATTTGAAAATCCTTGTGAAAACAGCCTTCCTGTCCTCTGCTCCACGGTTGACCTGTAGGGACAGACATCGGAGCAAATGATGGACGCCC
Source organism: Oxyura jamaicensis (assembly GCF_011077185.1). Taxonomy (NCBI): domain Eukaryota; kingdom Metazoa; phylum Chordata; class Aves; order Anseriformes; family Anatidae; genus Oxyura; species Oxyura jamaicensis. The sequence goes on along the minus strand of NC_048895.1, from coordinate 62,962,169 downwards.
TTCGGCCACCAGAACCAGAAGCAGTGCTCAGTCTCCTCTCCAGGCCATCCTTACCCTAAGGAGGCTGCTGGGCACCTTGCCCTCCAGGCACCTTGGCCTCCCCCTAGGCACCTTGGCCTCCAGGTACCTTGGCCTCCACCTGGGCCTCTTCCTGCCACCACAGCACCCAATGGGATCGCCGCATGCAAATAGCTGCGGGGGGAGGCCGCGACTGATTGGCTTGTTGGCTGCTGAGGTCACAATGAGAGTGCCTGGCGTCCCAGGCTCCTGCTGCTGGCAGCCTCCGCCAGCCTCGGGGCCATTTTCCCCTCCCGTTCTCAGATGCAGCCTGCACGTGAACTTTGATTGATGTAACGGTCTGCGGAGCTTGGCGTGTCAGCGTTACACCATTAATGGGTTTGGGGATGAAGGGCCTACATTTACAGAAGCCACATTTAAGTAGCAATCATAAAGAAGCCGCTTTGTTTTGTCTTGCACTCAGCTGAGGAGATGGGGGTGCAAATCCTCAGGCAGCAGTGGCGCACCAGCACCACCACGTGACAAATGAGTTGTGTCCCTGCTTGTGCCCACAATAGATGTTAGCCTTGATTTCATCACCCGCCCCCCAATAATTCAGCTCAAATACTGCCCAGCATGGCTCTGGCTTGGCTGCAAGCTGCCTGCTGCATATCAGAGCAGCGACGCTGGATCTATTACGGTCTTAGGGAAGTGAAGGATGCTTGGTGTGACTGTGAAATGTCTTTCATGTGGGCCAGCGTGTGAGGCAGCAAAGATGGTTGGGAGGGGGAGGCTCAGACTTCAAAGGGAGGGCAGAAGGCACAAAGGGTGATGAAACAAGCCCTAACTACGTGCCATTCATATTTACTTCACAAGGAAGGCCAGACGAGCGGAGCTGTTGAACTGAGTCAGTTTGTCAGGAATCAGACGCTTACTTAAATCTCACCCAACCTAAAGCTTAATCCCACTCAAAACAGGCCATCTAATCACATTGACCTTTATAAATCAGATAATGCTGCTCCGTACCATGGGCTACCCAAAACCTATTGATTAACAAATGAGTGAGATCCTTGTGCCCCTTTCTTAAGAGGAGTTTTGCTGTTGACTTCGGTGGGCCAGGATGGCAGCCAGAGAATCTGAGCTGGCTGGTGGTGAAGTGTCTTGTCTGCTTTCTATCAGAGCTGAATTTGATTTCATAATGTTACCGTTCATGCTTTACATTCAGAAACCTTTGGCATTTTTTTTTAAACTGGCTAAGGTCCCAGTTGTGTCTTCATTTGCTAGGTGTTGATAGAGTATGCATCACTACCCAGTGCTGCAGCAGGTTTTTCTTTCAACAGTATTTTTGCCACTAACTTAAACTTGAAGTTTGGACAGTATCTTGTGTCACTGATAGGCCAGTCAGCCTGGAGAATTTACCCTTTTTCCTCTAGGAGAATTTGAGATCAGTGTTTATCATTGTTACAAATTGTAGAAACCAATTTTTAGAAACCTTCCAGCACTGCAATATTTCTTAGTATCTATACTCTGGGTTCAAATCTTGATGTGAGACTTGAATTTAAAGAGACAGGTTCTGATTCAATGGTTGCAGGCATCGATCCAGAATAGTTCCACTGCAAGCAATATAATTTGGGGCTTCCAGTTAGTTTCAGCATGGTATGAATTTAATCATCACACAGAAAAAAATATTTCATTCAGCATAAACTTCTGATCAATGCCACTTAGGAAAATACACAAAATTGAGAGGATATTAAGTAATTGACCAAAGGCACATCTGAGCAACGCCAAGGCAGTGGGCTGGCTTGCTGTCTGGCTTATTAATTTTTTAACGCTGTAAACATGGTAGTAGAAAAATCATAACTTTGACATGGGATTATAGGCATTTGCTGTCTAAACCCTTCTCCCTAGTCCCCAGCACGGAAAGTAAAATCTGTTACATCCTGCTGTTCTTTCTGTGGTTTCTGAAACAAAACTTTGAGAGAAAAACTCTGGTCTCAAAAGACCCTGTGGGAAATGGGAAACTTGCAAATGCTACTGTAGTTGTGTAATGTTGACAGTATGAGCTGAGTGATCCTTATACAGCTTGGAAGTGCATGAGCATCTGTGTAATACGCAACAATAAAAGTCTCCAGTATGTTTGAGAAGCAAAAAAAAAGAGTGGTAAACTGGGGGGGACAGGCTCTGCTGCCAGCATGACAACCTTATCACCAATGAACTTCGTTAGAAACATACAAATGATAAATGGAAGGCTAGCATCAGGCAGAAAATGTGCCTGCATATTTCAGAGAATGAGCACGTACAATAAAAGAGTGTGATTTTCTTACCTAAAAAAGTCTGTGCCTCTTGAAGCAAAGAGATTTGGGAGTCTTGAGGGACACGGTGGCATCTGACAACTTCTAAACTTTTTTTTGGAGTTCTGTGCCCATACAAATAGTGTAAAATCAACCAGAGATCTTCATGATGTCATCTTACAGGTTTAGACTATTAAAATACTATCCAAATATACATACAGAAGGTATAATCTCTTCCCAAAACTCATGTCTCTTTCACCTCAGCACAGATGCTTGTTTTGCATATATTTGAGTCTAGCATGTGTCATGACACATTGGTTAAACAACTACTAGGTGTTTCTTACTGCTACTCTTTATAGATCTTATGCATTTCCTTCTGTAACATGTAATCTTATCTAGACAGTAAGGATGTGCTAATGTCATTCAGTTTCCTATCCTTATAGAAGACTCATAATGTAGTATTGAAGGCTGGTTATTGGAAATAACTACAGCTGGCTCTACCAATAAAATCTGTAGTCACTTATAGGATTTAGAACTTGATGTGAAAAGGTATTGCATGACCTGATCCTACCATTTCCATCATCACAAGGGTGCTTAAGACAATTTGCCTTAAGAATCCTCTTTATTCCCTGTAGTGGTTAATCTTCCTGTATCCCTGAATTTTAAGGATTAAAAAAAAAAAAAAAAAAAAAAAAAAAAAAAAAGTCAATTTCCCTTCTCTCTCCGTGAAAAGAATTTTTCAGTTTATTTACAAAACTCTCTGGAATGAGAAGGAGCCATTTGTGGTTGCTGTGGCTCATTTCTGTTGCACTGAAGATGCTAGGAGACTGCACAAAACTCTGTACCCCTGGTGAGATTTTTCAGCCTGTTGATGCCCTTTCTAACTAAATTCCGGGGAAATGTGTTCTGGCAGCCAGTGTACTTAATCTTCAGGATCACTTTGCCAGACATGTATTTAATAATGATGAGGAATCCCCCAGTGAGATCTTGGCTGTTTGTGATGAGGGCCTCCTTGCTGGTAGACACCACTACAAAACGGTCACGGATACTCCCTCAGACTGTGGGACAGTCCTGTACTCATCTTTCTGTTGCTCTTTAGACTGTTGACACTTGGTGAACAAAAGAGGTTGGTTTCTTTTTCCTCAGAAGGAACTGAGGGAGGAAGAAAATGTTCTGTCAGGCCAGGCAGATGTTTCAGTCCTTTTGGGATCTTTTGATTTCAAAACACTTGATGATCGTCTTTTTTACATGTTCTGTACTACAGAAGGCAGCAATACTCTGAAGTAAAATTGAAGTCAGACAAATATCTGGAAGAGATGCCAACCTCTTAGAATGAAATCTTAAAGTATTTGTGAAGCACAAATCACAAAGAGGAAGAGAAGATGTTAAGACTTTAACACTTGATTTTAGACTGTTTTTCCTGTTTCCTCTTTCTGTGGCTGCCTCTCCTTTCAAGGTTTCCTCAGACTACTCTAAATCCAGGGGAGGCTGGATGGAGAGTCCACATTCCTCAGGCATCACCACTGGTTCTGTTGCATCCCAGAAAACTTATGGCCAATCAAACATAGCAATTACTGTGCAATGGGTCTACCTCCCCTACAGAGCCCAGCTGCTGCCCCATCACAACACATCACGTCCCTCACCTCCCCGTGGGTGATTTAAGGCCAAGCTATCAAGCAGAGCTTAGCCTGTAAGATTGAGCTCAGGTTTCATTTCAGCCCAGGCTGGCAATCTCTTTAGCAGTGATAATACAAGCTAATCAAACCCATGTGTACTTACTCTCCCAGTGCTGTTCAACCACCCCTGGGCTTTTCCCATGCTCTGCACTGTATGTTACCTACACATTGGTTCAGTGGTTTTGCCCCACAATTGTCTGTTCCATTTCTAATGCATTTTGCACACAGAGAAATGCTGTCCAAGAAAGAGTATGAGGAAATACGCTGTGGTTTGCAAACTGAATTCCTTAATGACTTTCTCATTAGAAGAGCTCACTGCCAAATGCTGTTTGCTTTTGCCTAAAGGACAGTCCACATGATTAAAGAGTAACTGCTTCACACGAAGTATTGTTTTCAGGCCACTGCCACAGACAGCTGCTTCACACTAAGCAAGAGAGAGAAAAACAAATGCCAAAGAATTTGCAGAGTGATAAAGTGTTACAAGAACTCAAAGGATATCCCATCACAAATCCCCCATCACCAGGGCTGGTACCCATGGAGTGTGATTTGGTAGGTGAAGCTGAAGCAGGGCTCAGGTCTTGCAGCGAGGTCCACCCAGGAGAGGCTGAATTCCAGAGTAACTCTGCTGTGAAAATATTTCCTGTGAGCACTCGCAAGCCTGAGAAACCAGGAGTAGCAACAGCTTTCTAGCACGGATGGATTTCATTTGTCTAGCACATCCATTTCAAGAATGACCCTCTAAATTGACTTATTGCAGTTGAAGATTGATGGTAAGACAGTGCACCTCAGCTGCAGCAAATGGGAAAAGAATGTTCTTTTACCCCAAACTTTTTCCCTGGCTTTGAAAATATACTCCTGCCTGGATTTCTCATGTATTTTCTTTCTTCCTTTTCTTTTTTAATACCATCACCTTCAATATATATATGAAGTAAAACTGAGCGCTAAATTTCATTGCCAAAGGTTTTAGAATTTGTTTGCTGTGTGCCATCAAGATCACCTATCATCCCACCATTTAAATTCAGACTCAAATTCAGCTCCTTGTCCCTAACTTTCTATTTTTAACGGGGAGATCACAACTCATTGTTTTCAGAGTAGGACTTTGGAAAATATTCTGAGAAAGGAAAATCCCCAGTGATTTTATTCACTAATGAGGCTGAAAACTAGTATCTGGACAAACAGTGTGTACAAAAAAAAAAAAATTAAAAACAAAACAAACAAAAATCAACAACAATGACAACAACAACAAAAACAAAAACAGAAAACAACCTCCAAGCCAAAAAGAGCTTAAAGACATACAGGGGCTGGGAATAGTTCAAGATTAGCTTAGTGTCTTCTCTGATCTCGAGTAGTTAGGCCTTCCAAAGAGAAAAAAATGAGGGATGGATTCTGGACCTAAAACCAGTCACGAGCCCGCACACACATACTTTTGTATCTGATGCAAGTAAGTAGTCCTGGCTGATGCTTGTGTAAGAGGTGGGTAAGGACATCTCTGTGGGTCTCTGTGCTTCCACCATTTGCTTTGCCCATTGCTGTGCTGTATTTTACATCCCTGAGAGTGTAGGATTTCACTGTGTTCAAAGAGTGCTGGAAAACAAGAGGAGAGCTTGCTCAGTTGTTGGTAGGGCCACCTCTGACTGCCGGCACTGCTCCTAGCAGGCCGCTCACAGCGTACCTTCAGTTCAGCTCACCAAAAAAAAAAAAAAACAAACAAAACAGTTCTGAGGGTTATAGAGGAATTTTTATACCACATTTTATTTTATTGTGTCTTCGTAATGAAGTAGATTGCACCAAAGGCCAAGTGGTTACAAGTGCGAGCATTTTTTGGACTGTTTGTGGTGCTAAAACCCTGACCTCTTGGCTGTACAGCCAGGGCCTACAGTGCCACAGTACCCTGCCCCTCTGCCAAGGCACAGTCCCACTCTCTGCTGGCTACCACATCTAAAACTTGTGGCTAACAGGAGCGGTCAGTGCTCTCCTAGTAATTTTTCACCTGTAGACCTCAAAGCACTTCTTCAGGCAGACATACATTACTTACCTGTTGCTGCTGTATAGTAATACTGTATTTACTTACTATATAGTAAGTATAGAAATTGGAAGCAATGTCTGCGCCAGGTGTAACATGTCTAGATTTCACCACTTCTGGTTACTTCCTCGTGGTTACGGTGTGCAGCTGCTGAAGTGCTTGAGATCTGCAGGCACCAGCAGCCTGCTGCACCAAGAGAGAAATAGTAAAGGCCAGTTCCCTGCCCTGCAGCAGTAAGTTCCCTCCCCTGGCAGAAAGGTGTTTTGGAGCCTGAGTTTGCCCCATTTTGTTCTCGAATTCATTTCACTTGGCCTCCACAGCAGGGAAGGGACTGGCCCTGGCAGCCACTGCTCTCTGTGTAGCAGGGCTCCGGCAAACACCTGGCCCTGAACTGGAGAGGCAGGAGGCTGGGAGGTAAGGAGGACAAGGCTATCAGCTAGAGTTCGGACATGCTTCTTTTCCAGCATGCTCCCTCATTTTCTAGACACAAAAAATTTCCCTCCACCCATAATTTTCTCCCAGGTTCAATGACAAAGCCCAGTGCTGGGCTCTCAGACAGTACCAATTTCCGGGCCACTTGTCTGGCCCAGCTTTGCTCCTTGCCTGAGCCAATATAGTAGGGGCCTACCTTGTATTCGAAACAAGCTTAATGAGACACAGTTACATTACACAGATTATCAGGTTCAAAGAAATGTCCAGCACAACAGACAATCAGAAAAGGATCCCTTTACTACCTTTTAAAAACAAAAAGAAAAAAAAAAAAAAAAGAGAAAAAAGAAAAAAACACCCTTCCTAATTTAAAATATCAATTCTGACTTCTCAATGAGACATTTGCTCTGCCTTTCCAAGACCAAAAGCTTGTTCTGTTTCACACGTTGTGTTATAACATGGCATGAAATCAACCTTTAAATGGAGCTTGACTTACATATGTTAACTTGTTCCTTCCTCCGTAACACTAACATGATTCTCCATTTGCAACTACAGGCTTTCTTTTTTCTTTTTTTTTCTGCATTGTTTGTATGAGATGTATCTGGGATGAATGAAAGGCAGGAGAAAGTGTGAAAATGGCCACACAAACATGTTATTTTATATTTAATATTGATGAAGTTAAAGTGGAGATGGAAATTGGCCGTGTGATGGATCTTAGCTGTAGCGAATTATCTTCTCTTGGTAATAAAGCACTGCCTGTCTTAGGGGCTCACACACAAAACTTGACCTCTGAGCAGTTGCACGTAATGTTTTCTCTGTCAAGTGGCTCTATTCATAATGATCTGTCACAGGTGCTCACACGTAATATGTTTCCTGTCAAAAGTGATCATCCATATTTTATATAGCAGCTTTGATGACAAATATTTTGTACTTCAGCTGCTTTTTCTTCCCTCTGTCAGACTTAATGAAGGAAAGTCATGGATAGTTTTTAAATAATGTCAGCTTCTTAGATCACGTTACGACGACTGCCTTTGAAAGTAGCCTCATGCAAGAACCAAAACACAGGGTTGAGAGAGACAAGGACATTTTCACACGGTTAACTCTTAAAAGCAATTTTTTCAGGCTCTTAATTTCAGAATCAATACACTGTACCACTGGAATCTTCTCAGAAAAACATTGTTCTGTATTTAGTGAGCATTCACTGCTTTGAAGTGACAAACTATGTTGGTGGTACTCCTTTGGTTCTTTGAGGTGAATTCACTACTTCGGTGAAAACATATCTGATAACTGGTTTGTGCTTGCAGCTTCTCACCGTGCAGAATGCTGTTTATTCTCATGGTAGTTGTGTGTCCTGGTGGTAAATACACTTCCCTCGTGGTTGTTCCACAAGGTGAGTGCCTCAGGGGCACAGAGAATTAGGTTCTTATGTTCTCATTGAAATTTTTGTCCTAAGCAGGGCCAAGGATTTCTTTTTTCCTACCTGTTCAGCCCTACTGAGAGAAATAACCTTCATTCTGTATTCTGTTAATTAAAGAGGAAAAGTGAATTTGAACTCCTTTTGAAATTTCTCAGATTGTGATACTTGTCATTGAAATCTCAGGATAGAGGAGTACCTTTCTCATTTCTGGGCCATGTAAGTTTGCCAAAACTGTAAGTGAATAAAGTACAGAGGTATTCCCAAACTTCCCTGCCACCAGGCAAACTCCCAGGAGCAAGAGTGGTGGTTTTCAACCTGTAAGCCATGGATTGATATGTGCTTCTGGTCTACTTCCAAGGATCCACAGAAGGGAGATGACAAAAGCAAGTTCATTGTGTATGCGAACTATTTATCAGTGTCTGCAGATAAAAATAAGTTCAGAACACTGAAATAGGTGATAAAAGTATGGCACATGCATATTTATAATAATATCAAAGGCCTGAGGACAAGGTAGAACAGGAAGATGACAGTATTTATGAATAGGATTTACAGATATAAATGAGGACTGGATTTATCTTACATATTAAATATAATCAGATGTCTCAAGAGATTAAAGTTTACAGTTAGAAAATTGTTTTTTTTTTTTTCATATAAGAGGCCAAGAAAAAGGTGACACAGGCCTAGAGCTACTTGATGTTTAATTATCAAACTCCTATTTAAGAATGCAGCCAATAAGGATTTAGAAGGAGGTAAGAACTTCTACAGTACTGAGAGATACAAAACATTACTCTGTATCACTGAGAAGTAATTCACTGATTAATGTCTGCTGCTGAAAATACAGCATATAATATCTCCCCCTTTTCTGCTACTTCCAAATAAGAACTGGATAGTCTTAAGCATAGATAGTCTTTTCCTTTCATTGACTGAAGAATTAGAACAATCCAACTGAAAAGAAAATATAATCCTACCTATGCTCCATGCTGGGATTGGAGCAGGGTAAAATGCCACAGTTAAGTCTGAACATCAGGTTGTAATTGTTAGAGATTAAAAACATGCCAGAGAGAACATTCCAGGGGAAGAAGGAGGGTGAGAAGGATGGCTCTCCTGTGTCTTTTTATTAGAGCAAATTAGCATTAGACCTAACAGGGCCATATTCTGCACAGCAGAACTCAATCAAAAGACGTTTAGTCAATGAAGGAAATGATATACTGGGTTGTTTTTTAATCATCCAGATCTGAAAAGCAAATAGATATGAACGTTTATTTATCTGCTGAGCCAAGTGCATACAAGGTTAATTGAAGAAGCAGCAGGAAAGCCACTGGAAATAACTAGAAAAAAAAAATTGTTCATGTTCTACAAAATCTATTTCAAATTTAATTTGCACTTTGTTATTTCTGCAAGATGTGAGCACATCAGCTGAGCTTCTCACTTTTATGCAGGTGAAGTAATCACTGAAATGAAATATTGGGCCATGAAAGACGCAAGAAAAAAATGAAGCAATCTTTAAGAGCTGTCAGAGGAGAGGAGGATGGTCCACCCTTCTGAGTACAGAGGAACCATTATGCTCTGGTTCTTTGGAAAGAAATTGTCTAATTTATTATTCTCTTCCCTCCCCACCTTGTTTTTTAATGCTTGCCTTTGCAGTGCATCCTAACGTGAGCCAGGGTTGCCAAGGAGGGTGTGCTACGTGTTCGGACTACAATGGATGCCTGTCATGTAAGCCCAGACTCTTTTTTGTTCTGGAGAGGATCGGCATGAAACAGATTGGAGTATGTCTTTCCTCGTGTCCAAGCGGATACTATGGGACACGGTATCCTGATATTAATAAGTGTGCAAGTAAGTGCTGGGGAAAGGGGAACCACATCAATTTGTTTGTCTCCTTTTGAATGCTCCTTAGAGTCAAGTCAACAGAGAAGCAGGGGGACAGGCCGAGTATTTGTTCAGTTCTGTTATAGTAGTGCAATAAATATTAACCTGAGCAAGGAGTTAGGTTGAAAAAATCACGGAAGTGCTTACAGCACATGGGTTCCAGCTCTGCCTGAGTGACTTGCCTGGGAGGTGGCCTCCTTCTCTACACCCTGACACAGAAGAGGAGCACCAGCAGGTGATGGGCACTGCCCTCAAAGCCAGGGGCAGCAGGGCTTAGTAGCTGTAGCTCTGACAAGCAGAGGCTGAGGGCCACTGAGCCTCAGGGGCTGGGGCAGCTTAACTCACTGGCCTTCCCCCTGAGATGTGGAGAGAAGGTGGCACTCTGTGGAGATGCGCTTTGCCCTGGTCCCTTTATAGCTTGCCTCACAAGCAGCGTAAATATCTGTACCGGCCGGCAAGGTCTCAGCCTGATTTGGGGGAGGTTAACAATCCATGTTGCCTCTGGGCTGGGAGACAGAGAACTCAATTCTGTTCTTTACCATTTGGGCAACATCTTGACCCTACTGTGTATTTTGAACCATAAATGAACTGGAAAAGATTGTAATAGCATTCGCATTCTCCTTTCCCTCGCTCCTGTGATTTTTGTTGTTGAGTTCAGTTTTTATCCCCACAGGTAAAATAAAAACATACATGCGACAGCCAAGCCACTCTCCCAGATTTTACCTGGTAATAAAAGTTATTTAATGAACAGACCCCAGAGTAAAATCTTACAGAGTAACTTGACACTGTAAAGTACTTGCTCACTTTTTAGCAGTGTGTGGCCTTACATATGAGACACGAGCTGTGTCATACACAAGTTTTTACGTCTTTTAAAAATACTTGAGAAAAATATGTTGTTAATGGAAAATATATTGTTAATGCTATTTTGAGTAATCATATAGAGGATACATGAAATACTACAGGATTGCTGATCAAACATGAGAAAGTCACTTAAAATATGAAAATTATGTTGACATAAAACATGTTTTATTTCTTCTGGATGGATGGAGATCAATAGTGTGGAACTGGATCCAGTACATGTAGCTGGTGGAGTTAGCTATTACCTATGCTATGTCAAGGTAAATCATAAGTACTATTTGTTATTCTGATGAACTGTGCTCTGTTTTCAGTTTGCACAGGTCTGCAAGAATATAAGAAGTGTGTGACCATTCAGCATCAGGCCATCCTTATTAAATTCCGACTCATACTAAGACCACTTGTTGCTCCCCTCAATGCATGTACAGGGCTTAGGGAAGATCTAAAAATAATTTGCTACTTTTGAAGACTGTTTTGCAGTGCTAGAGTAATGTGAAGTGATTTTGCCTTGAATTCTAGTGTGTGTGAGAGAGCCCACGTTTTTTTTGTGGCAAAGATCATCAACGTTGTTGTTCCTGTTTGCATTTCAGAATGTAAAGCTGACTGTGAAACCTGCTTCACCAGAAACTTCTGCACGAAGTGTAAAAGTGGGTTTTACTTGTACAGTGGAAAGTGCCTTGAAAAGTGCCCTGATGGGCTGGAAGCTAACAACCACACGATGGAGTGCGCTAGTATCGGTAAGTCCAGCCCTGCCATGTAAGGGCCTGACCCTCTCTGGTTTCCTCAGGGGGATGGGGGGTCTGTGGAGGGCACAAGCTGCTAGATCAGTCATGGCACCAGGGAAGGGCAACTTAACTCTGCCTTGCACATGTTCTGCATCACAAGGTGTATTCCCCCACACAGCAAACTCACAACATTTCACAAAAGGCAAGCTTGGCTGTGCCCCAAAACACAGTCCTGAAGCTAAGAGCAGTTCTGCCTCAGGACATATGGTCCATGTCATCCCGCCTGTTTGGCCTACCCTGAGGTAGAAGGACATCCATCCCTGGCGTGAGCTGTTACAGCATTATGCAGCATTGATAACATCAAAGGTTCAAAAATCTTGAGCCAGACCCCACACCTAGTTTAAAGATTAAAATACTAGCTGCTTTGCTCTCGGTCCCTTATGCTACCTGACCCTTCCTAGCATGTGTGCAACAGCATTTTGAAGCTTACCTTCCCAGAGGCAAAGGCTAGAAGCTAAAACATTAAGATAAAGATGAAATTCCAAATGATATTTTTGTATAATCACCTGACTGTGGACAGCAAGGATTAAAACAAAATTCCAAATAGCACGGCACTGTCAGTGAAGGACCGAGACTGGCGGCACTGTTGCAGTGACTCACGGCTGCAGAGACGAGAACCACTTTTGTATCTCTTCAGCCTCTGACTCACAAGTTCCGATTATTCACGGCCAGGGTGATTTTGGAGGTCACCACACCTAGCTGTCTGCTCCATCCCTCCGCCACCCCTGCAGCTGAAAGCAGAAAGAGTGATGTGTTTGCCTGTGGGCTGCTGCAGTTCACATCCCCTGCCACGGGCACGCTGAGGCTGCGGCAGCGCTCAGCTTATTTTAGTGCACGGGCTGTGAATTGTGGTGGCTGTGGGCTGTGAGCTGCGGCAGGAGCGGTAACCCCTTCAGCCACCAGCAACCAGGGAGCACTTAGGCACAGCCTGGCTGTGATGGAAATCTCCTCCCCCACGGCGTCGTGCACATAACTCTCCCTGGCATGGCCTGTTTTGCAGGGCAAGCGATGCAGGAATAAAAATAATGTGCAGTAGTTTGTCGTTTATTAGTTCAGGTGGTAGTGATGGTTTTTATGGTTTTATTTTCTAGCAAAGACTTTCATCTTTGAAAGCAATTCAAGAAATCATTTTTGTTCCTTAGTGGCTGTTTCCAAGTGCCGTAGACTTAGCTGTTTTAACAATGACTCAGTCTCAACTCAGAAAAGCCATTTAAAGCTACGGAGGAAAAACAGAACCTTTTTGTGCACGTGAAGGCCAATTATTTTAACAGGAGAGCTCCAGTGTAATATTAAAAACAAAATGACCTACATGACGATTCACTGGAGGAAGGCTCAGAGATTGCCTGAGATCAGTTATAGTTTTAGGTTTTGAAAAATTTGAAAGTAAATTCTGGAGCTGAAAAAATGTTGACTTACAAAATCCTCCTGATAGAGGGGCAAGAATCCTTTCCTTCTTTAGAGGAGGTTTATAGTCTTAGGCACACATGGGAATATAAAACAACTATAAGTGTTCACTATTTTTGTTAAGAGAAGGATACTGAGGAGATGGCACAAGAGTAGCATAGCTGTTAAGAGCACATTTTGAAGCTCCAAGTGTTGCTCCCATTTTTGTCTATATTTTTAGGGCAAGTACCCATCTGCACACCTTTGAGTTCCCAATAGTACAGGATGTACATTCAGTTCACTGCAGTTTGGAAACTGCAACCTGTACTTTTCTTAAAAGATTACATCCCTCTGCTTTCTTTGCCTACTTAAACATTATATGCATTACAGATGTTGGCTCTTTTATTATTTAAGTTGAATACCAAGCAGGAGATAACCAATGATGCTTGATTCTTAGTTTTTTGATATCAGTTGTTTCGTTATAACTCTTATTTATTTCCAAATTCAGTACCTCTGAGACCAACTGCAGCAGATAGACACAATTATTTCAATCTCCTATCACACCAAAGTTTAATTGTGCTGAGGTTATAAGGATCTATATCTCCACAGAACCAAAGCAACCTCAGAACAGGCCCAAGTAACTGATTTCACTGAAAGCAATTGTTGTGTTTTTTTCCGTTTCAGGAACAGAATTACAAAACAGTGGGTACAAAAGAACATCTGACATGATCGTTTGACATTATTATATGTAATATACCTTCAGCGGTCCAAATTCACTCAATTCACTGCTTGAATTCAATTCAAATCCTGATTAATTCCATTAATTTGTGCTACCTTTTGGCTGATGCAAAATGAAATGAATGTACCGTATGCATTATGTATACAAAAAGGTATTGGCCAGGCTCAGCTTGTCCTATGTTTGTTGCAGTGCACTGTGAAGCTAGTGAGTGGAGTCCATGGAGCCCTTGCACAAAGAAAGGAAAAACATGTGGTTTCAAAAGAGGAAATGAAATAAGGGTCAGAGAGATCGTACAACATCCGTCAGCAAGGGGCAATCCTTGCCCAGCTACAAGCGAGAGCAGAAAATGTATTGTACAAAGAAAGAGATGTCAGAAGGAAGGAAAAGGTACCACATTATCATCATCATAATTTGAGATTGGTATTGTGCTTGTTTAATAATTCACATCTGAATTCCCAGGCCTTGACTGCTGGTTTCACCAAAGCTCCTATTGATGTGGTGTTCTTTGGGCTGGAGCGAGCTGTGCCCTTGCCTGGAGTAAATAAAGTCCTAATGCTGCTGAAAAAATGTGCTTTGTGTGATCTGGAGAGGACAGGGTGGGCTGGATGGGAAGGCTCATTGTCTCTAAGTTCTGCTGAAAGAACTGCCAAGATGAGAGGTTGCATGTGGAGCCCAGAGCAGAAAGGCCTGTCGTAAAACATGTCGTGGTGGGAGTTGTTTGTTGGGTATCAGGCAGTCAAATTTTATGCTTCAACTGCAGGATTCCTCCAAACTGGTTCCTATTTCATGCTCCCCTACAGGTATGCCCATAATTCTTGCAATTACAGTGCTGTGGCCTCTCTCCCACCCTGACCTCTTTGTACTAGCTTTGGCTGAAAAACATGGCCTGATCCTGCCATGTACATCTGGCTTGCAGAGTCCCAGTGTGGGAGAAAGACCACAACATTGCTTGACAGCCAAGGGACACTTCACTTGGTTTTGCCCAGTTATCAAGAATGCCAGCAGAACTGCCCCTCCACGTGAGCCAGCGTGTCAGGCTTATTCCCAATCACAGGACCTTGTGGATGCCATCCAACAAGTTAAGAATGGGAGATGGTTAAGAACTCTATAAAACAATAATTTTCACAAATTCTACCCAATAGAGATTGTTATTCAATATTTTCCCCTTAATGTAGCAGGGAAGTTACTTGCTCTGTCCCCAGCGCACTTACTGTGGTTGGCACAGGATTGCCACGGGAACATTTCCTTTTCACTGTCTCTCCCATTTTCCCCACCCATCCTGTTTCTCCGTCCCTTCTATTTCCCCTAAACCTTTCAAACTCAAAAGCAGGTTTTCTTCTATTTTGAGGATGAGTGGAAGCTGAATGTGTGTGAGCCAGCATGAGCTGCTGGTACCAAGAAGTAACAGTGTTTATTGTTAAATTATATTTAGGACTGCTGCAGATTACTCATAGAAATGTTAAAAGGTTTTGGAGCTTGTAATCCTTTTGAAGGCTGGATTGTTCCCTCAGGATATACCTCATGAGGAGAGAAATGTTAGAAGGAGGATGTTATGAAGCAGAGCTTCAGGTGCCTCTCCCTCACTGAAGAACTGGCTAGATCTACTGATTTATGGGAGCCTATGGGGCAGATTTCACCTTCATGAGGTTGGTTCAGCCTCCCTGTGTCCAGCAGTGCCTTGGAGAGGTAGAGCAGTGTGGCTGCCTCAAGGGAGCAGCCAAGGCAAACTATTTACAGATTCCCTCATGCTTAAGACTCTATCTTCAAAATGTCCATGAAATTTAACACTTCTGCTCCTTCACAGCAGCACAGCTTGAAAAACACAACCCTGTTAGCCCACTGTAACTGGCCAAAAAGTGTAATTTTTTTTTTTTTTCTACTGGATACTTTTGCTAGAGCTGAAAATATAATTCCGAACTTTAATTTTGAAATTGAATACTGTTGGTTTTCTTTGAGGTGATAATGATGTCGTGTTTTTGTCATGGCAATCTGGCAACATCTTCAGACTGGACAAAATATTTTTTTTCAAGAATTATTTGCTGTTCTTGTGTAGTAAGTACTTTAAAAGAAACTCCTCACATATTGTACTGTCAATTCTTGTTTTATGGGACCTTAGCCAAGCTATATTTGAAAAATACTGCATACCACAAGAATTCCTTTAAAATTGTGAATCTTCTTTTTTCCTGCAATATGCATAAAACTGTTTTGTTTTTCTTCCTCTTGAGCAAGTCACAGACTACACTCTAGCCTGCTCTACTCTTGGTAGACAATTCCTATGAAACAAATGCAGCTAGATGTAGTAACCTATATTCCAACACAACCTGTGCCCTTAGGATTTGAATGTCTATGGTTTAGTCTTTTTTTTTTTTTTTAAAAAAAAAATGTTCTGATTGTACCACTGTACAATCCTTTGTAACATTAACCACAATGTCTTATTCACTTTTGTACACCTTCAGAGCACCTTCAGAGGGAGATGAATTAAAAAAAAAAAAAAAAAAAAAAGAAAAAAATTAATAAAACCAAGGAAATTCACACATAAAACATTTGGTTAAAACAGCTTGAAGGGGATGGATTATGGTGACACAAGCCAGGAAACTGAGAATTAAGCTAAAGGTTTTCCTTACGTTCCTACTGGAGTAGGGAAATGAAGCTTTCCAACTTAATCTCCAGGCAAATTATCTTTCTTAATGCCACTGTCCCATATTACTCCAAGAGAAACCTCTGTTCCCCTTTGAATACGAGAGTGCTGGCTGGCACAAGAAGCCAAGCCAGGCTCTGTTCTTATGGCTAGCTGGTCCAGTCAATGAAGGGAGGGCAAGTTAACAACAAATAATCTTTTGGACAGAGAAGGGAAAGTAAATACCTACTGTTAATTAATTTTGAAAATACTGTTTTGCCTTATGCAACTCCACATTGCCCCCTTGGGAGTTGCTTTGGAGCCCAGCTTCCACAGCTCTGGCTTGAAGTCTGGCAGCAGAGCTGGCCATTACTGACAGCGCTGCTAATGATCTTCCCCCCGCAGCAGCAAAGGCAGAGTTAGCTTGGTCAGCCTCTGCTGTTTCCACATTGAATACATGTATGTGGCCAAGGGAGTAAGGTCAAAGACCACAGGATGACGGGGTATGTCCGTCACAGATGCCTCAATGACTTTGCTCAAGAAGTTGAGATCAGAGACAGGATGTTAGTCAGTTCACTTGCTGCTATCTCACAGAAGAAAGAACATGTTTCTGGAACAGCTATGCAAAGCAAGATAAAAGAAATGAAGACAGCTTTTTTTTTTTTTTTTTTTTTTTTTTTTTTGGTTTGTTTCCATCTGCTAGTGTGTCCTTAAAGCTGGTGCAATCTGTTACAACTTGTTTTTTCTCCTCACTGACTATTAAATTAAGTTTTACTGGGAGAAGATGCTAGGGTTTTTTTCCAGAATGAATGCAAACAAAAGGGAATAATTAGATTACCAATAGCTTTACTACACTAAAGGGTTCTTCTTATTCATTTTAGCACTAAATTAGTTGATTCCAGTGTGTTTTGACATGGCAATTTGCATGTGTTTCCCATATAGGCTCCTTTTATAATTCAGTCCAATTGAAACTTCACTGCAATTTCATAATTGTCCCCTTTTAAACTCACAATGGACAGTTCTTTTTAGTCCACAAGATTGTATGATTTCAATTTCCAGTTTCTTCTTTCTTCCTCTCCAGCATACTTCCATACTTCTGTGCCCACAGCACAATGTACTGCTGCTTTCACCTTTCTACATTTAACATCTTGACTTCTGCACTGCCAGAAGGAATATTTTGAT
This sequence comes from Oxyura jamaicensis, assembly GCF_011077185.1. Taxonomy (NCBI): domain Eukaryota; kingdom Metazoa; phylum Chordata; class Aves; order Anseriformes; family Anatidae; genus Oxyura; species Oxyura jamaicensis. Next base: position 62,944,906 of record NC_048895.1, on the reverse strand, counting down.
AGTCAACTCTTTCTTGTAGCCATGTCCATAAATGTCAAATGTGTTTTCAGATATACTGGAAAAGCATAGCTTGCAGAGTATGAGAAATGTTGCAAATTATCCATCAATATTATTTTTTTGCTTTAATAAATGCCAGGTAAAAATGGGAGGTTAGCTGGGACTGAACAGAAAGTTATGTGGAGAATGTTCTCTTACATTTGGATGTGGGGTCTTGGCTGAATTACTTGTGCTTGGCCAAACACAAGCAATTTGCAGCCCTTTTGGTCTGCAAATGGGTATGAGATTAACTTCTACTGGTCAAAAGACAAATGCCAGAACTGCATCCAGAAGTATGTGGGGAAGGAATTGCATGTTTTCATGCACAAGTAACTCTGCCAAGACTCCACATCCAAATGGAAGAGAATATTCAACACTAGTGTGAGTCCCAGCTAACCCCCCACAGAGTAGTCACTTTTAAATGCTTTCAGATAACATTTTCTGATCAGTTGGAAGAGACTGAAAACGCTCACCAAAAGACTTAAGTGTTTTCCCTTACAAAAAGGGAAAACATCTTAGAAAGCTGGGTATTATTCAGGCTAATAGCCTACGTTGCTTACAAAATTGTATTGTTGTAAACAAATAAATAATATATTTAAATTATTTCCTGTTCATATATTCACTCATTTGTATGTTGGTGGCATTCAAATGTTCAAAGGAGAGAACGAATGCTAACTTTTTCCAATCTGTACAAACACAAACCAATGGAAGGTTCTGTTCCTCAAAGGCAAAAATTTAAGCATTAGATGTGAGGAAAAAAAAAAAAATAAATAAAAGTCTGAAAGCAGGATGCTGTTATAAAAGTAAGTGGTTTGTGCTCTAAGAGAATATAGATGTTACAGTGTGGTTTCTTTTTTTGGTGTGCAGCAAGAATAAGACAGAAAGCAAAAGCTTTGAGATGAGGAGCTGATTTCTAAATGCACACCAGCTGAAATAAAGGAACTAAAGGAACAGGATTTTGTGTTGAGAAGTTTTAATGAAGAAAGCATATATGTTTGGGGGAACTATTAAAGCTACATGTAAAGAAAAAAAAAAAAAAAGTTTCTATACTGTATTGTGTACATGTGAATATAAAAATACAGTTTTGATTTTAATAGCTAAGAAGGCTGATACTCACGTCATCTCTGTTGTTTCTTTGAAATAGCTCCTCTCCCCTTTGTTGGTATGTGTCCACATAATACTTAAAACATATTAATCAGATTATGTCTGAAAATGTCTTCAGTTGGCTACGGTGTGAGGAAGGAGTCCTATCAGGCATCCATTAGGCTTCCAAAACCACCACTCAGCTAAAAATTCCAAGCCATTTATCAAGATTTTACTTTAGTTGAAAACATTGTAACTTAATACTAACAAGCCTAAAATATTAGGCCATAAACTAATTGCATTCACTTAACTTAAACTCATTGAGTTACCCACCCTAATGTATACACTGTGATGCCATATGGATCCAGGAAAAAATGAAGCACGGAGGGCTCTAACAAAGTTGGCCCTTTAGTATGGGAAGGAAAGGAAAGGAAAAAGGAAAAAGGAAAAAATGCTAAAAAGTAGATGTTTTAATAACTAAGCAAGTTATTGATGGGTCATGTTAAAGGTATGATACTGCACCAGGGAGGAGGATTCATGGCCCCATTAGATGAATTCTGAGAAGGGCAAAATTATTTGCTCCATGAAAGTGCCCTTTTTTCCCCTCAGATACTGCTAAGTACAGTCTAGGGTGAGTGATGTGGCCTTTTACCTGCAAACTTCTACATATTTTGAATTAAATGGCACATTTTCCCCATTAGCAGTGTAACGACTTTGTAACACTGCAAAATCTAACCCAGGGTTCACCCAGGCTGACTGAGTAAGCAAGGCAAGCGTGTGTCAGGGGATCCATGGGTCAGCCAAAGTAAAACAAAAAGTAGAGTTGAAAAATACTTGTTTGTAATAGTCATTTCATTAAGTGCTGGCAAAATCAGGGTTAGGCAGTGTTTTGTTGTGTTTGTTGATAAACATCTGTAAATGGCTGGACACCTGCTTATTCAAAGGTGAATTCTTGTTTGCAGAGCAAGCTATAAGTAGTCTGGTCCTATCCATTTCACACACTAAGAGAAAAGTCTGTTCCCAGGACAAGGGAAACCCAAAGAAGGCCAATAGTTCCCCAATGTACTATTTTTAATATTTTTTTCTCAGTTAAAAAACAAATAAAATTCTGGACATTTTTGATACTTGGAATTTTTATTTAACCATATTTAAGTCTTAAGCATAGCTACATGGGGAAAGTAAGTTATTCCAATCACAGCTCACCCTGAAAGTCACATCCTCTCCCTTATGTAGAGCTCAGTGACATTTGAAGCAAAAGGACTGGAGCATGTGAGCCTCAGAGACATCACAGTGCACAGTTCTCTAACTGTGAGAGATGGGGTGTCCTGTGTGAAGGTCACTCGTGTGGTTATGGTTAATGACCTTACTCCATGGCGGGTCACAGGACTTCTGAAGCTTCAAGATGAACACAAAGCTAATTACTGCATCCCTGTGTTTACATTCTGCATACGCCAGTGGGTCATAACTCTGGCCTTTGCAAGCCTGAGTTACTATAATTGAGGAATCTGTCTTGCAAAGAGTTTGGTTGTTTATTTTCTGTTTATTTCTGCCAAGAGGACCTCTCATTTCCTTTCCTCGTAGGGGTTTTGACTCTTTAACTTTAAGACATTTCCAGCCTCCAAGAGTAGGGCTGTTGAAACTGGAAATCCATTACCTCCAGCATCAAGGGAAATGGCTTTCTGGAAATACTTTGAGCAAGGCAGGATGTGGACAGCACAAGGCTGCCCACCGCCACTAGCTAGCACAAATAGGTGCCATTTAGAAAAGAGACCAGGGTGAGAAGGGTTAAGAGAAAAAGAGGATCAGTATGAGTCAGAGAGATTCATGAATCCAAAATAGCTAATAATCAAGGATGTACTGGCACTAGAATTCAAGGGCTGAAAAGATAGGAAAAAGCTATTTCTAAACTTCAATCATAGCACTTTCCAAATTTAATCATGGTTAAGCACTTCTGAAAGTCATGTTAGGTAACTAGCTGCAAACTGGGACCTAAAATCTGAGCTAATTAATAGAAATACTGCTTTTTGCTACAGGTACGTTTACTTTGTGTTAGTGTGAACATTAAATTCTCATCATACCTCCCAGTTCTGACAGACACATATACACTGTGTAAGCAGGTAATACAAACACACCGTGTGCCTCTGCACATACATTACTATGCACTGTGGCAGTCCTGTCAAATCTGAGAAAGAAGTGGGTGGTCAACCGGTCCTGTAAGGAAAGTGAATCAGAAAGAAAAAAAAAAAAAAAAAAAAAAAAAAAAAAAAAGCTGACTGCATTCTTCTATTAAAGTGTGGATGACACGAGAGGTTCCCTTCTCAGATCACCAAACCAAATAAGGGATAGAAGTCAGCTCTTTTTCTCTTTCTGATCTTTCCTTCTGGAGACTCCTTGTGCTCCAGAAATGGCTGGCAGACTATCTTTTAGATGTCTAAGCTCTGTAGCGAAAACAGGAGGTCGCCAAGTCCTCTCCCTCCACCCTTCCAAAGTGTCCATCAGGTATCCGTTCAGCACCAAACTTCCACCACCTTTCTGTCCTGAATAGAAATGTTTGGGATGAAAAGGAATAGCTACGGGTTTAAAAAGTGAAATCTGCATCTTATGTCTACACCACTAAAGAAAAGAGGGCAAAGATGCATTCCCTGACCACAAAGCCAAGGAGCATCTTTTGGTCTGCATCCAGACTAGTTGGGGCTATTCTGCTAATTTGTCTGGGGGAAAAGAAAGAGCTGCTGCAGGCCAGAGTCCTACACCATTGCAGACACAAAGGGGCCTGCCTGCTCTCTGTTCTTCTTCCCTTGCTCATCATACTTTAATAGTCTGTGGCACCTTCACCTTTGGTGGCATCATATCACTGTGCTTCAGGGAGACAAAAATAGGAAACTTTGGTTACTGTCTCCACTCAGGTGCAAGGAAGAGATCGCTTGTGAAAGAGCAGAGTACCATACTCTCTAACCCCACATCACTTCCTTGGCCTGCCTGCATATCCTCATTTATCCATCTTTCCCTCCACTTCTCAAGGCTGATGCTTCTGAAGTCCTCACCCTAGCTTCTAGCAATTTAAGGAGCTCTTCCTGAGGGATATATTTGTCACAGATGGAATAGGAAATCGTCCTCTTCAAGGCTGTGTGCCATGTCAAAATACCTTGACAACTTCTTTCTCTTGACTTCACAGAAGACCACAGCAAGCTTTCTATTTGTCTTAGGGCAATATTACCACAAAGTAAAGATGTAGGGAAGCGGCTACTGACAGCAAGGCTCACCCAGCCCTTGCCATATGGAGATCTAAACCCCTCACCATTTTGGCTTGTATGACCTGGAAAGAAGAACAAATGCAAGAAAGCAGTTTGGTAGTACATCTATCAAATTTAGTCCAAAAATGCAAAACATTTGGGGTATGCGAGCTACAGAGTAAATCAGGCAGTGGGTGTTTCAAGCCTAATGGTGACACTCACGGCACTGTTTAATCAGCTAAATCCTGGGCTGTGGAACACTTCCATGTATAGCAATGCTGTTACAACACTGCAAATTGTGGAAAGCAATGCCACTCATTCACTATTGTATTAGCTGCCTAATTCTTTTAAAGGGCCTGATCCAAGGCCCACTGAAATCCCATTGACTTCAGAATACTTACAGAAAGCTGTAAAGAAGAGATTTTCAACATTCCTTTGTAACAAAGTGAAAACAAGTACTTTTTGGCTGCAGTTTCTCCTAATCTTTCTGGATATTTGTCTGTTCTTCCCCACCCATGCCGCTCTGTTTGCTTTTCCCCAGCCAGGTCTCTGCATCTCCAGTCTCCTTGTCTCTCTCAGCACACTCTCCCTGCCAGCTCTGACACCTGTTGTAGCCTTTGGTCTGCTTAAGCTGCCACCTCCCAGCTCTCTTCCAGCTTCATAGCTCTGAAAAAGAAAACACTCGCTGCTATAACTTTTCATTATAAAGTTCCAAAGGAGCTTCAGGTTGTTCCCAATGAGATAACATCCAGCGTTATTATCAGAGACCATAAAGATCATGCGAGAGGTTGTGGGAATGTTCACCATGGAAGATTTTTAAGGAGGTTAGACAAACATCCATCAGAGACAGTCTGAGTATAGTAGTCCAGCCACAGAGTCCAGTAAGGGACTAGATAATGCTTTGATAAACTTCCCTACATTTCTGAAATTACCACAAAATGTCCATGAAATTTCTTCACGCCTATTGCCTTCTGTAAGGCTTCCACAGAGAGACAGCACATTGCACATTTACAGAGCAAAAGTTCAAGTATCTCTGTTCATTGACATCAAAATAAAGCCTCCTGCTGCCTTTACCAAGTTCAGATTTTCTTTTGGGCCTGAATCAGGAATCTGAAACCAACTTTCCTTCCATTTTGTTCAGTGTATGCATCCTGCATTGCTGGTATATCTGCCATATTCCTCTTTGCATTTACCTGCTTTGAATCATCATTATAGAAAGAGTATAGGGGTGGATTTTCTTAGAGAAAATTTCAGTCGGCAGGTCACATTAATTCACCAGAGGTGTAAGCTAGCTCCACTCTGTCAATGAAGCTATGTATATTTTAAAAGCAGGTGAGTGAGGATATGGCCCATGAGGAGAATATTGTTGCATGTTTAGGCTTGAGAAAAAGAGAGAAAGAAAGAGAGAGAGAGAGAGAGAGGGAGGGAAAGATGGAAAGATGGAAAGATGGAAAGATGGAAAGAAAGAAAGAAAGAAAGAAAGAAAGAAAGAAAGAAAGAAAGAAAGAAAGAAAGAAAGAAAGAAAGAAAGAAAGAAAGAAAGAAAGAAAGAAAGAAAGAAAGAAAGAAAGAAAGA
>NC_048895.1:62751157-62938878 GCF_011077185.1 Oxyura jamaicensis | reverse complement strand
GAAAAAAGAAAGAAAGAAAGAAAGAAAGAAAGAAAGAAAGAAAGAAAGAAAGAAAGAAAGAAAGAAAGAAAGAAAGAAAGAAAGAAAGAAAGAAAGAAAGAAAGAAAGAAAGAAAGAAAAGAAAAAGAAGAGGTAATGTTAAGAACTGACACAAAAAAAAATATTTTTCACTAATTTTTGTTGAAGTAATTTTTGCAGTGGCAAGAAAATAAAGAGAAGAAAGAAGATCATTTGTCATAATAGTTCAGTGGCCATGTCTTTCATGAAAAATTCAGAAAAAGCATTTCCAAAATTTTCTATTTTTAGTTCCTTGAAACAAGAAATGATAGTAAAAGAATTGACCAGTGGTCCACAAGTGAATCATATACAGGCAAGAATTTAATGATTAACCGTGGGGATTTTTCTACCATTTTTTGGCTTATAAGCAAAATGACCTAGCAATGAAATTTCTTGATTTTAACCTAATCCTCCCCAATATCTATGACAAACAGTAGCCCCAGCACGAAGATTTACAGCTATGGTTATGTCTCTGCTTTGTTCTTAAGCGTGTATTTACTTCTGCCCATTTGCTTTCTGAAATTGTCTCTCTCATTTGTCATCTGAAGAACTCCGTTTAAAAGGAAAACAGGCTTCAGACATGAAACACAGCTACATTCCTGAAACATGAGATGAACAACCTTTAATTCACGTAACCTTTCATTTACAGTAATGTTTAATGGATGGCCCAGTCTCATTATGGACAATGCCTCTCCCTGTCATTAGCCTACAGAAAGGGCTAAAACATTTAAGCATTTAAAGAAGCCCCGTTTCAGGCCCTGTACTCTCTTCTTTCCTCCCTCCCCCAATCCCCATCACCATTTCCAACTTCCCTTGTTCTAAGTGCATAATCTAAACGCTGTACTCTGCAAATTGCACTTATTGTTGGCTTCAGGCTTGGAAGGACCCTTCTGAACACTTTTTATACAAACCCTAACAAGGTCACAGTTGGAAAAATCTCAGCTGGTGGACTTGGATCCCATGAGCTAGTCACCATTTATAATTAATATTAATGAATGGCAGACGACAGATGTTTATTGCTTAAGTAGAAATGTGCATTGCTAAACCAGAAGGATTCAGTTTAAATCCAGAGGAACTGACTATTTCTTGTACAAATGTGGGTGGTGGGAGAGAATGCCAGTAGGAGATCTAGCCCTTGCTACCTTTAGGCACAAGCAAGGAAACGATACTCTAAAGGAGGATCCTGAGCTCTCTGTGTGATTGGATCATGTTGTTCAGTCCTTTACAACATTAACTGAAGTAAGGAGGAGCCTTTCCATCCAATGGCTTTGATTTGTACCAGCAGTGGTTTTCATCTGTAGCTCCCAAAGCACTAACCAAAATTAAGGAAGTGTTATCTGAATTTTCCAGTTGTTAACAGGGGGAATCATATAAAGACTGTACTAAAAAGATAAAAAGAGTCCACCACCAAGATGAAGGATCACATCTATTTTAAGTTGTTGGATTTTTTTTTCTTTCCCCAGTGCTCTTAAAGAAAACTAAAGCTATGAAGGATGAATCTATTAAGTTTAAATCTGACACGGGGGAAGATGCAATACAGCGATGGAAGAGTCTCTGTGAATCCCTCTGAATACAATAGGGCATATTCAGGTTTAAGATTGATGGAACTTCTCTTTCCTAAGTGACAGCAACTCACTCTTTCAGAGTACAGAAATTAACTTCCTCTAAGTGTTGACATACAAGAATCTTGGGTAAAATTTGCAAAAGTACATGAAAAATGTAAAGTAACTTCTTAGAGCTTATTGTTGAGGTTGGGATGGGGGTCTATTTGCTCTGGGTTTGGACAACGCATGCTACTTCTTTTGGTATCTTACATGGATACTTGTAATGTATCCTTACACGGATATCTTACAGGGATACATCTTACTATGCATGTATGCTCCCAGTGTTTACTGTTTTTTTTTTTTGTCTCTGAGATTTCTACACTTCGGTATGACAGCCTGTGAAGTGTTTCAGACTATGTCATACCAGATACCTTGCAAAATACTATTGGTTTTAGTGGCTATGGGGTTGGTCTCAGATATTATAGAAGAGTGCTTGAGTTTCTATTAAAAGCAGGCAGCAGTCAGGTTTGTAGAAACAATGAGTAGGGGTTTTTTTGTGACTAATTTGAATATTCTTGGAGCAGGCAGGAAAGTGATTAGTTAGTTGGTTTTAAAGAGAGGCATGGGATTCTCTTTAATATAGTTGATTGGTGTACAGGTTCTTTTTCAGAGGGAGGAAGGAGGTGGCTGGAAAGAGACTGCTGGTCCCCACAGTCCCAGTTTTCAGAGTCTAGAAAAGGTCCTGACTTCTTGCCATGTGTACTACTAGAGGAAATGTCACTCTGCTTTTACTTATGGTTCCCTAGAACCTTTCTGCAGCACTACAATTCATCTCCTGTAACCAGCTCCACAGTATAGGCAGCACTCACCCCACAGGCATGCTTACAAGTGTAAGACCCAGGCTTATTACCATTTTACCAGCAGTGCTGTAGCTCTCTTCAGGCACCCCCTGAGCACCAAGCAGAAAAACACACGCCTGCAGCAAGTTCTGCTGGGCTGCCATTATAGACTGCTGGTAGGAAGGGTGCCAGAGGGGACACAGCACAGATCTCCTGGTGAGGTGGCTAGGGGGTTACAGGCTTTCTTTAGTGCTGCCTAGTGCTCCATGTCATGAGAGGCTGCTTTCTCATCCCAGTGGGAGCTGCATCTCATCTAGCCTGTGGGCCATCTAACCTCATTCATACCGGATCTAAATGGCGTGGTGGTCAGTTTATAAAGTATACCAAATAAAGTGGACTCCAGTGATGCATCACCACATGCAATACTCATTCTTCACATTCCACTTCGAGCTACTCATAAAGCCGGCTGCTAACTTCAGTGTGCAAAGCCTGTGTTACTACAAACAGCTCTAGACTCACAGTTCATTCCCAGAGGGATTAAAAAAGAATAAACTTATCACATTCTTGGAGGAAAAAAAAAAAAAAAAAGGCCTGGATAAAATTTACATGGACAATTTCTATCAGTGATTCATTTCAAATTGAAGACTTATGGGCAATGTTAAAGTATTTGCATTATTTTTTTTTATGCACGTCCTCCACGACCCCTTCTTAAAAATCTTTGTTTTTAGTATTTTATAGGTTTGAATTTTCCAAAGGAATGGAAAATACCAAATTGTCAAAGTCATCACATTTCCCAGAAATATGTTGATTTCAAGGAAGTCCCAGTGGAAAGCAGGCAGGTTTTGAAACAGCTTTGCCTTTGTGTTAGGTTTCTGTCTAGCGTTCTGCCAGTTTGTCTGTCGGGAGGGCCCTTGGCAGCCCACCTGGCAGGCTGACAAGGACTCAAAACCCTGAAAACCTGAGATCCCTGTGAGAACATCTTGGTCACCTGAGCTCCTCGAGCTTCATAGGGCTAAGCTATGAATCCTTTTGGCACAAAAAAAAATCCTGAGCTTTTTTCAGAGGCATCCTGGGACTCTTGGTGTTCCCAATGCCCTTCTCCCCAAGCTGCTCTCTGCCTGCTGAGCTGCCAGGTATCTTCTGGGTAGGTGAGAAAACGTAGGGTGGCCAAAGTGAAATGTTTCATGACTGTTGTTGAAAAGGGACCTTTGCTGTCACTGATCTGGGTGAAATTTAGAAACCTGACCTGTCATTTTAAGGATGAAAATGTATTTGGAAATATTGGCATTTCCTTGAGAGGGGAAGATCAATGCTTCGGCCAGCTGAAATAGTACACTGATATTGGAGGCACTTAACAGAAAGAAACAGTCATTTTTCAACACCTTGCTTGTGAAAAATATCCTTGAAAGCAAATTCTCCCTTCATGTACACCAGAAAACAACCTCAGTGACCTCAGCATGTTTGAGCAGGTAGAAGAGAGGGCAGAATCGGGCCTCTGGCAAATTGCAGTAATAGCACCCTGGCTCTGGGCTGATGAAGTTGCTGAGTGGATCTATCAGGGGCTGCCTCCCGCATGTATATCAGCCTCTGCCGACTGGCTGATCAATCAGCCAGGCTGGCCAGGATTACCTGCGAAATACGCGGGGGCGCCCATCCACCTGTCAGCACAGGCATCACCCCAGGTGGGAAAGCAAACAAATGGAGCGCAGAGGAGACGGGACAAGTGAACCGTGCAGAGCAAGGCCAGCGTGGCATCCTGTTGACTCCCCGTCTTCCTTCATCTTCCTGGGGTACCGGGAAACTTAAAGAGATGTAAGGAAAGGGTGGAACGCATGGCTGTGCCTATCCTGGCAAAAGAAACTATGCCAGATCCCCAGGTACCCTGGCACTGGTGCTGGACAGCATGGCCAGGCCACATCCATGCTGTGGGCCACTAAGCACTCAGAGCCATTTGGCATGCCAAAGAAAGCTTTTTGTCTGCTTCCAGAACCAAGTGGCTTGATTCAGAGTGCTGCATGTGAACTATCCCTGGCCTGGGCTGGCTCTCAAGTGTGCCAGGGTGATGTTGGAGGCTGGGCCATGCCAGGTACCTCACTAACCACTCTACAGTAGAGGTGACTGGAGCAGTCCTCCAGATGTTTGTGTTTAAGCACTAGTGGACGTGGCTACGAGTATAGCTAGGCTAGAAATACTTCTGAGCTCCCAGTGATGCATCAAGGTAGGATTTTCCCCTCCTTGGCTTCCCCTCTGACAGCTCAGCAGTGCTCCAGGTGGTGAGTGCCAGCCTGGCCGGCACTGCATCACCCACTGGGAGCAGAGCCATTGAATCACTGAGTGGTCAAGACTGGACAGGACCTCTGGAGGTCTTCTGGACCACCTCCCTGCTTTTGGGGCTTCCCACCTTGCACTCTTGTGCCTTACGTGAGCTTCAGAGCAGCAGGGTTATATTTGCATATCTGTACAGATATATATTGCATGCACACATTTCTGTTTGCATGCACACACACAATGCTAGCCACAAATGTAGGTCCCATACTGAGGCAGGAACTGGTGACCTGGGCCATGTTATAGTCCAGCAAATCCACTTTGGGATCATCAACACAGTCCAGTACGAAGTCATGTTCATTGAGGGAAAAAGACATTCTGCATTGCCTGTGCAGGGATGCATCCAAACATTTGGATTGTATGAATATCTTATGAACTGACAGGTTACATTAATTCAAATATCATCATAAGTAAAGCCAATGAAAAAGGCTTCTCTTGTTTATCCATCTCTTCTAAAAACTCTTAGTAGAAATTTGAGTACTAAAGAAACAAGTTTCTTCGGGTGTTTTCTCTCTCCTTTTTACTATTGTACTAGAAAGAGTTCAAATGTCTGCTGAGGCACAAGCATCTGTCTCTTATCATGTATAACTTTTCTTGATTATTTCTAGAGAGGCAGACTAAACATGAGTCTCTGACATAATGCAGCATCACATTTTTATTTCTGGTTTGCTCAAAAGCCTGCACCAGCTGAACTAAGTCTCTAAAACGGACTATATTTATCACCTCAATCTGGGCTAGTGGGAGGACTTGTATTATTGGTGCCTAAAAGGAAAATCAGCAATTATAGAATTCTGCCAATATCCTGAAACTTTAACAGGGTAAGGTTTTTTGGTACCAATTGCTACTATTTCCAATCTTTCTGTTGTCATCTGATTGCATTAGTCTTAAACGAGAATTATATGGTGGTTTTGGACAGTCATCTATCTTTTTGCAGGTTTTCAGAGAGCTGTAAAAATCAAATCCCATCCAGAAGTCACTGTTAAAAATCTCGATGCAAGCTCAGCACGGTCGGAAGGAGAACACCACTTTCCTAAATACCAGCATGGTGTATGTCACTTCCCATCCTAAACAATGTGGAGCGGTTTTCTGCTCTGCTAAATAGCCATGAGTTTCCTGTCTTTGGAAACACTGCTGAGATTTTATAAGCTGTGGGATCTTATAAGATGCAAACTGTTATGTAATTATAAAATTGCTGTTGTTAGCACATTAGTGCTGATTAAAACAAGGCTGCTAAGAAATTTCCTCAGTCCCAACAGGCAAGTGCAAAGGAAATGGATGCCCATGGGCTCTGTTCTGAACAGGCAGCAATAAATGCCTGCACAAACAGCAAACAGAACTCATCACAGAAATCCTCCTCCTCTGTCTCTCTTTGACTGGAGGATATTCTTGTATTTTCAGGTGCTGGCAATGTCTTTTCTATGGCACAAGAAAGACAGCTCCAACCCATTCCCACTGCAGAGTTCAGTTCAGACCAGGGACTTTCCATAAGCATTGGTTATGACCTCATGAGTGTAGCCGAGCCATTTCTCAAGCAGCCCATGGAAGAAATGATACCTTCTTACTTCCCATATGCCTAAATGGGATACAGCTTGCTCTTGCTCTTTATCTCTTACAGCAGCAACTTCTGACATCTCCTGCCTCAGCACTGTTACTCTGCTCGGCCTCCTTCCTTTCCCCTCCGCCTGCCTTATGCAAATGGATGCTGTGCAGGCCTGATCTATTCCTGTACTTAGACACAGTGTTCTCATTCCCCATCATATGCCTGCCTCGGCATTGTCCTTTCCTTGCAAGGACAGGCTAATGAACAGACATTAGTTAGACATTAAGACATTAGTTAGAGTATTTTTCAAGTGAATGCAATTTAGTAGTCCAGAGGCAAATGAAGTTTTCAGAGGCAAATGAAGTTCAAGGACCCTAAATCTCACAGAAAGACAACTGTAGGTCTTGGGGTCCAACATCCCCTCCAGTCAGCATCTAGAAAATTATTTCCATTTTCTAGAGGAGATAGGCATGTCACCAGGTTCCCTAATGCAGCTGCTCATCTATATGTCTGTATCATTTGAGGCATCTTGAGGTATCTAAGAGCACCACCCAGGAGAGTGGATACAACACATGCCTTAAGATCTGTACCCATCTGGACTGGTACGTGAAGGCCTGGTAGGCTGTCTTCATGCATCCCAACAGCAGGAGAACCTATGTCTGGGTAAAGTAATTGCTCCTTATCTGCCTTTGGACCGTAGCTCCTTTAAATTTTTTACCCCTTGCTTCAGCAGTTGGTGCATCTTCAAGAGGAATAAAAGCAAGGAGAGAAAATGCACTGAGGCATGTAGCACCTATGTAAGTCTGAAATTGGTAACCCTTGCCATTTCAGTCACCTGCAGACGTGGTGATTATGAAATAGGGCCACCATACTAGGAAAGAAATGATCGCTGATAAGAAAGCTATGCTGTTTAAACTTCTGAAGCTTTACCAGATGAATCAGCCACTAATGGCTTGTGAATGAAAGGACAATGTCCCCTGCATCACTGGGCAGTTGCAGCTCTGGAGGCTTGTTATCTTGGCAAGTAGTGTGAGTACATGCTACAACTTGTGTTCCAGAAAAAAAATAAGCGTCACTTTTCATGGAAATGAAAGTGAGCTGTCCATTTGCATAACACAACATGACTGGATTACAGACAGAGCTGTAGTAAGTGATTTTAAAGCCTGGGGAAGGTTCTTCTTAACTGGTATCTTCACTTGGCACAACTTCTTCCAGGTTATCATGCTGTCGTCCATGCAGTGTGGTGAGGAAGGTGTGACCTCCCTAACTGGACTGAAAAATGTCTCTGAAAAAGGTGCGGATAGGTGGGAAGGAGCAGGGACATGGAGTGATGGCACTTAGCCCCCAGAGTGTGTCCCCACACCCCATGGGGTACCGAGGGGCTGTAGCATGGGTGCTGACCATGCTCCAGCAGCAGTGAAAGCACTGAGGGGTCAGCTGAGGCTGTGAGGAGTGTGAAAGAACACTGTGGCACGTTACAGCTGTGGCTTGTGGTCTCTTATTATAGCCCTTCAGCTGACTACAGTGTAGTGGGGAGGATTTTGTGGTGACATGCACAGTGGAAGTGCCAGTACCCTTCCAGATAGGGGCCGATTACGAAGGTGCCTGCAATCCCTCCAGACGCAGCTCTGGGTAAATTTATTCATGGGAGCGATCTCTCCAAAAGAAATACAATTATCCCCAATGCCTGACACCAGACTCTCACCCCTCCCTCACCCCCTGAGACCTACCCCGTGACATCCCCCCACCGAAGCAAAGCAGCTTGCACCATCAGATCTGACGCCTTCTTACGGTGGTTTGGGGTTTCAGTGCCCACGGAAGGAAGGAGTGAACAAATATAATATATGGTATAAATGTAACATACATGAGCAAATATAATATATATATGAACAAATATATGTGGTAATTGTAGACAAATATAACAGGGTGAGACTAAGGGACAATGCCTAAAGATGACAAAATCTGGAACCTGCAGAGGTTATTCCACTTCAGCCATGATTTTTTCTAGGATGTACTGAAGTCCCAAGTTCTCCCAAACTGTGACCAACCCTTACTCCTTTTACTTCACAAGATGTGCCTATAGATTTAGTGGAAACCCCACATCTGATGCAATAATGCAAAGATGTCTCTGAGATGGTCTGGTTTGCATATTTAAAAATGTATTCCAGCACGGATTACATAAATGCAGATGTGGGGATTTCTGAGACCGTGGGCTATAAATTAGATTAACAAGAACTCAGCACCTTTAAGCTGCTTTGACATGTAATTATATTGTTCTCTGAATTAATTTCGCCATCTGCATTTAATTTGAACTACTGCACTTCTCAGCATTACGGCATGTCTGTAGATTTACTTCAATATACAAAGCTGTAGCATGAGAAGTAGCAATGTATCTCCTATCTACAAGCAAAGACTGCACAGTGCCTGTAGACTAATTCCTCCAGCACAGCTGGCCATACAAAGTTTCGGTTTTGGAATACAAGCTGTTTTAATGACGAATTAACTGCTTCACACAACTATTTGAATCTCACGAACCCACGAGCAAAACAATCGCTCAGAAACATTTGGCGATCTCCTATTTAAAAAGATTTATCCCCCTATTTTTTTTTTATTTTATTTTTTCTTTTATTTTGCTGTTTCAGAAGGTCTCATTGCCCCGCCAGGAGAGGCAGCTCCCCTCTCCCCGGGACCCCGCAGCCCCCGGGATGCGGCGATGCCCCCGCACCGACCCGGAGCGGTCGCGGCGCGGCACCGGGGCGCCCCCGCGCGGCCGCAGCGCAGCGTCCCCGAGCCCCCCGACCGCCACTTCCAGGGACCCGGGGCTCCGGCTCTGCCCCGGCCCTCCTCGTCTTGGGGTCCTCAATTTAGGGGAGCTCGGGGGCAGGTGTGCGGCTGGAACGGCCCGTGCTTTTTCTGCGCTTCTCACCCGGCCCAGCGCCCGCGTTTAGGAAGAGTTTTCACTGCTTCTGTGTTGTAGAAAAAAAAATAAAATCGGGAACAAATCTCAGGGAAGAGAAGAGCATAGGTATGAGCAGGGAGGGGGATACATGCAGGAATCTGCCTCCAATTGCACCCCAATGCTAGCAGATATCACTGCAAGATGCCATTGCTGGGAGACTCTTCCCTCGGGTACATGCGGAACCAAGGGCTGGGCGGTATATAATGGAGTAACATCACTCTGACATAAAACCTCAAATTTTTGAAATAGTGGTGGAAAGACATAAAAAAACAGCCCAGACAAAAATGGCCCTTCAGCGCTCTACCACATTACCCAAACAGCACAGAACTAGAAGACAGACCTTTCACAAACTTCATCAATATGGACATATTGGCATTAAACCACACATAAAACTGCACAGAGGACTCCACGTTAGTCATCCTCAGAGCAGAGAAGTAGGACTGAGTTCTAAGTACTTACCAGAAATCAGTTTTGCTCATCCTATGTAGGCTGAGCAAAAGAAAAAAGCATGCCTAGGTGGGTCTCTAGCTAGATGTCAGGTCTCCCTCAAAACTTGAAGACGTATAGTCATGTGCATTCTTTATATATTCAGACACAGATTAAAAAATAAAATAAAATACATACATCTTGATCCTTGACAGAAAGGGAAGCCATTAAGCATCTTTCCAATGTGCTTAAGGAATTGTGGCTAGGAAGTCACAGCTGAAGGATTTTGGCCAATCACCAAGTGAACAATGTCAAACACTGAATGCCTGGACATTTTCCATTCAAGTAACTTTTCATCTTGGGCCAACTGTATTTACAAACCACTGGAATGAAATTCCATACTGTCATTTATCCATTAGTCAGAGACAGCCTTACGGCGGGGTAAGACATACTCACTGCTGCGTGGAGCTCTCCCAGAGGTGGTTAGCTCACGCCGAGCCTCGCATGCCCATCGTGTAGGTCTGCCCTGCTCAACCCTAGGTATCGTAAGTGGCACTGCCAAATTCAGAAGGGGATTCTGCAGGTGTTTGGGCATATATTGGGCTCATCTCTGACCAGTTGAAGTTTGAGGAGCCATTTTATATTTAAAGCTTTACTGCGTTTCAGCAGCGACAGATGGAAAAGCCAGATGTTTGTCCCTACTTAACTCAACAACTGCATCTAAACTTTCCCTTGCTCTCTGATCTCACAGTTGGTCAGGAATAAAGAACCTGTGAAATATCCCATTCCATGCTACACAGTAAGAAGAGGGTACAGTGTATCCTCACATCTCAGTCTTACCCCTTGCTGTCTGCCTTTTCCTCACCTGCGTTGAACCTCTCTCCCTTTATCTGATGTTCTCAACCTTGGATGGTAGCGTACCTCTACTCTATCTGACCTTGGACTGTGACCTGTTCTCAGAGCAAGCCACTGCCCTGCACCAACTCCCCTACTATGGCCTACTCCTGCAGAGCTCATTGAAACGTCAAAAAATCCCAGCTCTGGTATTGGAAGGGGCATAGTGTGAGTATTCGGCATCCTCAACCACGAATTTATAATTTCTATAGTTAGACCAGTCAACCTGGCTTAGGCAACAGAAGTCCTTAAACCTGCTGTGTTTTGGTGGAGTACCTGGAGCTGTGCCCTTGGCTGTGGGAGACAGGAATATATTTATACCAGCTCTAAAACACTGAGACTCTCCAGGGAACTTCCACCTCTTTGCTTAGAGTCAGATGGGAGGTGTGAGGCCAGCTGCTGAATTTAATGGTTTGATGAAGAGTTGGACACTTGCAGGCACTGGTACTGGTGTCCAGCTTCCAACGGGAGGTGCTAATCCTGGGTTTTACAGGCAAGGGAGTAAGAAATTGCAGCAGTGTGAGCAAATCTTCTAACATGTCATCATTTTTATTTCAGGGAAAAAAAATAGGGAGGAGAAAAGAAAAAAGTCCAACAAAGACGAAAGTAAGGAGACAAGACAGGAAAGCAAAGGGCGAGTAGCCCGAAGACAGAACCGAGAACAGAGGGAAAACAACAACAAAACGCAGCCGAAGAAACGAAAAGCCCCCAATAAAGAACAGACCCTGGCACCCGTCGACGCTGCACATTAACAGCCTTCCATGATTGTTTAAGTCTTATGATGCTGCTATCTCTACCAGACCGCCCTGACAGGTGCTCCAACCATTCAGGCCGCAAATGGACAATGCTACCAGTTATTATTAAACTCTAAACAACATTCCAAATACTTCCTATATTCTCCAAGCAACCATAGTTTATTAAAGAGATTGAGATGAGCCAAGAAATAAAATCTAAAAATGGGATACTTTAAAACTGTTATATTATATGCTTCCATGCATCTGTAAAAGGCAAATAAGAATTTTTGTATATATTAATAATAGGGTATAAAATATAGCAATATAATAATGAATGACATTCAGATGAACAATGTTCTTTTTCTTTGTAAAATATTTTTCAAGTTATTGTTTAAGTATGAGGCAAGAGATATGTCTAAATCAAAGACGCAAATCGTATCCCTTCATATATTGTACATAAATATTATGAGAAGGAGGAAAACATTTCTGAAGAGCCAGTAGGAACCCAAGGTTTTATAACCTCTGGTGGAGCAGAGTGGATTTGCCTGTGGTTCCCTGGTCCGCGCTCCAGACGTGGGCGAGAAACACCAGGGAATAGCCTGCAGGGCTTCAAAAGCTGAGGGAAAAGAAACAGAAACATCTGCAGCTTTGAAGACTGAATCCCTGAGGTAGAAAGTGACGGTGCTGAGCTTGAATAGCGCTGTTATCTATGGGACAACACAATGTTTTCTGGTCTAAACAGTGGTACAGTGTGTGCTGTTTTATGCTTTTTATACCTATGTGTAACTTAAGTCTACATTTCAAATCTTCTGGTGACTGACAAATCGTATTTGTAGGAGACAATGTTGAGTTAATAAAAAAAAAAAAAAAAAAAGAGAGAGAGAGAGAGAAATAGACCACGTAACCCTCTTTGTTTTTCACAGTGATGCTGTCTCCTTTTCTGCTGGAGGGAGTGGGGGGGAGAATGTAGTAGCTTCACAGAGAGAAAAGGACACAACTTCAGCCACGATGTGCATCTAGTGAAAGAGTACCCACAATCATAACTCTATTGATGAAGAGAATTTATAAACTTCTGTCCAATTTTACTTAAATTCTTGTCCTAGTTCTTCTCTCTGACAAAGTAGAAGTGAAAATTTCCATTGCTCAGGGAACAAGCAAAACCTCTGGATATCATTCTAGCTATTTCAGTGGCTAGAGTGACCCTCAAGAGAAGCACAAGCTATACTATTTGCTGCCTCTCTGCTCAGAAATGGATTTACTTTTTGCAGAAAAACACTGAGGAGCCAACTCATCACATTTGCTTTGTTGCCACACTTCTCCCAAGGGTAGATTCCATAGGGGGAGCAGGCTGCCTAGTGTGGTGTGTGGTCTAGAAAACGCGGCAGGCAAGCCTTCCTAGCCAGTTCCTGTCCCTACTCATTAGCTCTTTCTCACAATGATTTTGCCTAGACAGTCTGTCTTGGACATTGAAAAAGACCCTACCCAACACTGACTTTTCAGTGACTTCTGGAGGAAGATACTAATCATCCAACCAGCGGCGCAGGATAGTTTCCTACATTTTGCTTTGTAAGAACTTTGTCTCTTAATGATATGTGTATAGATGTAGTGCTCTAATAACACGGGTGTTTGAGGCTCCCACAGCTTGGCTTCATCTTTCATGAGAACTAGTCAAAACTTTGTGTAACTGGTCCCAGATTGCGTGCATATGTCATATTTTTGCTGGTGAGAAGAGCTAAACACTAAAGGCTGAGTCTTACGGAGATGAGTGTCATACGTGCATAACACTCCTCGTGTGCAAAGTCTGAATGGATGAGGGAAAAGTGGGGTGTGCTGAATGCCTGTGTGAGGTACCCAGCCGTGGAAGACTTGAAAGGAGGTACCTCCACCAAGGAACTTATCTACACCCTCCTTCACAGTGCACTGGCATCCACCTCCCACCACTGACCCTGACAGCAACAGTTTTCCTCCACCAGGATCTTGTTCCAGTCTTGGCAGCACCAGCCAAGGAGAAGCTGGTGTCAGAGAAGTGGAAGGTGCAGGACCTGTGCTCCACGCTGAGGCTCCAGGTGATGCTGAGGGGAGGCAGAGAGAGGGAAGGGGAAATCCTGCCGCTGCCAGGCCCAGATGTTGCCACCAAAAGATGAGGTGCCAGCTGCAGTTCTGTGCAGAAAGGGACTGGTGTCACAACAGAGAGCAGCATTCAGTGCTTCGAGCTGTAGCAACCCTTCTGTCTGGGGTGCTGTGGGCAGGCAGGGATATTCAGCTGTTCAGGAGGAATACTACTCAATTTACTTCCTCCAGGGACAGGCTGATGGCCAAATGAGCCAACCCTAGCTGGGTTCTTCAAACTAGACTCCCCATTTGTACCATATGAATAACTGAACCTAGGAGAGCTTTGTCTGCAGCTCTTAAAGAAGGACCAGTAGGATGGTGTCTTCTCCCTGCCTTAATTAACATAGGAATTAAACGGCAAGGGGCTTTCAAATGGAAGAATGTCTTGATAGAATTACAAGCAAAACCTATAAAAATAAATAAGGGTGTTCAGAGGGGAATTAAAAAGAGGATAAAGCAAAATAAGGGAGCTAAACCAAGAATGTCCCTGATCTCAGTTGTGTTTTGCTACATCATTTGGAGGGGACAAAGGAGTGCTATGTATCTAGCAAAGATAGACAGAAGACTGGAAAAGCAGTATCAAGAGCAACAGGTTGAAGGAAAAAGAGGGCCAAAGGAAGAGAAGTTAGAATACAAATGTGAGCTTTGTTGTACACTGCCATATAAACCTTTATTAGAAACTCCAGTGTGCCTCTCCCTTCTTACACAAGCGGCAGTGACGAGATGGCTTGTCTTACCAAGAGCAGGACTCGGAATACTGCAACCTTTCAGCAAGGGATACAAATATAAAAGGAATCTGGCTTGTGGCAGTAATAATTTATAGCGAGAGTACCTGAAAAACCATGATACAACTTCTCCTGGAAATGATCAAGGAAGCTGCCGTCATGTTGTTCACTCCCACAAGGAATAGTGTTTGATAATATTTCTTGTAGCCATGGTAAAGCACTAAAAAGTACATCCAACTCATCTGGGCAATTACGAGTTTCTCCAGCCCTGGCACTGAATGGAAACTACACTGACTGCAGGTGAACTGCTCCATTGGGACTACCAAGAAACTGAAGAATATGGGTCTTTGTAGGTCAAATATATTGCAATGGCACTCACAGCCCACCAAGCAATAACTATGTGAAACTGGGGGTCGATGATCTTACATGCAAACTCATTAAGAGCTAATGGACAGTCACATGACCTTACTGCAGAAATGCTAATTAATTGCTGCAAGTAGCTGTGACTAAATTTGTGGGAAAATTCTTTCCTAATGATTGTTACAAAATACCTCAAAATCTTAATAGTCAGTTTCAAGTAATTCCCAGAGTAAGTTTATGAATTATTTTCTCAAAATGGGGTCTAGTTGAACAGGTGTTAACTGTTGGCCAAATTCACAGTGTGCTAAATATTCAAGAACAGTTCTGGAATAAAATATTAAGTATCAGTTTTGATCAGTAGGACAACACAAATGGTGTGCTATTTCTGACTGTAAAGCCATTTGGGGAATTATAATTATCAAAAAGGCAGAAAATTTACAAAAAGCCACAGTTATGTCCCTGGTTTCAGACCTGTCTAACCAAGCTGTATCCGGTTCCCTCACCTGGCTCCATGTTAGTGAAGACCTGAATAGGGGAGTCCGATGGTAAGGCATCATAAACAATTAAAGCTGTGAACTGTTGAACCCTTCATTGAAACTGTGCCAGCAGCTTTACTCTGAGCCACCACCACCATGGGAGAATTGTTGGGCTGATCAACGCACTAAATAAACGACTCTCCCCTCAGCCAGGCTGTGCTGCGTGCGGTAGCAGCAGCAGCAGAAGGACCCACCAGCAGAGTGGGACCATCACCAGCCAGCCCTCACAATGAAGGTCTTGTGTCATGCTCTCTACCAACTGCCTCTGGATAGTTGTGGTTGTTATGATGATGGGAAAGCAGCACATGAAAATTGTTATTAATTCAGAAGTATTCCTCTATAGCCCTCATGAGTCACTGTCATCTCTTTTTTGTTTCTGTGGTTTTAGGCTCTGCAGCTTATTGAAGGCTTGACTTTATGATGCAGCATGAATGTACAATGAGTCTTGTACTTAATTGCTATGCATTGTTATTTTCAGAGACAGCACTGGGTTTCATCTGTATGGTTCACATGAAGCTACAATAATTCAAACAATAAATCTGCATAGCATGACATAAGAGATGATTACAGGAGTCACTCCGTACTTGCAGTGACATTCTGCAAGCAGCAGCTAGAGCCGCAGTTTCAGGGTAGCTTAAATCCAATAGGGAGGGCTTGGGTGATACCGTCACATTTCCAGGCTCACATCTGCTACCTCACTGTCATTATTTAGCACAAAGTTTACACATTAAGGATCTTGCACTCTTAGGCAGCAAGAGTGCTCTGCAGTTATACACCCTCAAATAATTCTCCCATATGGCCTCTTGTTAAAGGGGGATTAGCCCTTTCCTAGCATTTTGTGATAAACTGCTACCATTTCAACAGATGTTAAGTCAGCATGTTTGCTCACCATTACGATAGCCCGTCTGTCTCTTATATCTTTCTCTCCTAACTTAGCTGTGATATTCCTAGTGGATTTAGGTCTGCTCTTTCACCTCCAAAATGTTAATTGTATCTGCCTTTGAGAAACTAGTGCATGCATTGATTTTTTTGGCACAGAAATTTATCTTTTTTTCATGGTTGGATGAAACTTTTGTTGATAATATTCTCTAGAGTATTTCAATATACTAATAAAGTCCACATTAATCCCTCACACTCAAAAACAGTCATTCAATTTCTTAAAAATAAACTCTCAGCACCCCAGCAGAAGGCTGGTTGGAAGATCATCTTGCCTGGGTAACATCTGTTAACCATCTTTTTAGATATAAAGCTGTCTGAGAACGATCATACGCATGTCAGCAAGAGAGCAGACCTTTAAGGAACTTTGAAACGGGCCATCCGGTGCTCCTCTTTAGAATGTACCAAGTATTTCCTAGCAGTCATCTGAAATGTACTTCAGTGCCTTGTGGCTCCGTTTCCATCTTGTCCTTACCTTATCCAATCTGGGCTGTTCATGGGAAGGTTAATAGAAGGTAGGATATTTCCACCTTGCTTTCTCAATATATACACAAGTCTGCAGTTACACTGTGTGCACATCTACATTACTCTTAGCTCATGGCCACTCTTGTGAGTGGATTTGTTTGTGGGTTTTTAACCATTTTCCTTTCTGACTGTCTTTTCTTCAGCTGCATACACATATGTTCTGGATTCCCTGCCTCTGTCTGAAATTTTTGGAGCTCTGGTCATTGCAGTCACACAGATTGGTCTCACATTCTCCTCTGTTCTTGTTTCTTCCTTCTGTCCTCTGCACTTCCATCCTAAGTGTCCTTTTCTTATTCCCTCTTCTTCTGCACTAATGCTGATCCCCTCCTTCTTCTAATCCATCTTCTTTCTTGGGTATTCTTACAGACAAATCTGCCACCTGAATGACAAACCTGCCTTTGACTTCAGAGACTTCTGTTTCATTTTCCTTCTATTTGCACCTCTCATGCTTATCTTACTTCAGTTGTTTCTTATGAAGGCTAGGAAGTAAAGCAAAACCAAACTGTTCCAACACCAGGCCTCCTTGTAATCAAGGAGTCCCAGACTGGGGAAAGGAGCTCTTTTGGATGAAATTTCCACACACTTTTTTCAGTAATAAGTACTGTGGAGGCAGAAGAAAATGCAGGCACCAAAAAATTAGGATGCAATATAATAAGAACAAGAGGGAGAAGAGCTGTGAGCTGATCTGACACCTTTAAAAGGGTGATGTGAACAAAATTAAACTAGAAACAACCATTTTTTTTTTCTTGTATAATGGGAATAAGGCACAAGGATAAATGATCCCAGAATGAAACCAACAGGTTTTATTCTTGATGTGCCTATAGAAGGAAAATGGATAAAAGGTAAATTAAGGCAGATACAGGAACAAAGGGATGACTGGTTAAGGGAGTAGACTGTAAAATATGCTTTCATTATTATTTAATCTGTGCATGAAACAATCTCTACTGATTCATAGCCTACTGCAGCATACCCAGGGCTGAGCAGGTTAATGAAGTTCTACCGATGTTTGTACAGTCATTTCCCAGGGGGAATCAGTAGAGCAACCAACGTGTGAAACAGGTTTTCTCCCAGAGAATGAGATGAAGGAACTGCTTTTTTGTGTTTGTTTGTGTGTACGTGTGACTGAAAAACAGGCAGGTAGCTCCTCTTTCCACCTTACGCTAGAGCACAAAATAACACCAAAAAAAACATACTGATGGTTTGATCTTTACTGTGTCATTAATGCACTGTATATCTCAGTCTTTAAAATGGGCTTCTATGAATAAGGAAAGATGGATGAAATTTCATAGGCAAGTCAACACAACCAGTGCAAGGGTATGTTCTTTTCTTATCAGAACTGGCATATTGTCTTATTCTGCTGTCAAAGGTACAAACTTTGAAAAGCACTTTACAGCAAAAGTAAAATTCAAAATGATAAAGTCTTTTTTTTTTTTTTTCCTCCACTGTGACATTTTGCTCTTAAAAGAAACCTCCAGTGAGTAAATTACAGCAAATCTGTCATACAGCTACTCTAACAACTCTGCTCTTTGAAACAAGACTGATAGTCTCGTACAGCGGGAGGGAACTAAAAATGGGCAAATTACCTCTGCATAACACCATCAGATGTCAGTGTACCACTGCTAGTTATTGGAAAGGCAATGCCCAAAACATTAAATAAAACAAAGCTCACCCTTTCACCCCCTTTTCTCCCCCCTGTTAATTCTCTGCTAGCTAGTAGGAGAGTACTTGCTTTTGCAAGAGACTCACTAGCTGGGAAGGAGCTGTCACTCACGGTTACTAAACCAGGAGATCTCTCGCACAGTGGCATAAGGGCACAGTTCTGCCACCTTTGGTGATGATGCCTCTGTCAGATGTTTGTCTTGCTGCTATGCTGTTCATTAACAGTACCTGAGATATTACTGCTCTTCCCACCTCTCCTTTCCATTGAAGACAGACTTTGACTTTCCTGGGGTGTGATGAGCACCTAGTTTTTCCAGATTCCAGTTACATCTTTCTAAAACACATTCCCACCCTCCAGCCCCTGCCCCAGACACGTTCTGTTCAGCAGATGAGCCATACGCAGGATAGCTAACTCCGCTCTGCTGACAGCACCACTTGGAAGCCCCATGTGCGTGTGTTGTGCACTGGGGTCAGGGGTGGAAGGACTGGGCGAAGACTGGGTTTTGGATCACACCTATCTAAAAAAGGGAACACATTACATGAGCCACCATTACCATTACATGAGCCACCAGTTTTAAACACCCTGAAATCCTGAAAGCGAGCGTTTACATGTTAATAAAGTGTTTTGCATTATTGTCTGTCTCTGTCTATTATTCTCTATCTGGACAAATCTTAAAAGAGTATCTTTTGGTGATAGCTCTCCAGATGATAAGAACAAGCACATACCCTACTCTACAAGAGTTCTATTAATAACTGGCATTATCTAAACTCCAGTAGTGCATCAAATGATGTAATTAGCATCTCCAATCTGTGGGTTCTTTTCACATCCTGTTTCCTAAAACCTTACATTTTCTGTGCCTAATGCATTAGTGAAATCTAGACATATAGTGCTCACTGCACAAGGGAAGGAGAAAAGAGAAGCAAGTGTTCTCAGGTTAGCGGAAATTTTGCCTGACAGATCATTTTCTTGTTTTGGTTTATTTTGCTTTGTTGTACAAGGCAGAAATGTCAACATGAGATAATTTCTTAAGCACACGCACCCTGAGACCTACATTTTCAAAAATAATCCCTGGGGAAAGAAAAGATGGTAATTAAAAGTAAGTATTTGGAAGTCAGCTGGGCACCTTAAGCTGAGATTCTGGTACACCATTAGGGGGCCACCTTAATATAAGATCTTAAGAATGAAGCTCTTAGAAAGACTTTTATTTTATTCAGGCGAGGAACACTCGCCCAGGGATAAGTAAGAATTCCTTGCAATTTTCTCATGGGTGCTGCAGAATCCTAGGAGCAATTTCATACATTACAAAATGCAGGTCCACTGCACTTTAGTTACTGTCAGTGGGTGGTTAAAAAGCACAATGTCCACATTGTACCTAAGCTGGAATTAAAGAGGTATCAACTATTTTTCAATATAGAAAGCTTTGTCTTCTGACTACAATGATAAATAAGTCATTGGTCAGGAATGCTGGACAGTTATAATTTCAGGCCTATAAATCCTGCTTAGTGCATATTGTAACCAGCTTTTACTGAAACGTTACTTCATAAAAATCACACTAATAGCACTAATAGCGCTGTATCATTTATTACTAAGAGTTAGAGCTGCAGAAGCATCCTCATCATCCTTCAGCTATCTTCCCTTGTGGGAAAGCAATAACTGCCATGGTTTGAAAAATGGCTGATTGTACCATGAGGAATTTCAATATCAGTTTGAAAAGTGGATGTTCTTTGCAAGCTATAAGGCAATGAGCAACACAAAGCACCTAGATAGAGGCTTACTTAGAGGATACATTGACAACACTGCATACTTTCTTAAACAGCTTTTTACTTTTTGTTTTTATTTTTTATCTTTAATATAGAGACACAGATCTGCAGTTAAGGTTTCTTTGCATGCCACGTTTATGTAAGCAATAACAATGACTAATAATTCCGTATAAAGCTGTCAGCAAAACTCCATATAAAGCTGTCAGCCTTGCATGAGCTCTGCTGCCAGGCTGTGATAAGTGCCTGGGCTGCTTTACCACTTCCTTGGTGTCTGGCTGGTCCGAAACACACAGAGTGTCTGCTCAGTTAAGCACAAGAACGAGTCTCTGAGAAGTCCTCAGCCAACAGCTGAACGTACCCATGGGTATTTGTGAAGCAGCAAGATGAAATTCAAGAAGGAAAATGCAGAGCACCACACATAGGCAGGAATATACAAACACACAGAGGAATGAGGAAAGGCCATTTAGGCAGCAGTGGTAATTCCCAGCTGAATGGAAGAAACAGTGTCATGGTATCAGAAAGCAAGCAACATCATACTGGCACACACAAGCAGGGATGTAGCCTGTTACAGGCAAACAAAGCAATTCTTCTGTTCTCAGTACTGCTAAATGTCTCAGCTGAAGCACAGTGCACTCAAGGTATCACAGTTCAAGAAAGAGGTGGTTTAACTGGAAATAGTTAGGCAAGAGCACTGAGAATGGTCAGAGCTCCAGCAAAATGTTCTGTGAGGGGGAGACTCGGGGGTCTGGATTGCTAGGCAAGAGAAGAGAAGATGGAGGGGGCACATGGCCATACGTCAGGTCTTTCAGCACACACAAGCTGAAGAGATGTTATGCTTTTGATCTACAGAAAGAGATATCAGGATGAGGCATTAAAAAACAGTACTGAATGGCAAAATGGGCAAGTCAGTGGAAATAATGCTATAAGGAAACTGTGGAGCCTCTGTCAATAAACCTCAGCAAACACAAGTTAGAAAAATAGCTATTAAACAACAGAGGTGTTTGGTGGTGCTGCATTAGAACTGAGGGATGGACTATATTATCTCTTAATGTTTCCTTTTGCCATCTTTTGTTATGATTCTCTCACATCTAACTATCTGTGAAGCAGATAATATATATATAGCAACACTGCCAAGGATGAGATGGGTATGGCCATGAATGGGAATCTTTCAGCAGACAGCTGCAGGAAACAGAACTAAAGGAGTTCTTTAAAAGTCTAAATCTCATTTCTCTCTTTTTCTGGATATAATAAACAATAACACCCACTGAGGGCAGGGAGCAAAGGAAAAAGCAACACATGACAAACACTCTGAGAAACCTAGCTAGGTAAAACTAAAATACCGCTTCCATCCCATCTGCTGCCAGTTTATAATTTTACCTTTTCTCTGAATATGCAGTGCCTGTGCTCTTAGTTTCCATATTCATACACTGAGGAAAATAAATCCACACAGCTTTTCCTATTGCTTTCCAAACAAAACTTTCTCTTCACATTTCTCAGTGACTCAAATGAACGCTGAAGCCTCCAAGTTCAGAAGACAAATACAAAACATAACCTCTATAATCTCCTTTCTTACAGGAACAAAACTTATGCTGTCATGCTAGGCACCTGTCACCTAGTTGTCCCAGAAACTTGTCAGTTTGCTGGGCAGTTTCATCTTGATCTGAAAAATAAAATAAATTATATATATATATATATGTTTTGTACAAGGTATGCATTTGACAGACAGATCCTGGCCTGCCAGTCAGCACATACAGAGCTCCTGAGCAGTGGTAAAAGTAGGGCCACTGTGGAAAAAGGGAAGGGCTGCGGTCAGAAGATGAGAATTCAAAGGAAAATAGGCTTCCTTATTTTGGTTGCTCATGCAGTGACTTGTTTTACTTTCTGAATTTAAAAATTGTAGTTTGTCTTCATGATTTTGGAGGAGAAGAGGAAGGGTGCAGACAACCAAATTGCAATTTCTTAAATCCTCAGTAGGATTGCACTATTTTAATACAGAAAATAATAATAATAATAATAATAATAATAAATCCTACCGGTGGTAGGCAAGATTGCTGCTTTACATTGCACCTGAAAGACGCTGCCTGGAGGAGCAGAGCCTTCTCTAACATTACCCGGACACTCACCCCCACGGCCAGCGACAGGACCATGGGCTTTGTAGGACCCTTTTAATGACCACATCAGCCGAGCTGTACCCAGCTTGTGCCATGCACGCACCGCAGCCCTGTCCTGTTCGGGCAAAGCTTTTCCAGCGTAGACATCTGCAGAGGAGGATGAGTGCTGCAGCTTGCTCCAGAAAGCACAAAGAGACAGCAGAGGGAGCACGCACGCATCTCTGCCCACCCCACTGACTCCTGTGGAAACCCACTCCAGGGTCCAGCCCTTTGGTATCGCTCAGGAGAGGGACGTACAGGGTATGGCAATGGAGAGCAACCCCCAATCGTCCCCCTCCAGGTAGTGAGATGAAAGTTTAAGAACTGCTGATTCTGACATCTGAAGATATGCATATACATTATACCTAAAATGAACAAAAATGAATGACTGTCCTGGATTTCTCAGAAGCCTTAGGGATAGACTGTAAACCCAACCCCTTCCTCCCCTGTCACAAATGGTGCTCGTCAATACTGAGATAAGCTCCCCCACAGTGTCTCCTGACCCCTGTAGGGATCCTCAGGAAGCAGAGCAAAGAACTGCCTGATGCAGTCAGAATTAAAAAGCAAAACCTGGGACTAAATGCCTAGCTGGATGCATCAATGCCTACGTCCACCCCAGCAGGTGTCATTTCATGCACGTGTTGTGATCGGGAGGTTAAAGAAACGCATGCCAAGGGACAGGGAGAGACCTCTACTCCAAACAGCACAACCCTGGGAGGTGGCATTTCACTGGGCTAGCAGGCCAGCTGGGGTCACAGCCGAGTGGCCCAGTTCAGAGCTGAGATGTGAGCACAGCTCCTGCCCTGAAGCTGTCCCCATTTGGACCACGCACACTGAAGCACTTAGCATCACATGGCCAGGAAGCAAAGGAAGATCTACTTTAGAAAGACCTATTTTGAGATCCCTTGAACACGCAGGTGGCCTCAGCGCTTGGGTGGTGCTGTGTGTGCTCGGCAGCAAAACACGGGGGTGCAGGGCAGGAGCTGATGGGGCTGCAGACCTGCTGACAGCCAGGCACAAGTAAGGTAGCAGTGCTGAGGAAGTCGGTGGGCAGGCACAGGAGGCAAAAACAGAGCCTAAAAACACAGTTTACCTGCAACTTCATTACTACTTGCTCTGGATCATGTTTTTCCCTGAAAGTTTCTATTACAGGAAGGAAAAAAAAAAACAGACCTCTTGCTTTTTGTCTTGACCTTACCCTTCCACTGTATTCCGCACTCTTTGCGCAGCCAGTTTCAGCCTTAAATCTGGAGACAGGATGTGAGTGAGTCATGTTAAATGAAGTCTGTTCTCTATATTTTCTGACTCACTGCAGACTCGACTTTCCAAATCTGAAGTTCTTTTTGCACCATCAGCCATCTTAGAGAATGCAGCAAATTCCTTAGCTACAGCATTGTAACTTGCTCATGTTCTGCGGAAGCTTAGGAGATGCCAAAGACTGAATGGGGGACTTCTTTCTAACTTTTACTATTTGTCACGGTATCCAGATGAGCTGAACGATGTCTTTTTAAATTCAATGACAAATTAATAGCACGTGAAACATAAGACCTGTGAAGATCTTGGCCTGTTCTGACAATAATAATAATATGGGCAAATATATATACACAGGTATTCTCAATTGTAATTCAGAGGCCTTGCTTCGTGGTAGAAACTTTGAAAGATCACTTTTGTCTCTTTTCACTCTTATTTGCCATGATTCTGTATGGACACATTGACCAAGACCAAGACTTCTATCCACACCCAAAGGAGAGTCAAATGCAACCCTGAAGAAGGGCACGAGGAGTGATTTCAACCTATTTCCACTGGCTCAAAAAATCTGTGACCGGTTTTTGTCTGTCAGATGGCTGCTGTGCAGTTTTCTGGGTTCCAGTGCCAAACAGGGCCTATGTACATCCCAAAGTATCTGAGGGACATCTCAATGAAACTCTTGTCTCATTGGCAGGTGGGTAATGAGAGAAGCATCGCCATGATTTGGCTGCCCCACAGGGTGATGCCTCCATAGCCAACAGAGAGCCAGGCAAAGCTATCCTTATGTGGGAAAAATGTGAACCACAGATTCAGGGGTTGCTAATTGGGGATGTGAGACTCAGAAGGGACTAACTCTATCATTTTCCTCATTCTTGTTTCGTGGACTCATAATAATATCTTAATTATGGTTTTAATTTTGGAAATACAGATTATTGTTCTTCAATGCAAAGGCCAGACAGATAATGATTTCTTTGTTGCGAGTCTGGCAGAACACAATGCTTCTTGTTTATAACAGTGACTGGATAGTTTATTTGCATGCAGGAGATGGTTTCT
Organism: Oxyura jamaicensis; assembly: GCF_011077185.1. Taxonomy (NCBI): domain Eukaryota; kingdom Metazoa; phylum Chordata; class Aves; order Anseriformes; family Anatidae; genus Oxyura; species Oxyura jamaicensis. The sequence continues at coordinate 62,914,495 of NC_048895.1, read as the reverse complement.
TCCACTGGATACCCTTTAGCCTTTATTCTTCTGTTGTTCAGAAATAACACAGTATATTGCAATTACAATTATATCACAATAAGCCTTCAGTTATTGGGTAAACCAATTTAATCAAACAAGCACGGCTCATACATAGCAGCAATTACCTGTTAAGCTATGGCTACTGGTGGTTAACAATGCTGTCTTTCATTGCATCTCAAGAAATGGCATTTCCTAATTTAAACACATTCAGTTATCAGCAAGATTGACAGTGTCAAATAATATTATGGCAATTATTCTATTATGGTGTTATTCCACCACTCTACCCACAGACGGACAGTGGAAAGATGACAACTTTGGTGCTCCTTGTAGATGTTGTACAGCCCCCTGCTGCCATCACACTGCAGGAATTTGTGTGTGTATCTCCTTATACATGAAACAGATCACAAGGGTAATTTCCTGCGATGCGATTCTTCAGCATCTGCCATCAAGGCAAAGATACCTTTGCAGCCTTGAACAGCACGGCAGCTATCAGCCCTGGTAGCAACAGCCCTGAAGACTTTTGACACTGTGCCGAAGGATGAAGCCTGATGATATCAGGTGAAACTATACAAGAAGTAACCAAACCTCTGCCAAACTTTTTGGCAGCAATATCCAGCTTCCACTCTCAGTAATCCCAACCTGCCCACCACATCTCTACAGATACCCTGTGTCCAAAGTATTCCTCTGCAGAGCTTTGCAATTTATACCTCCTGCTGTCATTTTGCAGCAAACTAGCAACTGATATGGGAGTAATGAGCGATAATAAGCTTGGCAATGCAAAGAATTGCCCTGTCAATGCAATTACTCAACATCAAATCAAGCTGAACCAAACCCACCAGTGCTAATTTATCTGAACCTTCACAGAATGTCTCCTTTGCTGGGCAGAACAGAGCAGGAAGAATCCATGGCTCTATACATGAGGCTGTATACAACTGCATATATCCCTTAAACACATATGGATAGTTTTCATGCTATGGAAATGCATGTAAAAGTGTAAATCATATTTTATCAAACCAAAGCACTATGTCTCCTTAAAAATGTACTACTTAATCTTTGAAATCCCTAGACTTTCAGGGTCTGTACTATTAATCAGAATTAAATTAACTCACTCATCCGTATCCGATCACCTCTTCTAGCCTTACTGCTCACTCTTTATGACATTGCAGACGTATTCAACTTTGTTTCAGTATCCAGTTGTTTTACCTCTAGCTGAGCCTTGGATGAAGTCATAGGACTCAGTTTGTGTAACCCAGTGTCACTTCACTGTAGCCCAGGGAGTTACACGTTCTTATAACAGCAATGAATTTAATTCACGCTCAGAGGAACAGCATAGTTGCAGCACGCTGCTCGACATGAATTATGAGGACAGCTTTGAGCGCTCAGGTAAATGGATATCATAAATTTAGTCCTGGTATAAATCTAGGAATTCATACTGGGAATGGATGCAACCGAGTTGCCTTGCTGTTCACTTGCTCTGTGGTTTAAAGGCTACACATTATTCATTGCTGATCTAACCATCTGAAAGTCTGCTAAACTCCCCGGAACTGCACTCAGCTATGCTAGCTGTGAACGTCCCTGTGGCATTATCCAACGCACAGCTAAGTCAGCAGTGCCAAATGGTGACACAAAACCGAGACGCGCAGAATGAGATTTTTCAGAGCTTGTTTCAAAGATAATGGAAAATCTGAAGCCTGTACACGAATTTCAAGAACTCTATCACAACTTCGTTGGAGAGGGATGAGAGCAGTGGCAGAATTGATTATCCCACATCTGAAGGAATTAGCTGAGATCGGTGAAACTAATTCTGGGGGAAAGTGTTATGCAGAAGAACAAGAGCCAGAACTGAGCCTGGAGTAACATCCTATTCAAAGCCAGGAGTGGTGAACTGAGGCTCCTCGTCTGTTTGTGACACGACCCCCTCACAGCACTGCTGTAAGTCAAGAAACAAGAACACCTTATGTCGTTGCTCTTCCCCCAGCTTTCAATATTCCACGTAATTAGAGTTTTTTAATATGCGGCTCATGTGAGAACTTTGAATGTAATAACAAAATGCCTGATCTGTTTACCTGAGCCATCTGAAAGAATACACATTCTTGCATATGAATGATGCATTAATACATCAGAAGCTTTTCAGAATTATTAAAACAGACCTAAAACCACAAACAATTTCCAAGCTAATATTCCAGATGCACCAAGAAATCTAATTCAAGAAGTCCTGCCATAGAATGCTTCATCTCACTTTACTTCTCATGAGACCGATAATTATGAACTGATGTACACACAGGCTAAGTCTCAGCTGTAACAGTCTCCAGAGGAGCATCACCACAAACTAAACAAATGTATTTCATCTTGCGATTCTAGCAACCAAGCTGAACTGAAAAATGCAGCAAACAAAATCCAAGCAGTTACAAACTCAAGCAAACACAGTGGACTATAAATGGTAAGTATCCACGGTTGAGAAACAACTGCTTTCCTCAGAGGGTCTCTTGATGATGCTTTAAAGCCTGGAGAGGATCATGGCATCAGCAGAATGCACCCATTTTGCACTTTCCATCTGCAAAGTTTTTTAGCTAATGAACCTTCACAAGGCCCCTGTGAGACAGGTAGGTATTTTAAGCCACCTCACAGAAAGCTAAATTGGCTACTGATTTGGTAAAGCTGATGCCAGAGCAGATATTGGAAAGCTGTAGTCCCAAGGGCACTGTAATACTTCTGAGAACTTTTATTCCCTGCATTCTACTTTCTTCTTTCTACCCTCCTCCTTTGGGTTCAGTGAGGGAACACGGTGATGCTGCAGCTGATTTTTGTCACCCCACGAAATCCACAGAGCTGACTCACACTCCACCAGAGCAGTTAGCACTACAAGGACTAACGTGATGAGCAGGAAGTGGCTGACTTTAAGGCACTAAGCAAAAAGCATGAAAGGGTATTGCACTCTGGGCTGCAGAAAATGCCTCCCTTCACTTGAGATTGCAAGTCATTTATCTTCTACTGGAGTATCCCTTCCTGATAAATGGTGCTAGCAGGGGAGCCTGCTCATGCTGTTTTAAAACCAGTTTGTTGGAGAATTCAGCCAGGATGTAGACTTGTCCTTCTCCTCCCCCTGGGAAGATCTACACATGGTTAAAAGCACTCTCTTGTTTTCAAACCCTTTCTTGTTCCCTCTTATAGGAAGGGGAAGGCACAAAACTTTCACATGTGGCTCGGAACAGGGTAAGGAGATTGCAAGGCAGCAAGCAGAGAAATATGTGGCTATTCACCTGGCCAGTCTATCTTGCTGGATCTAATGAAAGTATTTGCAAGCATAAATATAAGGAAGTGGAAGTACTGTGGAAGTACTGGGTTGGAGCTGTGTGATGAGCCTTTAACTTTATTCTTTCTTAATATTCAAATGGTTACTTTGCAGGCTATGCTGAACATCCCATTATCGGTGCTTATGGATGCTATTTCCCCTCACTGATTTGTTAATTAAATATTAAATTATAACAGGCAATCCAACACTGCCAATCAATGCATGCTTCAAGTCCTCAATGAATTCCTGTCAGTTCAGACTTCATGCCACCAAGAAATGCACTTTTCTTTGCTATCCTACTTTCTGAGAACACTTCATAAAATACATGTGAAAGCAGGTGATACTGCATACCTTCTGTCTCCAACATCACCCTGGTGTTAACAGTCCCACCTTGCATAGCTCACAGAGGTGACAGTCACTAAAATTGCAATTATAACATCTAAGGTGGTGGGATTATTTTAAGTACTAATTGAGATTCATTTCCTTCTCAGATTTTGTCATAACAACTCTGTCTTCTTTCCCTCCTTTATGGAGAAAAGATGGTGAAGCCATAGAAAAAGACACTTCTTCTTACAGACATTTACTTAGACCACATTATTGACATTTAAAGATTCAAATAGCATTAAGAAGCATTTCTGCACAGCAGAACACTATCAATTGCATATCTGAGAAATGCATTACAAGTCTGACCTAATCCAGCATTTTCTGTAATATCAGCCATCATATACCTCTCGCTGCGAGATCTGAGTGTACAAAAAGAGACTAGACTTCAAAGAAGAACATTTACCCCAGTTATAGTCTTTGCATTCTGTTGCGATTCTTTCCTCAAGAAACAAAGAGATGCTGTCACACTAGATAGCTAGCTGTTGTAGCCAAGAAGAACGCTTCTTTTGAATGGCATAACTTCTTTCTCTCACTTTTCTGTACCATAGCTCTATGTATGTCTGTAGAACACATATTTTGTTGCTGGTTTTAAGTTAAAAATCTCCTTTTTCACCTTCTTGGTACAGTGCTAGGGGATTAACCACAACACAGCAAGGCCCCTCTCTGCTCTCCCTCCCCTCCTGAAACCTGTTTTCTGCTTCTCTTTCCTCCCACAGCTGAGTGTTTTTAGCCTCGGCACAGCAAGTCCTTCCCCGAAATGCTTAATGCTGCTGTGGAAACTAGTGACATTGTGAGAAACTGATATGAGAGGTTCAGATGATACTGCCCTTCACAATGAAAGGGTCTCACCCAATAAGTCACAGAGCCTAAGTATGGGAGAGAGAAAGAGAATGCAAAAATAAAATAAAATATATCAACCCCCAAACCAAAAAACAACAAGAACAAAAATAAAAGCAAAACAAAACAAAAAAAATGACCACACAACAATGTAGCCTCTGAAAACTAGGCTTTTCTATATATATATTTTTTTTCCTAAAAAGCACTGAGAAAATGTTGACTCTCCTATGTGGAACGAGAGAAGCAAGATATAACTGCAGAATAGTGTTCCTAGATCTTGCCCATGGAGCCCTTTTCACACATGTAAAGCCTAGAGGACAGATTCATCCAGAGACATTTTAATTTTTAATCAAAAACTTTCAGGCTGAAATATCATTATTGTAATTGGAAATGGTTCCATTTAAGCTATTGAACTGTTCTCCAAAATAGAACATCATAAAATGCTCTTGGTTCTTTTATAAAATAATAGGAAAACTATTTTACTTATAAATCAAAATGCTGGGGTGTTTGTTAGCTGCCATCTTATTTGCTGGAGCACTTTTATGTCCTAAGGTTGCAGTGTTATCAGTGCCTAACATGAGCTCAGGCAAGGAAGCTTTCTTGAATCATGTCAGCCTTTTAAAGGGTTCAGAAGCTGAATTTTTCTCAAGATGCTAAAATTTGCATTCAACCTCTTACAATTTCTGGAAAAAAAAAAAAAAAAAAAAAGAGTTTGCTTTGGCTGTTCTTTGCTTATTTGTTCTATTATTTTCTGACTTCATCTGTTTTCACATTCTACCCATTTTATTCTTTTTTTTTTTTCTTTTACAATTTTTATAGGAGATGCTGTTTTGATTGTGTTATTGTAGCATTCACAAATATTGCCTGTAAAAAGAATAATGTATCTTTTAGTGTGAAACTAGCTGTTTGTGTGGCAATCATACGATAATTCATACAGGCATAACTAAAATTACAAGCCTGTATTTCCACTTACTCTGTCTTTTTAAGGACTTTAACAGCTATTGAGAGCTCACCAGCAGGTAGCTCAGAGGGGTCGATACATGCAGTTCAAAGACTTTGCTAACTTTCCAAAAAAGCATGGATGTTTTAAAGCATTTCAATACAGAGTTCCTCTTTTCAAAAGGTAACCCTAAGGTAACGACCTATCTAGCATGCAGTTTCCCAGAAAACATCTGCACAGAACCACTCAGTTTTGCCACTGGCTGCACTAGGGCCAGGGTTTAGGTGTAACTGCTAGTTTTAGTTGTCAGGAATACTTTTGCACGTGTTTTCTCTGCAAGCCAGGAGTCTGCTCAGTGCATTAGCTGGATCAGGAGAGAAAGCAGCAGTACCTATATTCAATCAACATTGTTTTGAAGAGCTCAGCTTCCCTACAGTTACCATATACCATCTAGTGATACAAAAGGAAACTGCAATTTCTAATTCATTATTCTTTGAATGGAAGATGACAACGACATATTTTTGATATTTGGCTTTTCTTCAATTAAAATAAAATGTAGTCATGATAGTGCTATCTCCAATAGTTTTTCTATCAAGAATCTTGTGACACCAGCTAGTTTTCAAGAAGATGTAACTTCCAAAGATGTCTGACTATATGAGAATCTCAGCTTCAACTAAAGTAAAAATACAGTCTGTTTTATAGCTACAGAAATACATTTTAAAGGTGTAAAACTCAGGGGCCAAATTTAAAAGAAACTCAAAGTCTAACTTTGCTTTTTTAAAAAAACTTTATTATTTTGAAGATCATGTTTTTTAAATACTAGATTAATATTCTCTGTCGATGGGAAGGAAGCCAAAGAGAAAGAGATTTCAGTGGTCTTGAGACTAGGACACAAGATTCACTACTGGGACAAGAAGGTTTTAATCCTGGAAACGCTCTGCCTGGAAAACTAAAGGATTTAAATACACTGTATTATAGGGCAGTAGCTGTTTTATTGTGGGTTTTGTTTGTTTTTTTTCTGCTTGCCTGCATCACCATATGGACAATTTCAATTCAACAGCAACATACACTGTGATCGGATTCTGACAGATGGGGTAATGGAAAAAGTCAACGTTTACTTATTGGTGGAAGAAAATTCTACCTTGCCTGCCAAATGAGACAATAAAACAAATTTGTTTTGTATGCTGTGTAGAATTTGTTATTGCTATTAAATGAAAGCAAAACAATCCAGATCTCTCCCTAGGAGTCTGCAGACAGAATGGGTACAGATCCACTGAGAGTCACAAGTAAGGAGAACTGAGAAATGAAAATCATGCTCAGCTTCTCTTCTCCCATTTCTCCTCCTCAGCGTCATGCAACTTCCTATTTTTTTGAAGCAAAATGGGAATGCTCCCATGACTAACCAGCGCAATCCTTCCAAAAGTGCGAAATAGCAGTGTATTTGCCAAGCATCACTACATACCTACATAATGTAAGCAAAACACAGAAATTATACAAGGCACAGTAGCTGGATTTTCATACACCAGTTCAGGCCTTTGCACTGAGTTCTGAATCTACAAATAGTGACCAGCGATCAGTTTAGCACAAGGAACAGGCTTGTGTCGCAGGCTGTAAAAATGAAATCTGTAAGTTTTAAAAAGAACTCTGGAGATTTTCCATGTCTTAGTGAATCCTCAATGATGGCAGAAATATACCACTTGAACGAAAATGCTTGTGTAGCATGGGGATCCCAAGCTCTACAACAGTTTAGACAAAAGGAGTGCGGCGAGTGATAAGCAACAGGGCTTCATAGAACAAGTGTCCTCAGAACGCAATCAGCATTTGTTTTTAATTGCTGAATTCAACCCTCAGCCCATCCTCTGGCTGCTAGCAAAGAGCCCAGGGTACACTGTCACTTGAGTGGCACGGTGGAGTCTTCACAGCTTCTGTTCTGTACAGAGGGTTTGCTGAAGGTGCAGGGGTGTGGACAGGGGGACATGATACCATACATCATCCACTCCTTTACTGCTAGCGTAACTTACAGCAACTCCGAGGTTCTGCACACTAGCTCCCAAATCTGCTTTGATATAAACTGACTCAAAACCACAGCAGGAAGAAAATGTTTTCCCCCATCTCTCTCTAACTGTGCCAAGTGCAGCAAGGGTCGAGCTCTTGGTATATGTAAGACATTGGCATGTCTGCAAAGGTTTATATAGTATCATGTACACTTGAAGAACCAGAAGCATATTCTTTATAATCACTGAAATATGGATTAATAGTTTTCCACTGTCAAAGCATCAGTAAAATATTAATGGCGGTGTAGACACTTACCAGAGAAAGTGGTGTCTTTTGAAGACTAATCTGGTGAATCTACTTTTCAAGCCCCTGTATTCATTAATAATTTAGTGGCGAGCATCAGACATCAATTCCAGATTGATGACACTGTAAACAATGGTAACAACAAAGAGATACATAAGGGAGAACAGAACTGTGAAGGAAGCAGATGTAGAAAGATAGAACGGAGGTGTTTTCTTGTGTTATAAGAAACAGGTATGAACTAATATGCATTAAGGAAACCATCATTGGAATAGATGGGATTTGTCCATGCTAAAGGCACTAGCACAGAAAAAGATACCATCTACATTTTGACTGAAATAAGAGCTGGTAATAAGAACTGATAATAGCGTGGGTAACATTTTAGAAGGTATAATCTTACTAGATCTTAAGCAGATCGTTTCTCATCCCCTTATTCCAATCTGTTCAACTAGATACTTTTGCGTTCCTTATTCCTTTCGTCCAGTGAGCTGTAACACATTTAAAAGTCTTTGGTTGCCAGCTTTGGCACAATCTGCTATTGCCTTTAACTGCCATTCATGGAGTGGAAAATAAAATTGTGCATTCACTAGTATATTTTCTCAGTCAATCTGAAGCTACAGTAAACTGTCACAAACCTCCGAAACACAGATGGATTTTTTTCCTAAATACAGTTTTCCAAGGTGCTGCTTCTCTTATGAAGCTGTATGCAATGACAGTAGATGTGCTTTAAGTCCCTATATCCCCCGAGAACCCTGACCTGCTTTCCTTATTCAGGTCAGTTTCCAACTGAAACCAACATGAATTTGGCCTCAATAACTTCCACAGGATCAAGGTCCAGTTTGGTACAGGATTAAGCCTACTGCTGATGAACAAACTCACTGCCAGTAAGGGATTTTGCCTTTTTTATAATCTGTTCTTTGGCCCAGCACCAAAAAGACCTTTCTAAATAGCAGGATAGGTTAGCAGAATCACAGAATTGTAGGAGTTGGAAGGGACCTCAAGAGATCATCGGGTCCAACCCCCCTGCCAAAGCAGGTTCCTTAGCAGGTTGCCCAGGTAGGCATCCAGACGGGCCTTGATTATCTCCAGAGAAGGAGACTCCACAACCTCCCTGGTTAGTCTGTTCCAGTGCTCTGTCACCCTCACCGTTAAGTTCTTTCTCATGTTGGTGTGAAACTTCCTGTGCTCTATCTTGCGGCCATTACCCTTTGTCCTATCCCCGCAAACCACTGAAAAGAGGATGGCCAAATCCCTCTGTCTCCCACACCTCAGGTATTTATATGCAATGATGAGATACCCTCTCAGTCTTCTTTTCTCCAGGCTGAACAGACCCAGGTCTCTCAGCCTGTCTTCATAGGAAAGATGCTCCAGGCCCCGTATCATCTTTGTGGCCCTTTGGTGCACTCTTTCCAGGAGATCCCTGTCTTTTTTGTACCGGGGAGCCCAGAACTGGACACAGTACTCCAGGTGAGGCCTGACCAGGGCAGAGTAGAGGGGGAGGATCACCTCCCTTGACCTGCTGGCTACACTCCTTTTAATGCACGCCAGGATCCCATTGGCCCTCTTGGCCACCAGGGCACACTGCTGGCTCATGGTCAACCTGTCGTCCACCAGGACCCCCAGGTCCTTCTCCGCAGAGCTCCTCTCCAGCAGGTCGTCCCCCAGCCTGTACTGATACGTCCGGTTGTTCCTTCCCAGGTGCAGGACTCTATACTTGCTCTTGTTAAACCGCATCTGGTTTCTTCCTGCCCATCTCTCCAGCCGGTCCAGGTCTTGCTGAATGGCAGCACAGCCTTCTGGTGTGTCAGCCACTCCTCCCAGCTTTGTGTCATCGGCGTACTTGCTGAGGGTGGACACTATTCCCTCATCAAGGTCATCGATGAAGATGTTGAACAAGACCGGACCCAGCACTGACTCCTGGGGAACACCGCCAGTCACAGGCCTCCAGCCAGACTCTGCTCCGCTGATCACCACCCTCTGAGCTCGGCCAGTCAGCCAGTTCTCCACCCACCTTCTCTTCCAATTCTTCTCACTTCCAATTCTCTCCATATTCTTCTCTTCCAATTGCTTGGAGATGGCATCCAGAACAAGCTGTTCCAACACCTTTCCATGGACAGAGGTGAGACTGAATGACCTGTAGTTTCCTGGATCCTCCTTCTAGCCTTTTTGAAGACCGGAGTGACATTGGCTATCCTCCAGTCTTCAGGCACCTCTCCTGTTTTCCAAGAACTTTCAAAGATGATAGAGAGCGGTTTGGCGACCACTTCCGCTAACTCCCTCAGCACACATGGATGCATCCTGTTGAGGCCCATGGATTTGTGTGCATTGATCCCACTCAGAAGCTCCTGAACCATACCCTCCTCAGCCAGAGGGGAGCTCTCCATTTTCCACACTCTTTCTCCTCCCTCTAGGGTCCAGGAGTCCCGAGGGGGAGTCTTTGAAGCAAAGACCAAAGCAAAGAAGGCATTCACTATCTCCGCCTTCTCAGCGTCCCCAGTTACCAGGACATAAATGCCAGGTTGCCACATGGATGTTTGTCCTAAGATGCAATCATGTCACATTTCCTAAAAACAGTATGAATTACGGGCAGGCCATTCTAGGCTTCTGTAAAAAACTCAGCAGCTTAACCAAATGTATTTGTTTTATAATTACTGATTAAATTTAGAATTTAGCATTAGATTTGTGATATCTTATGTTCTCTGATACCTGTGATTTCTGTGTGTTAAAACATGAAAAAGTAAAACTCACAATACTTCTAGGCCTAGCAAGCTTTTGATGAGACAATTTGCTCATTTAGTTACGCTGAAAGATTTAGTTTTGTATTTATGTGGAATGAGTACTCTGATGCATTCGGCCTCTCTTCCTAGTATATTAACTATCTGAAAGAAAGGTGTGGGGAGCTGAGGGTTGGCCTCTTCTCACAGGTAACTAGTGATAGGAATGAATCATAGAATCATAGAATAACCCGGGTTGGAAGGAACTCATAAGGATCATCAACTCCAGCTCCTGGATCCACACAGGTCTACCCAAAAATTCAGACTATATGACAAGTGCACAGTCCAAATGCTTCTTGAATTCTGACAGGCTTGGTGCTGTGACTATGTACCTGGGGAGCCTGTTCCAGTGTGTGACAGCACACCTCTCAGTGAAGAATCTCTTCCTGACATCCAGCCTGAACCTCCCCTGTCGCAGCTTGACACCACTCCCTCGGGTCCTACTGCTGCACCTCACTTCTGTTCTTTTCCGTAAAGAATAGAATGAAGTTACCTAAAAACAGTGTTAGAAATAAACCCAGGGCACAGGATGGGAGGTAGAGGGCAGTCCCTGTGGCCAAGGGGCAGCCTTTCTCTCTAGCAAACCAAATGGCCCAGGGGGGGGCAGCCTCAGAAAAGGGGCCCTCAGCCCCCCCAACCCTCCTCCTCCTTCCACATGAGGGCATCTTCCAGGCTACTCCCAACACAGCCGCCTTTGGCCACGCGTGGGCCACTCCATCACAGAGGCTTGCTGAGGTCACAGTGGCCACCACTGCCCCGCCCTTGCTGCGAGCCCTATAAAACAGGAGCCCTGCAGCTGGCCCACCACTCGCTGAGCTTCTAGGTGCTCTGACTGCTAGCTTGTGTGGCAGGAAGAAGCCCAGGAGCAGTAAGGCGAGCGGCAGCCCTTCTCGCTGTGAGGACAATGATGCAGTCCAAGGAAGCACCAAGAAGGAATGCACCTTAACGAGAAGAAGTGTCATGAGCAGAGGGATTGCGCCTGCGGCACAACTGACACCAGTGCCCGAGGTACCTCTGGCGCGCAGCCCACAGACACTTACAGGCGGTACCAGTGGCACCGCAACAACGCAGGGAACAGGCCACCCCCTCAGCCATACAGCAACAGGGGGCCTGGACCTAACCATAGGCACAACGGTGGCATGGGACGAAGGCAGGAGCGTCAGGCAGACAGCTGGGTGGAGCAGAGGCCTGCCCATAGTTCAGAACACAATGTGGGACCCAGCCGTGGCCATAAACCAGATGGCAGTGTCAAACCCACAAATAGGAATCAGCCGGACAGTGGCATAGGGCCTAGGGGTGGAACTGGATGAGCCCCTGGTTCAGCATCCTGGCCTGAAAACATTCCCGACGGAAGGCATCCCGTTTGGGTTGTCTCAGGCAAGGAGTGGCTTATCCTTCTGCCAAACACCGTGGGGTCCATGGAGATGGATCCACCAGCAGATGTGGAGGAACCCATGGAATTGGATCCACCTCGGCCAGATCAGACCTGCGGCTACCCAGGCATGTCTTTGCTCTCTGCCATCCGAGCCCACCAACAGTGTCACAGGAGTGCCCAGCGAGCTCCCTACTCGTTGTGCAGACTCCATCCCAAGCATTAGCTTGGAGCCACCAAACGCCATGGACATCCTGCAGGCTTACCTGCAAGATGTCCCGGCAATAAAGAACTCTGTTGCTGATTCTCAGGGGTTGTGTGAGTGCTTCTTTCCCATCCCCCATCCTTTGTGCAACACGTGGCATCCCTTCTGCACAGAGCCTCGAGGAAGAGCATGAGAGAGGACCCAGCTTCCTTCAGGCTGCTGCACTGGGGTGACAGGAGGAGTTCCTTAGGACCACCTTTAACATTTGTGAAAATAGACTGAGGGGTGAAAATAGTAGTGTGTAAGCAACTATAGGTGGCTAATTTCTTATATTAGGAGCAAGTTTCTATATCTGATTAATTGGCAATGACAGACATGGGGAAGGCTGAGATACTCAACAACTTTGCCTCCATCTGCACTGGTAGACATGCTTCCCAAGTCTTTTATTTCCCTGAACCAGTGGATGGAGGCTGGGGAACCAAAGTCCCACCCACTGTAAGTGAAGAGCAGGTTTGAGACCACCTGATGAATCTAAACAGGTACAAGTCTATGGGACCTGATGACATGAATCCCAGGGTCCTGAAGGAACTGGCTGATGTAGCTGCCAAGCCTCTCTCCATCATAGGTGAAAAGTCCTGGCAGTTGGGCAATGTCACTGGTGAGCAGAAAAAGGGAAACATCATGCCCCTACTCTTCAACAATTACAACAAAGAATTGAACAATGAGCACTACTCTTCAACAATTAAAACAATTAGGAGACATTTCTTCTTGGAAATAGTGGTCAGGCATTGGAACGGGTTGCCCAGGGAAGCGGTCAAGTCACCGTCCCTGGGGGTGTTCAAGGAAATCATAAAATCATAGAATAACCCGAGTTGGAAGGGACCCACAAGGATCATCAAGTCCAACTCTTGGCTCCATACAGGTCTACCCAAAAAATCAGACCATGTGACTAAGTGCACAGTCCAAACGCTTCTTAAACTCTGAGAGGCTTGGTGCTGTGACTACGTCCCTGGGGAGCCTCTTCCAGTGTGCGACAACCCCCTCGGTGAAGAACCTCTTCCTGATATCCAGCCTGAACCTCCCCTGTCGCAGCTTGACACCATTCCCTCGGGTCCTATTGCTGGTCACTAAAGAGAATAGGTTGGTGCCTGCCCCTCCACTGCCCCTCATGAGCAAGCTGTAGGCCATGCTGAGGTCTCCCCTCTGCCTCCTCTTTTCCAGGCTGAACAGGCCCAGTGACCTCAGCCGCTTCGTGTACGTCTTCCCCTCTAGGCCCTTTGCCATCTTCATAGCTAAGGAAAGGTTGTGCCTGGTGCATAGGGACATGGTTTAGCGGGTGACATTGGTGGTAGGGTGATGGTTGGACCAGATGGTCTCGAAGGTCTTTTCCAACCTTAATGATTCAGTGATTCCATCTGAGCTGATGCCTGGATTATTGTTTCACACCATGGTTTATTCATCTGCTGTTGACAAGAACACGGTGTACCATTCAATTGTTTCTGCTGCCGGCAGAAAACACACCTCTCCTTTCCGTACGCTACCTCCAGGGCAGCAGCTCTAGTTTTGGGACAGCACAGCCCCCAGCTGCACCCGGGTCCCGTCCCAGAGGCAGGAGGCCAGAGAAACATCCAGCCCTCCTCGGGGCAGAGCTGGGGCTGTGACTTGAGGACGTGGTGCCTAGGGACGTGGTGCTTAGGGACGTGGTGCGTGGGGACGTGGTTTTGTGAGTGACATTGGGGGGACGGGGGGACGGGGCGGTTGGAGCGCTGTGAGGGCTTTTCCAGCCCTAACGACTCTGTGACTGTGCGCCCGGGCACAGGCAGGCTCCGCCGCCATGACACCTCCTCGGTCGAGGAGCGGCCGTGGCCGCGCCCTCCCCCCGTGACGCCACCGGAGCGCGCGCCCCTCCCCTCCCGGCCCCTCCCTCCCGGTGTCGTCACGGTGGCGCGGCAGCGCCCCCCCGCTCCCGCCCCCTCCCCCCCCCCGCGCGTGACGTCGGCGCGTCCCGCGGCGGCGGCAGGTGGCGGAGCGGCGCGCGCCGGGCCCGGCCCGACCCGACCCTGCGGGTGAGTCCCCGGCGGCGGCACCGGGAGGGGGGGAGAAGGGCTCCAACGGTCCCCAACGGTCCCCAACCGCCGACAACGGCCGCGCTCCCCCCCCCCCCGCTCCCCCCGCGGCGGAGCCGGGCTGCCAGGCCCGGAACAAAAGGGCAGGCCGCGGGGTGCCGCCGGCCCCCCCTTCCGTGCCCGGGCCGCCGCAGCGCGGTGGGGAGGGAGGCGGCGGCGGCGCCCGGGGAGGCGGCGGCGGTGGCGGTGGCGGTGCGGGCCCTGCGCGGCCCCTCGCGTTGCGGCGGGGCCGGGAGCGGGCGGTGCTTGTCGCCGCCGCTGGAAATGGGGGGGTTTGGGGCTGGGTGCTGCCGGAGGGGTGCTCGGGGGGCTTGGTGCTGGAGGGGGGACGTGCACAGCCCCAGGGGAAGCGCACCGGAGGTGGTGGTGTTCGTCCCGGTACCGCTGTGCTGTGACCGCAGGCAGCAGTTCAGTGCAGTTTGTGCTGCTGTGCCGCGAGCTGTACACCGCCTGATCCCAAGGAACAGTAGGGAAGGGAGCTATAAAAGTTGTGCTTTTGTCAGGCTTGTGATGCGAGAAATACGGCCTCCCGTGATACAGGGGATTGCTTAAAATAGGCCTTAGAGTGCCTCCGAAAACGACCTGCTGTAACAGCACTGCGCGCCCGGGATAAAACCCTGGCATCGATTGGGTTGCTTTGAGTAAATCTTAAATATCGAATGTGTGCGAGAACTGCTTGGCAGCAGTGTGTGGGTAATGCTGCGGTTGCTTTCCGAGGGAATCAAAGTGGCAATTGTTTAAATCGCTACAGTGCGGAATCTGTAATGAGAGAAAAGAAAAAGTTCTTTTTGTTTCCTTCAAAACCCGCTGCATCAGTCGCGATGTAATGCCGCTGTCATTTGCCGAGAGAGGTGGAACTGCAGGATTTCGAAGGAGTTTGAATAGTGGGCTCTTGGAAATGGTGGAAGAAAAACCTTTATTGGAATTGATTCCGCTGCTCCCCCCCCCCCCGTCCCCCCCCCCACCTTTTTCTGTGCATGTCCATCAACTCTCTCTGTTTAGAGATGTTCCTGTACTTAGCTTGTGTTTCCAAAGCATTGATAACTTCAGATGAACCTATTCTTGCTTTGTTTTCCTACAAAGCACTGCTTTGACACTATTGTTTTGAGTAAGAAGCTAATGTTTTGCTTTCTTAAACAAAATGAAATATATGCTTCAAATTCACTGGTCCAATTGTAGCGCAGGACAAGAAACTCATTTTGAATAAATATGCAGCAGTTCAATACCAGAATGGTTGAATGTTCTGCACTTGACTGTTTTTCTGTGGTTTTGTTCTAAATCTATACAAGGTGTTGTTTTATTTTTTAATTAACATGTAATAGTACTGCATAAGGAATGACAGGGAAGTTGAAGCCTCATCCACCACACCACTAATTCCCAAAGATACTCTAATTTTAAGAAAGAGGTACGGAGAAGTCACTGGGAACGGGAGACAGTGAGGTTATTTATCTGCTGCGCTGTGCATTGCCTGGTGATGGTTTAAAAAACATCTGAAAGGCTCAGATATTGACAGTAACAGGCCTTCAGCTGGGAGAGTGAGTTTTTTTCCCTCCCCTTATTTAAAAAAAAAAAAGGGGGGGGGGGGGCCCCCAAAAACCATACCAAAAACAAACCAGCAAAACAAAAAAAACACTTCCCTTCTTTCTGTCCCCTGCATTTGGTTCATAGTGGCCTGTAGGGAAGGACAGAGTTCTGTCCCCTGCTTCCACCTTCCTCCACCCTGCCTCCCCCAGGACTCGAGGTATGAGATAGGGAGCTTGATGTAGACAGTCAAGTACTTAACTACATAAAAGCATTTGCTGTTTTTATTTTGTAGTGCTGCACCCCTTGATTTTTCAGCCGATGGGGACACAAAGGATTAGCTTGTGGTAACTATTTTGAAGTAATCTGTGGAGTGCTGCAGAATTTATCATCTGAGGCAGGATTTAAATACGGCTGTAGGTAACACCACATTTACATTCAGGAGCTGTGCCTTTCTGGGATTTTTTTTTTAATTATTGTTGCTGTTTTTGCTTTGGTCTCCAAAGCAAAAGAAAAATGGGGGAAAAAAAAGTAGTTTGGGCTCTGATAGGTTACTGGGAATCTGGTGGGCAGCAGTTAACTGACGAAAAAGGTTTTATTCTATCTTGGTTTAGTAAAAGCTCAACGTTTTTGTGAGGGAAGACCTCGGGTCACTGTTGGATGGTAGCTCAGGTAGGAGCTCAGCCACTTCGGAGTCATAAAGCTGCGTGGAAGAGGCTGGCACAACTTCTCCCAGCAAGCGTCCTTGGAGACTTCAGGGGAACAAAGAGCAGTCAGACACCGCCTGAGCCTCGGCGTGGGAGGAGCTGTTGCCCAGCTGCTGATGCCAGGTCGAAGCCCTTGCTCCTGGGCAGGGGAATTGTCCTTCATCCGTCGCATGTTGAATGCATGTTTCAAAATCGGCGTGTGATGGGACGCGTGGGTTTAGTCAGTGCGCAAGGGGAAGGGACTCGCAGGTTGCCACAGTTAGCCTAACTCCCTGTACGAGGTGCTTGTCTAACGTAGGAAATTAATTGCTAAGTAGAGAACACAGCTCTTAGCCACTTAACTTCAAAGGAGCAGAGTCCGGGAAAGGGTGTGTGTGTAACCACAAGCGTCTTTTATCCCGTTTTGTAAAATTTTCATGGCTGGCTTATTAAATAAGTAACAACGTAATGAAGAGGAGAGGTTACCTGAAGTCAGTTTGTGAACTAGTTCTTTTTAAGAGCTGTGCAGCATTTAGAAAGTTGCCTTACCATAATCCCATAATTATGCCCTAATTGGATTCTTCCAGGTATAATTACATGCATCGTATATGTGTGTGCATTTTTTTTGTAATGAAATCTGTCAGAGCTGACCCAGCGTCCTTCTTCATCTCCACATAACATTTGGTCTTAGAATGCTCCACCTCTGACAGGGGATTGTAGGAGGTAGCAGATAACACCTGCAGAAGGAATAGAAAGCCAGGGCCCGAGCTGAAGGGCTGGGCACCACACCCACAGCTTGTTGCAACCATCTCTTTGATCATAGCAAACATGGTATTTTGTCTGAGCGGATTAGTAGAGCCAAAATTTCAGTGGGATTGCAGCTCTCCACTTCAGATTAATGTGTGAAGAAAGGGGAAGTTGTTGGATTGATGAGGGGAGAACCGTCTCCCTTTTGAAGGGGTGCTAGGACAAGTAGGTAGGCATGTTAATTTTTGCATTTTTCCTTTTGAACGCTTGCTAAAAATAGCTGGACTGAATGCTATGTGGAGCTCAGCTATAAGGAAAATGACACATTTGAGTAATTTATCTTACACTGGAGTCATCTGAACGTTTCAATCCAACATTATTCGTGATAAATGTTCAATCGTTTGATGGGCCATAGCACAGAACACTGTAATACTAAATGCTCCATGTTCTTTCGGAGACTTAACCACTCCTTGACTTTGCTCTAGTCTGTACAGAAATCTGATCTGCACCGTGTTTACACCGAAACGATTCTTTCCTTGAGCAAATTGAAATCAAATACGTGACATTCTTGGGTCTGCTTCAAAGCATTCGTATATGTAAGATTTTGCAGCAACTGAAAATTGTAATTCAAAATGCCTAAGAAACATCTTGAAAGCTACAGCCCAGAAGAGAGGAAGATACAGCTGTATGGCTCATCAGTCTTTCTACGTACGATTGCCCAAATACTTTCTGTAACTAAGGCTGGCTCTTTCAGGTCAAGACCTTCCTGTTTAGAGCTTGAGAACAGGACAGTGAAATCTTGGTGGTCTCCCTGCTGTCACCAAGTTTGCAGATTCCTACCTGCCTGCTGTAGAGTTATTTAGGTAATTGTTAAGACACTAGTTTCCAGTGACTGTTTTGTATTTGTGAAATGAATTGGTTCAAATTCTGGTCGGTGACATACTGCAAGATGTATTTTGGCTGACATTAACTGGTAGCCTGAAGAGGGGCACGTTACCTCAGAGTCGCGGAGCCTGAACTGCACCCTCATCCTCTTTTTCAGAGATCGCATGTATTTGTTTCAGGATTGAACCTCGGAAGTGCTTGGCACTTTATAAAGAGGGCCCTAAGCTGCAGACTGCTTGAAATGTGGACAGGACCTAGGGAAATCACCTGTTTGCCTGCACTGTTTTCTCCTCAAACATCTGATAACAGCCCCTGTTTACAGACAAGATAAAGAGCTGGATAGGCCTTTGGAATAATATGATATGGCTCTTTTTATATACAGGTTTAGGAAGCTGTTGTTACTTGTTAAACTCTCCGAAAACAGGAAGTCATTTACTAGAGGTTAAATATGCACAAACATAACATACTTCCTCACTTTAGTCTTGTTTCTCATTTTGTATACATGGTTACTTTATGGAAATGAGGCATTAACTTCAGATATAATAAGGTAATTGCCTTTTATAATACTTTAGAAAAAGATAATTTGCATAAGTTAGACATCAAAATAATCGACATCAAACTGTAGGCCAAAAATGGTAATTGCAAAAATGGCAAGGTCTGATGGTGTCTGTCTGCATCAGGTAAATTAAAGGATGGTTATTTCTTTTCTCTAACAGGACCATGGCATTGTGTTTTGCTTGCTCATACCTGTGTACAATGCTGTTGTAATGGTGATACTATTTGCTTTCCATTAGTGTGCAGAGAAGCTGAAACGCTGCAGCGTACCGTTGGGCAGGACAGACCAGGAATGAGCCAGCCTTGGGAAAGAGGACCTGCCATCCTAGCTGGAGACATCTGAAGAGAGGACATCTTAGTCTCGTGGCATGCTTCAGTAGAAATTACTCTGAGAAAGTAAGCTGCTGTTGTTTTGTTAATGGACTTGCACATGCCAGCTCGTTGACAAACTGCTTAGTTGTAGCTAGAATTTGACCTGGAGTCTGAAAAATTACTGTTTTGGTGTAGGGTTATGGGAATTTACTTTCTCTTTGTACAGGATCCCAGAAGGCCTGGGGAATTTTCATATAGTTTTTATACATTACCTATTCCATACTTTGTGTGTTGATGAAGGCACCCTAGGCTATGCGTCCTCAGCTTACCAAATGAAATGTAGGTTTTAATATTAATTAAAAAAAGAGAGAGATAATAGAAGTGAGATCTGCCAAGATTGTAGACCAGCTCCTTCACAGTTGGCTTTAGGCTGTATTTATGTTAAAATGTAGCATTCAGATGCTTGTTGTTCCTTTTCTTATATCTGAACTGATGATCCAAATACTTCAAATTATTTTATTTTTCGAACTTGTCACTGATTTTAATTTATTCGATAATGTAATTTTCCCTGTTAGCCAAAATTAATAAAGTAACCCAGCTCTCCAAAAAACAGAGCTCAGTATTTGATAACCATTTTAATATGAAGCCTTTTTTGATTAAATCTTGTTATAAAATACTACTGTTAATTTCAGGGAAAATACTGTGCACTCAGATTTATTTAGTTATTAACGCCGTGAAGCTGGAATGAATGTGCACCCACAGCTGTAACTTAGCAGAACAGCAGCTCTAGATGTTTTTCCTCTTTTCCAAAGGGCTTACATGTTCAATAAAAATCTACATATATATGCCCTAGTACTGATTTATAGACAAACTCTATGAACTAGATCTGATACTTAAAAAGGTAAACAATAAAGGATTAATTAATATGTTCTTTTAGTAATAGAAAGTGAGAGCCTCAGTTCAGTTGATCTAAATCTTTAAATGGATAATTGTCCTGCATTCTGAGCACATGCAACTGCAGTTGTGCTTGTCTTTTATTAAAAGTCTTATGTTGCAGGATAGTGCTTGGTTAGAGATGAGAGTGTTCATCTAGCTGTATTAATTTTACAAATGTTTTCCTCTAATTCATAAAAAAAACACTTAAGACTTTTTCAAAATAAGGCATTTATTCCTCCTGTCCCTTCATATGCTGCACTATTAGCCCAGTCTAGTAAGGAATCAAAGAGCCTTCAAATTAATAGGTGACCTATTGAGCACAGCTCAAATGTTAATGAGAACTCTCACATTGCTTTTTGTTTACTCATGATACAGCATAATATGTTTACTCATAATAGTAACAATACCAGAATTTGATTTGTCAAAATGGGTTTCATTGTTAATCCCAGCAGTCTCCAAATTCTTACTTATGATACACAGATTATATAGAAGCTACTTATCTTCATGTTGTTTTTATCTTTTCTTTGAAGAGGATAACCTTATACAATGTATTTAGGGAAAAGAACCTTTTTGTAAAACTGTAGCATGGAAATAAAAATCTCAGCTGCTGTGCCTTTTTGCACAGTAGTATGTCATTATGGGAACACTTGAAAATTCAGATCTTTATTCCTCAGCCATGGTTGGCACAAATTAATGAATACATGGATTTTCTTTCAGCTCTTCTGTTGAGATACTGATTGTGTTCATGGGTATTCTGAAATCTGAATAGCTTTTCGTCTCTCCTTTTTCTAATAAGTTTCTCGTCATAAAAACCTAGTTTTGGTGTAAAGTTCTGCTTCCAAATATAACCTGGAAAGTGTGAAGTTGCGAGAGAGCAACTAGTTCACACCACTTTTAGAATGTGTCTCTCATGTAGATGTGCACAATAAAGACAATTACCAGGTGGTAATGCTGTCTGTATCTGCACACTGACTGAAGAGCTAGTATGCATATTTGTTCTTAATCTCAGAGAAAGAAATTCAGATACAAAGGTGGACGCAGTTATATGCCACTTCAGAAAAAAATATATGAATGGTAGAGCTTAAAAACTTGATTAAAAAATTAGATTAAAGAAAGGCATTGCTCTTCCGAGAGGAAATTACAGTAACAAAAGGGAATGGGTAGCATATAGAGATGCATTATTGTAAAGATAAATTTAGACACAGAAGCATAAACCTTTTTTTTTTTTCCTAATCCCAGCATGTGTTCATAAGATGGACATAAGTGGAGGCTTTTACTGTAACACGAGGGATTTTCTCTTGAGGTAATGCGTTTTACTAGAAATACGTCTAATAACTGGAACAAGCTGTCCAGGGAGGTTGTGGTACCACCATCCTTGCAGGTTTCAAAAAAGTCAGCTAGACAAAGCCATGACTGATCAGACCTGATACTGGTGGTAGTGCCGTGCGGAGCTGGAATCTGGGCTCCTGTGACCTCTAATGGTCCCTTCTGTCCCACTCTTCTGTGGTGACTTTGGATGAACTATTTTCTGTTGTTTGTACAAAGAGGACTAGTTTTACTGAAAGGCTATTTTGCTGAGCATCAGCCCATTGCTGCCAAATTCCTTCGAGATTTCAAATGAAATCCCCCATCCCCCAAAGCCCACTCTTCTCCCTCGTTTGGTATCTGCTGTTCTGTTTTGATGAGAATAAATGAGATCATAAAGGAAAATAACCATGAAAGACTGTGAAAGATTTCCATAGGTAAAATGTAGTCTAGCAGGCATTTGTATGTCCAGGCTGGAATATTTTACTTATTGAAATCCTATGAAATGCCAGAGTAACATTATAGTTGCTTACAAAAATTCTGTTTAACAGCAGAGGTAAGACATGGCCATAGAACACACAGACAATGACTTCACAAACAAATCATGGCTGCTTATTTCATCTCCTGCAATAGATATGCTGCCCCTTCTGCTTGGCTGGAACAATTCCTTTTGAGGTACCCTCAGCTAGATCAGCAAGTTAACCTGTTTTCTAGGAAAGAGAAATCTGGGATAGCTTTTGAAAAAGCCACCTCAGTCTTGAAATCCAGTTCTTCCTGTAGCCCTGTGGTTGTTATGAGCCCTGTCTGCGGGCTGGTACGCTGTGGTGACTAAGAAACAGCGAGTGGGAATACTCCAGCCTGGTTCTGCTGCTGGGCATATTTTGTACTATGGAAACCTAGCCTGAAGTACTGTTCTGGTAATCCCCTAGTCAAGCTGATGATCACCAGTACTGTACAGATGGATTGTTTTGTGTGTAGGTCACCTCTTGAGAAAAGAATCATAGCCTCTTCAGATTTTCTGAGGAAACTCCAAAATAACAGGCTGGCTGCATGCTTTGTAGTACCTTTAGGCTGCATGAAGCTAGCTGATAAACACTGCTTCAGAAAAAGGACAGAGGAAATTCCAAAGTTTGGCATGGTATTGTGTTAAAAATGAAACAAAAGATTAAAAATCAGTGATTGGGAAAAGAAATTCTACCAAAATTCACCTTAGTTTGTTGACTCGGAAAACAGAATGTTAACCCAACAGTTATGTTAGAAGCTGAGCTTCATAAATGATACCTCATCTTAACCTAAGGCAAGTGTCTAATTCTGTGGATGGTGAGGTAAGGTGCCAGTTTAGGTTGACACAGTAAACTGATTTACATCTCTTTGATCTTCTGCAGGATGGCTGGCTGTGGTGAAATAGATCATTCGATCAACATGCTTCCCACAAATAGGAAGACAAATGAGTCATGTGCTAATGCAGCACCTTCCCTGACAGTCCCTGAATGTGCTATCTGTCTGCAAACGTGTGTCCATCCAGTAAGTCTGCCTTGTAAACATGTCTTCTGCTATCTGTGTGTGAAGGGAGCTTCTTGGCTTGGGAAACGATGTGCGCTCTGCCGGCAGGAGATTCCAGAGGATTTTCTCGACAAGCCAACCTTATTGTCACCAGAAGAACTCAAAGCAGCAAGCAGAGGCAATGGAGAATATGCTTGGTACTATGAAGGTAGAAATGGTTGGTGGCAGTATGATGAACGTACCAGCAGAGAGCTGGAAGATGCCTTTTCCAAAGGTAAAAAGAGCACTGAAATGCTGATTGCTGGGTTTTTATATGTAGCAGATCTTGAAAATATGGTTCAGTATAGGAGAAACGAGCACGGACGCCGCAGGAAAATAAAACGGGACATTATAGATATTCCAAAGAAGGGAGTGGCTGGGCTTAGGTTGGACTGTGACGCTAACACTGTCAATCTGGCGAGAGAGAGCTCCGCTGATGGTGCAGACAGCACACCGACCCCAGGGGCTGCAGCCGTACAGCCCCTGGTGCCCGTTTCTGCTAGGCCCCTGCCGTCACTCGATGGTCAGCTGATGAGTCCTTCAACGCCATCGCCTGATGCAAGCGCTTCTCTAGAAAACTCTTTCGCCCACTTGCAAATAAATGGAGACAGTATGGCCGAAAGGAGCCATAGGGGAGAGGGAGAGGAAGACCACGAATCATCATCTTCCGGTAGGGTGCCGGCCCCTGACGCCTCTGTGGAGGAGACCGAATCGGATGCTAGCAGCGATAGCGAGGATGTGTCTGCCCACCTCCAGCAACAGCCATCCTCTGCCCAGCAGAGACACTTGAATGCAAACGCAAACCAGTCAGGAGCGGATAGACCAGTGGCAGGGGGAGGGGTGGTAAACGTGAGCGTAAGGTCTAGAAGGCCAGATGGACAGTGCACAGTCACTGAAGTGTAAATCTGGAGCCATGCGATTTGAAAACTCAGTCCTATACTTGTAAATTTTCTGTCCACATTGGCATTGCACTCAAACCTAGCAGTGTGTTTGGTGGGAGGGTGGGGTGAAGGGGAGAACCAGATCTGACCTAACTTAAGTCTCTTAACATGTCTCAGCTGGAAGACTAACTGTAAGAAACTGGGTCGTCCTCTTAATGGTTTGAAAGCTGCTTAGCAATACCCAGTTTTCTTGAAAATGTCTCGTGTTTATTTTGTAGCATCTTCCCCTTGAAGATACGCGGTCCCTTTTTGGCCAATGTATATCTACTGTACAACTTGAATTGTTTTCATTATCTGACTGTTGCATCAAGTGTCTTACTACTTTCTGCATGGATTGATGTATGAAAAGAACACTAAAGCACTGTGGGAGCAGGCGAGATGTTGGGTGTGAGCAGGATGCTTAATTTAATGTGAGAAAATAGATGTGAGTTTGAAGTTAAAATGTGTTTTTACTAGACAAAGAGCAATCATTTACCTTCCTTCAATGGAAATGTAAAAATGCTGTTAACTTTTGTTGCAAATTCTTACCTATACACTTCATGGCATTTTCACTGGCTTTGCCATCTAGTCCTTGTAGTTCTGTTTTTGAGGTCTTTCTTGATCTGTCTCGTTTTTGTTACGGAATTTATAATTTAATAAAACTACATTTTACCAGTAACAATCTGAGATACGTCTCCAGTTTAATTGAACTTCACTGGAGGAACTTTAAAGAAAACCATCATAAAACAGCTCTGTGTTTGCTGAAAGGGAGGATTGGTTTTGAGTGGTATCTAAGTTCTTAACATCCCTGACTGACTGTATCTCAAACAACACTGTAGGAGTGTGCCTTTCTAAAGAAAAATCCCGAGTTACAGGCTTAATGTTTACACAGGCTTAATGCTCCTCATCTGAAGAGCTGATCAACTCACTTCACTGTTACGGTAGACAAAAGTATCGCAGGCTTATTAAAAGCAGAAACATTGAAATAAAAGAGCATAAATAATCAAACCTGACCTTAAGGTAAAGAACACATGTTAAGGAATACATTGCTATTTATCTGTTCATAGGAAAACTGGCAGCAGCACAGAAAAGATAATTCTGGGCTTGTATTAGAAATACATCTCCTGGATACTACATCTCCAAGTTACTACAAACTTGAAAAGTACATTTTTTTTTTCTATGGCACTTATTTGTTATTCTGAAAAATGCTGGTTGGTCATCTGTTGGCTTAATCTTTAAAATAAAGCTAATTAAATCCCAATTCTTAGTGCATATATCCCTGAATAGAAAGGGGCAATAGCTGAAATGCAATTATTTCAAATCTTGAAACAAAAGGTGCTAAAAATGGTAGACTTAAGCTTCTAAGATGTTTTCCTTACTATAACAATGGCTGAAATGCCCATTCATGTACAAGGCTGTGCAAGTCTTCCAGTTTCTGGGGTTTATTTTTTGCCTGCAACGTGAGACAGTGGGTCCAGCGAACAAAGGAGATGGCACAGGAGGCTTAGATGGAATAAGGAGTAGTACTTTCTTACCGTTTAATAGTTCCATAAGGAAATAAGCCAGTAATGTGGACTTTGGAAGGAAAGAACTTGGACTGTCTTCCATTTGTTAGTTGTCACCTTTTTTCTTTCTCGTTAGCATACAATGGCTCTAATCAAAATCTAACTCTGTGCTGTAAAAACACACAGTAAGAATGCTTCTGGTAATCGCATGCATTTCACTTAACACGAGGTTAATGCACTGTTACATGCAAAATACAAGCCTTACTATATATGCTCAATTTGAGGACTTTCAGCACAAATAACCTACAATGAATTTTATTAGCGGTTATCCATGGGGGTTCTTGACCAAAGTAGAGGCAGGCCTCCATTCAGGCCAAACACCCATGATGCTGCCTTTGGTTCCTGCTGGCTGACTGCAGCTGTGAATTACCGAAATTAGTTAAAGTAAGGCTGATAAGTGCTTAACAGCTAATCATCAGAGTGGCAAATACACACCCCAGATCAACCTAGGAAGACACAGTAACCAGGAATTCCCACCTCATATTTAAATCATTACCATCAGTAGGAAACCTGTTCTCTATTTTAGCCACACTGCATTGTATGTTTTTCTGTGACTCTATGCATTACACGATTTTTCAACTTGTAGAGGATATCTATAGAAAGACTGAATGGAAAGAGGATATTAAAATACTGTAAAGTCTGTGCTGCATCTCTTCAGTTCCAGAACAGATAGCTACAGATACAGGACTCCTCCAGCACAGTAAAAAACACACAGCAAACCACGCGTTCAGGAGGAACACCTTGGTTGCCCGTTTGGTATGTATATTTCTGCGGCAAATATGGGAAAGTATCAGTATTGCTAAAAGTGATCCCCAGTGTGACCATATCAGGCGATTGAACACTTGGCTCAGAATCTACACCCCCATTAAGTACTCGGGGTGTCCCAATACACAGAGGCAAGGAACAAGACAGGCGTCTCACAATGTAATGTGAAACCTCGTTTGCTGAGGAGGGAGCTGGCAAACTAGCCCCTAGGAAATAGAAGAGCTAGCGCTCCGTTTAATTAGGAGACTGGGAGGATCAATTTTGAACATGGGTTTCTAATTCATTCTGTGCATTTAGCGCTTGTTTGGTTTTAGGTCATTTCTTAAGGGGAACAAAAAAGTGAAGCTTGTAGTCTTTAATAAATTGTAATATATATATATATATATAAATGCTTATTAGCTGGCATTACAGGTATTTGTCACTGTAAGATTATAATAAAGTGATCTATGAAATTGAGCATTTAGGTTTGCAATTGCTAAAATGGGATTCCATTTCATCTCAGCCTGGAGCCCTTGTGATATCACTCATGGTAATTTAGTTAGACTGGTTTTCATAATAAGGGCTACACTTGCTTTTAAAACAGAAAAAAATATAGAATACAGTATTAGGCTGAGCACAAAAATCCTTGATCAAAACAAACACCTATAATTACCTTGAGAATCTCCTATAGCAGTGTTTGGTATATTTGTGATTCCAACAGATCAGAGGACAAAATGAGTTTCTGTAACCTTTTCTGAAAGCGTCTTAGCCATTTCTAGCACCAGTTAATTATCTGTGCTGTTATTAGGAGCAAGCATTGGCTTTGATACAAATCAGAGAGGATAGCTGGAGAAATGCATTTGCTGAAATGAGAAGTAAACTCATGCTCTCCAAACTGAACTGGGAAAAGGTCCCCAGTAGATAGAGATACTATGTTACACTTAAGTCTCAGCACTGGTCTAGTTCAGAACGTGCAAGTAAAACAGGCTGCTTTTCTGCTACAGTTTCTTCCCTTCCAAATTCATATCATGCAGTTTGCAGAATATGCTATTGGACCTTACAGCCTGACACCTGAAAAATAAAATATTCAAGGGTCTTGTTCAGGTTCTAAGTAGTATTCACACCCATTTTAAAAAACATAATCACAGTGTTAGTAATGGCAAATTTATTCTTGTTGCTATAAAGGACCTAACTAGCTGCCATTGAAAGTCTTTTTTTTTTTTTTTTTTTTTTTTTTTTGACTAATAACAAAGCGATAGTTACGTTTTGCCTTACTATATTAAAACATCCTTACCTCCTAAGTCATGGGCTTGAAATCCAGGGGAGAATCCAGCAGCACTGGACTGTCAGTGAGCTGTTGGATAGAACAAAAGGGTGGAGCACAGAACAGACCACTACCCCATTCCCATTCCTCTCTCTAACTTGGAAGTAAACATTAAATGTTACTGCTGGGGAAGAGAGGTTTGAAATCTTTCAACAGTTTCAGGTGCAATGGCAGAAAGGAAGGATCAACAGGACAGGGTAAAGTGCTTATCTCTGAGGAGCCAGCTCAGAACACTTCCCTTTCTTTAGCGTTGCTTCAGGCTATACACGTTCCCCACTATGAAAGCCATATAATAAAATACCCAGCGGAGCATAGCATCTGCTCAAAAGCTTTAGAATCTTAGCAGGCAATCCAAGCCTAATTCCCATCGTTATCTGCCCCAAGATCCTCACCGTCTCAAACTCAGTAATTCTGCCACACTGTAGATACCATAACATGGATTTCCCTGCAAGGAATCACCTCATTTTCCTAAGGGAGCTTGTACCACATACCTGTTAGTTATGCCTGGTCACAGCAAGAATGCACGTCAATGCAAAACATCCCAGAGTTTCCTCCTGAACATGCTCCCTTGGGGGGTACACGGGTCCCAGGCTCAGGTATCGACCCTGCTTGATTTAGAGACAAGTGCCTTCCAATCAACAATCCAGGAAACCCTCAGTCATGGATATGTCTGTACGTTTTTGCTGCCAAAGATATTTAATTTTAAACCAAGAATCATCTCCCAAAGCAGGGACTCGGTCTCAGTTTCTAATTTCTAAAGCGAAAACTTTCCCCACTGAGTTACCTGGTTATTCACACAGTCACTGGCATGGATACCGGGTTCCATGTTGTCTGGTCTTTCACAGCCCAAATATGCCCTATGAGTAAAAGTACTTTAAAAGGAAGACAAGTCCTTCCAGAACGCTGAAGTACTGAGACCACCCAGTCAAAAAAATACCATCTGGGAGCATTACGCATCACTGCTTTCTAAGATTTCAACTATATTTTAAGTGAAGAATCAGGTCAGCAGCTTTGCACGTGCTCAGTATCAGATCCAGGCTGTGGGAATGTGCAGATGCGTATGCAAGATCGTTGGTTCCCAAAGCAGTCAGTAGACACCTAGATGCATTTCAAGATTTGGATCCATGTCAGTGAACAAGGGCTACAAGCTCTTCAGTGAGTTAGAGCTGCTTCTATATAATAACCACCATGAAAAATGCCATACCACCTTCTCACCAATTACAACCAGAACTGACCAAAGATGAAAAAAGTAAAAATACCATCTCACCGGTTACCAGCCCTACAAAGTTGCTTTAAGACACTGGCCACACGTTTGGGAACTCAGGTTTTACAGCTTTAGGTGCACCTGTTCTGTAAATAAATAAAGCTCTCATCTCTCATGCAATTCATTTCCATACCAGTTAGAAAAACAAAATTAACTCCAAAGAAAATAATCTTCAGCCTCATTCCAAAAGAATTATAGTTCTATTCTCAGCACGGTATTTACCTTTACATACTAATTTCACTAATCTCCATTCAGTGGGTGATTAGAACAGTAAATTTTCTGGCAATTTCTCTGCAGTTGCACACCAAAAACGTCTGCCAGACACGAATGACAGGAATGTTAAGAACTTGTTCATTTAAACTGGCATTAAATGATTCAGTTTTAACACCTGTTTCAGGGAAAGCTTTGCAAAAAAATATCAAGAACATTCCTCGTGCATTGACCATCATTTATGTTTTGGCCTTCTAACCAGTGCCTGCAAATTGGCAGGCCCACCCCACACAGTTCCAAAAACGTCCTTCTCTGTCCTTAAGGCATCTTCCAGCGGCAGCTCTCTTCCTGCAGTGACCACCTGTTTCACAGCCCGGATCACGCTAGCTGGACCCTCTGTGTGCTGACTCAGCCAGGCTCGAGCTTCTTGCAGCGATCCGCCTTCCTCTGAGGACAGCAAGGTTTCCTCCGAAAGCCCGAGGCGCAGCGCTCTTTCGGGGTCCACCCTGAGGGCCCCGCTCAGCAGGCGGAGGGCAGCCCCGCTGCCAACGATTCGCACCAGCCTGGCAGCTCCCCCCCAGCCGGGAACCAGACCCATGTGCTTATGGACAAATCGAATTTCGCTGCCAGGCGTCATCAACCTGTCAATGAAAAAAAAACACAACACATTCAGAGGTCAGTCTGTGCACTGACTTTAGCTTTCAGCTCTCCGGCGTTCACTTCTCCATTTCCTCATCCCCGCTGCTTCCAAAGGATAATCACAGAATCATAAAATAATTAGGGTTGGAAAAGACCTCCAAGATCACCTGGTCCAACCATCCCCCTGCCACCAATGTCACCCTCTGAACCATGTCCCTAAGCACCATGTCCAACCTTTAAATGCAACCTGACAGCATGACAATTAGAGCCAGAGCTGTAATACCTTGATTTTTACATCAACCAGTGACTTAAGCTGCAGCTCTTGGCCCTTCTCAAAATGAGACCTGTAGACTGCCACAAGTAAAGCTGCTTAGTGCCCACACCGATCCCTACAGTCAGGTCTAAAAAGCATTTGAAAGCAGAATTGCAATGACAGAGGGTGTGTTACACTTACAGTACTAGCACTGCCCCTTTAGTTCACGCATAAAGCAACAGAGTTTTGGCTAAACTAATGCACAAAGCTTATTTCTTGAGGATCACGCTCTTCTTAGTACTGATACGCACTGGGGAGTTCTGTCAGCACCGTGGTGCTTGATTATAGTTTTGTTGTTGTTGCTGCTCTATTTTAGAGGGTCTGCCTGAGCTTGATTTTCTAACTACTCGCTGCAGTACGGGAAGTCAGGATGGATCTTCTATTTATGACTCCCAGCGTGTAACAGAATTGCTTCCTATCTGTGCCTTACAGTGTGTAGCAGAATTGCTCCTCTCCAGAAGACAGTCACTTTCCCGTTTTCAAAGATTTCACATCTTTGCTTCATTTCTGCAGTCTGTCATCTCCCCTGTTTAAGAACTCACCTTAGGGTTGATTAAGCCATCTCCCTGGAGGAGCTCTGCTCTGCCGCAGCGGGCTGTACTCTCTCCCCGTGTTCACATTGGCACGTTAGGTTAGTGGAAAAAGCCTCTCAAAATAGAAACACACAGAGCAGATGCACAGAGGCAGACCAGTACTTGCTCTTTCTTAACATGTTCTGTGGCGTGGTTAGATGCCGCCGCCTCCAAGACAAGGGATGGAAATTACACTTGGGAAGTAGATGAGCTTCCACCCAAGCACTAATTGGCTTTCTGAAGATAAATCATGTAATACTGAGATCTGCACTCAAGTCTGTTTCCTAACAACGCCGTTTTCTGTAATAAAAATACCAAGGTGAACAGCTTTAAAAAGGGAAGAAAAAGAAAACCTTTAAAAATGCAGCTACTACTGGGGGCTCACAGTTCCCCGATCGGCTCAGTTACTGTTAATTGTAAGGTTTTTTGGTTGCTTTTTTCTTAACCAGAGTACTATCAGCATTCACGATGTAATATAAAGCGCCAGCCAGGGCTGAAGAGCTTACACTTGATCCCAGTCCCAACACAATGCACAAAGGCAACAGCTGACATGCCAGATTGCATGAAAGCCATTTTGTAAAGGTAGTGGAGGAAGGTTATGTGACAAAAGGAAGAGAACAGAGCATTGCAGGGGAGGAAAGGTTTTTAGCTAAGGTGAGCAAGCGCTTCCCAAATGCAGCAAATCCCAGGGAGTTCAGGTCTCTCCTTTTCAAAAGGAAGGTTTTGCAAGTATCCCGAAATTCCTTTATTGGCTCAGCTTACTTCGCAATTTGCTGACACCCAACGTCCCACTGGGAAAACACAAATGAAAATATTATTCAGGGTTTAATTCTAGCTGTGCTGAGCAACTTAAAGCATTAAAACAAGAGTGGCTACATGCATCTAGTCACATGATGCTAGACAATTTGTAGGCAGTCCCGTAACACAGCCACAACAGATCGGTGAGACAGCGTTGTATTTGTTGAATACAACAAATTGATTTCCCAGGTTGTCCCTGGCACTTGTGTTCAGGCCTTAAGGACGGCCATTTCAGTGGACATCCTCTGGAAAGTGCAGGGATTCATCCGGGAAGTTCTCTCAACGTAGCTGGAAGTGCACATGTGAAGCCAAGTTGTACATTAGAAATACAGCCAATCCCTCAGTACCAACAAGAAAAAGGCTGAAAGAATTTACTGTGTGGGAAAGGATATGTTACCCTGCTCAGTCGTCACTAACTTCAGTGAAAATGGAACCAAACATGCAGAAAGGAAAATAAACGGTTGACAGTGAAATCTGTAAAGAGCCTGGTCAGGCTGCAGCTTCCAGGATCTCATGGGAATTCTCCTCTCCCTAAAATGCACCTTTCAACAAGCTCCTCAGAGAATAAGTCGTGGACAATAGAAGATGCAAAGATAATCTCTGGCTGTCTTCAAACTCCAGAAAGTTATCTGTGGTTTTTTTTTTTTTAAAGGCTTTTCAGCTACGAATCCTCTCCTAAGCTACTCCACTTCCAGAAACCACCCATCACGCTCTCCATCAGTTACACCGCTCACTTGCAGTCCCTAAGCCCAGGGAAGCAAAGGAGACCTGAGCTCATTCCAGGAGGCCTTCAATGCTGCTGCTCAGCTAGCCTGGGACCAGCCTCAGGACATCACCAGCTGCAGCTCTGCATAAATATTTCCCCTTTTTTATCCTGTGAAAGGAGTTGAGTCTATCTTCTGAGACATGACGAATCTGATCTACTACTAGATAGATTTATGTAAGAAAAGAACATCAAACACTGCTGAACACAAAGACGTAGACATCAAAAAGCTGAAGAGAGAAGCACCATTCTATTCTTGAGCTGCTCGTAGCTTATTCATCTAGTACTGGCCTTGCCTGAGACAGGAGAGTAGATGAATACAAAACGAGCCTCTGATTTGATGCAGTGTGCCTGTACCTGTCTTCCAGGTCAAGAGAATTAAGATCTGGGTCTCCTATAAACCCAGGGAAGGTCGTACCACAGGGCTCCTGGATACGTGCCCTCCCTGTCCTAAGAAAAACATCACTCTGTTGCATGACGCTGCTGAAAGAAGGTTTTATCAAACCTAATCCACACGCAGTGTCACTGAAGACCTTACAAGCTGAGAAACAGCCTTCAGAAATGCGAAGGGCAGTGAAATCCTCACGTCTTAAAACGGAGAAGAAAGCTTAAGGTAACATAAGCACCGAAGTGCAGCAGAAACCTTCTGTGAGAGCATTGTAATTCCACGTTACAAACACTGCAACACCCCTAGGAGGAAAGCACAGCTACCATGGGAAGCATCCAATTCTGGGTTAGTCATCTGAAGCAAACAAGAGCTACAGCAAATGTTCCTGCTGTATATTTTAAAATGTTCTCAGATTCAGTAAATGTTACAAACCCTTCACCTTTGATGGAGGATTCCTTCGCTCTGACATTTCCTTGCGCCCACGAACAGCTGACTGTCACATCACTTCACTGACAACGCATCTGAAAAAAAAAACCCTCGCTTGCCATTAAGGACACAACCTAACAAACCCCAAGCTGAAACAGGCAGCACTCCTTGCGAGCAAGTGGCAGCGCTTCCCGGTGCTGAAGTACCTTCCAGCTACTTGAAGCTGGGGCACATACACTGAAGGCTGAAAATATAATGCAAAGAGAAATGTGCTTTCTCAGTTTTCTGAATCTGCTTTTTATAGCACTCGTGTTACTGACCTGTTCCAACAGGTATAATCAGTCCCTCGGGCAGAACAAAGACGATGTTAAGGTCTGTGCTGGCCCTTGCTTCTTAGACTTCTTGGGTCTGAATTAAATTCTGACACGGCAAGGGCACTAATGGCAAATGCCCTCTTCTATTTTACATGTTTTAAAAGCTCTTACCACTACGCTTCTGGAAAGAGGGATGCCTACAATATTAGGCATGTTGTCAACAACCTGGATTTTGTTCCCATCCCTGTTTGGCTCCAGGTGTCACGTAAGGACAGCTCCTTACTTCCAGTCTCCTCCCATGACCTGGCATGACTCGGACACATCAGGGAGGGACGCAGCCAGTATCACACAGTGCTGTAGCACCTGGCTCTCAGCTATGGTTACACTGGCGCAGGCAGCCCGAGCTGCAGGAGATGACTTTCATCTCTCTCACGCATAGGTTGGCCTCCTGCAGCCTCCCACCGCTTGCTCTCAAACCAACAGCCAACACAAGTAATGGGCAAAGCTTATCCCTTTGGGTCGTGTAACTCCTCTCATTAAACCTACTATCTTCTTCTATGTATTTTGGCAACTTTATGTGATACCTCTATAAATTTTGGTAAATCTGTAACCAACACAAAAAAGAAGCAGCGTCAAAGGCCTTAGGATGCAATTAAAAGGCATCCATAAGTTCAGCATGCTGTAGAGCAAGAGATATAGACAACATAATAGCATTTAATAGAATTAGGCATTAAGTAGAACTGGACATTTTTGCAAAAGGCAGATAGATGCTAGGCACCCAGACTCATGAAAAGCAACAGCCATGGACAGCCACACAGGTACTTTGGCTGACTGTCATCACTCAGAGAAACCAGAAGCACACAACGTTGGTATCAAAGGCTTTCAACCAAGCATCCAAACCACACACACGTGTATTTTAAGCACAGCAAAAGAGAGACATTAAAGAAAGAATAAAATTACCAAGAAAATGGTAGCAGAAAGAAGGTAATCATGGGCCAAACATTTCTTTTAACCAGCAAACAGAAGAACCAAGTTGATGTACAATTCAGTCACAAACTTTTCTACAAGTTCCTAATACACTCGTCAATATGCCATCAGCTTAATTAACTCTTGTTAAATTAAGCAACAGCCGTACCATGCTGACAGGTGGCTAAAACAGCTTTTAAAATGAACACTGCTGGGGAGTGAAAGTTACAGACTTTGGCAGAGGTCATACCTTACATTATCTGTGGCTGGTGTTAATCACGCAAATGGAAGTCGTTTTCCAGGTGGGCATGAAACTTTGATGACCTTGCTTGCAAGTGACAAAAGCTCACGTGTAACGAGTTTAGGATTTTTGCTTGGCGAGCACTACCAGGACACCCAGCAGGACTCAAATCCACACCGAGCAAGAAATCCCATGTCTATTGTCCACATCTTCCCTGTCCTACAGCAGCTTCTCAACACTCAAAATACAATCCCTGCCCAATCACTTCGCCTGCACTTTGCACCCCATCCTCTCACTCTACCTTCCTAATGCTTCTTCGTCACCCCAAGTGGCACGGGAGATCCCCGTACTGGAGGTGGGTCCTTGCAGCAAGTGACTGGGGTGATTCAGGGAGCAGAGAGGGTTACACAACTTCCCCTCTCCACTTGCTGATGCATGCAAAACCCACCAAAAAAGAACAAATAAAAAAAGAGTGCTACTCTTAAACACAAAGTGCTGCTGAACACAAGCAATAGATAGGGCGGTTTTACTCAGCTACGGTGTTATTTGTAACCGTAAGCGAAAACAAAGCTAAAGAGATTTGTGTCTGTTGAATTTATAGCATCAGAGTAAGAAATAAACTACCAGTTCCTTTATCTGCACAACAAAAGCCCTGATTTGTGAACAGAAGCCCTTTATTTCAGCTCGGTCCAGCACACCACATAAATAAAATAATATCTTCTAGGCAGCATACTACATCTCTGGCTTTGCAAAGAAAACAGCTCTAAAGCGGACAAATGAAAAACATTAACTGTTCAGATGAGGTAAAAGTGGGCAGCAGGAATGCGAGAGCATTTCCTTAAAAGAAAGAAGCCACCGTTTGTCTTTCATGGGAGGCAGGAGCACTGCCATAAGTCTCTAGAGCTCAGGACAAGCTATAGGACCCAAGTAGCTGGGATCTCCCATACCGTCCGTAATGGCACATGAAAACCGAGGTCGATCTGTGCCTGGGGAGATGCAAGTGTGTAAAAGGGCCTTCAGCCAACAGCAGGATGAAGCTCTTCCTATGGCTACAAAAGGACCACGCAAATCTACGATCAGTGCTTGCAGCACATGCTGGGGACACCTGCCCTGCCCCAAAAACCAAGTCCTGGTGGTCTCTGAAGAATCCTGCCCTTTGCTGCACACATCCAGCCCAGCCTGGAGCTTCAGCTCTTTGGCTGGGGTAGAGCTGCTGAGGAGCAGTTGCTTTGGCATTCAGGAGCAGCTGGCCTGAAGCCTGGGCAAGGACCACCGCACCAGCATCAAGCACTGCCGCCACTGCACCCTACCGTGAGTTGCTCCTGTAATGCCTTCTCCCCTTCTTCTTTGGCATGGGAGACAGCCCTGCAAGTCCTAACACGTATCGAGAGCTCGATCCTCCTCTGACATCTGCATTCCACATCTTACATCAAAGATACGCCGGATACCATGTGCCTTCCCATTTGAACCCTGCCCTCCCCACCATGCACACACAGGTGTCTCTGCATGTAAGGAACTGCATAGCTTTCTCAGTGCTAAAATAGCTCAAATTCAAGTTCTCGAGGACTTTTATATGCTCTGTGGTAACTTGCTGTAAAACTCATCTCTAGCTTCTCCAGCATCTTGTAACAGCAAAAGCAGTTGCTGAATACAGCCCTGAAAACAAGCCCTGAATATGAACCACTGCCTTGACATCTTCACAAAGCCACGGAAAGCCTGAAATAAGAGCACCGTCCAAATTTAATTGGTTCAAGCCAATGGAGACCTAACCTGGAAACCTAAATATTGATACTTCATTATATTACATCGTGCTCTGTAAGTGACAACTTGTCTTGTATAAATATTTAGTCTCTCAAAATATTCTTAGGACCAGAAGTCTTATCAGGAAGGCTAGGAATATTTTCATCAGTATTTAATTGCAGGGTGTATGGGGTTTTATTTTTAATTAAAAAACAAACAAAACTAGTTTTATCCTTGTTCGGAAGGCATAAGCCTTTCGTGTCTCTTACAGAAACTCACCTTAAGGCAACAAACGAATTAACCAGTCCTTTTTTCAATCAAAAACACATCTTGAAGCAGCAAGGTACTGTGTGGAGCACATTCTGCAGAAGAAATATGCAGTACTACACTAAAATAATTTAGGTAGTCAGCAAAGCTGCTGATGAGCAGTTTCCTATCCTTACTTCAGTGTTGGTGACAGATGCTGTTAGAATTAGGCCCTCAAGAATGAGACAGTCTCCTCCAGAAAGCAAGTTGGGACTAATTATTCCATCTCTGCCTATGCAGTACAGTGTCTCTTTTATCACCACACCATCCAATAACTACCCGAGTACTCTGTAAAGTGATTATCTAGATAAAACAGCTAAAGATTTTTCTGAAATTCAGCTATTTTACTACATTATCTATCACCAAAAAAACACATCGTAATTCTACGAAAATACAAACAAGTGGTTTCATCCTGAGTTAGTCATAATTTCACCTGTCTTTCAATCTCAATTGGATAGGCTTTAAAAGGCTCAAAAAGCCACGAGTATATGCTTAATCAATGACTCCTTGATAATTATATTTAGCAGATTATCAAACTGGAACAATGCAATGCATATCTGCCAGCCATAAGAGCTCGGTGCTTTCCCAGCACAGCTTGCAGTATTAATCACGCTGCTCCTCTCCCCTACCTTCTGTCTCACAGAGAGGAGCCTCTCGTGTGTCTGACCAGCACAGAGAAAGATTAAGACAATGAGGCATCACAGCAATTGCTGCTTCAGAGCTGCGGCAACATGAAGTGAGACTCCCAAAGTGAAAATACTGTAAAATCAACAAAACGAAGGAATTGACCATGACAGTCCGTGCAGACTGGCATCATAAAAACACACTGACAAATCCTCACTTTCTGAAAATCCTTTAGTCACGAATATCCACTTGATGGATACCTAAATGGTAACCACTGCAGAACATAAAAATAAAGAGAAAATGGTTTAAGAGAGTTTGGGGAAACTATGCCCCTTGCACATAGCTTAGATACAATCGCACAAAGCTGCTCTGCAATCCTAAATTTCACCAGGGTAAGAGAAGACCGTGCACATTAGTCATCTCTTCTACTTATAAACTTAAATCTGTACTCTTTATGACAAGATTGCAATGGAAAGAAGCAGGTCCAGCCATTATTTTAATAAGCCCATTAGAAAGTCAGGCCTCTCAAATCCTCGGTGATTAAAAAAAAGGCACACAAAAATAAATAAATAAAAAACCTACCTTCTCTACTTGAGATTTAAGTAAATTAAAATGATACCCAAGAACCAAAATTTAAAAATTCCCACCTAGCCTCCCAAGTACAGAGTGTTCTAGGCACCTTCTAAAACTCAGTGTCAAAGGAGTAGGCTCAATGCCAGCTTATGAAATCTTACCAACACAAGAGCTCACTTTTCTCTCAGCTCTTTTCAAACCGCGTTGCAGATTATATGGAATTTTATTTATAGTCACTGAATTATTTTGTAACACTCTCAGTGCATTCATTATGCCCTCCCCCTCTCCCCCAAGGTTTACTTAAAGTAGCCTAGGAGAAAATAGCTCACTTCTCCCTAGTATCTATTGCCTTTACCTTTTGTTGCTGCCCTCCAGTCAGATAATCCTGGAAAATGTAGAACCCCAAGAATTAGGGTCAAAACCTGGTCTGAGAAAGAGACTCCTAATGACAGATGTATTTTCTTGAGGAAGGGCTAACATTGTTCTGGGTTGGCTGGGAAATCCAAGTCCACTTCCCAGAGGGGAGCAGATGGGCATACACAATGAGATGCAAGTTTGAGGGGAGACCTAAAAATAACCATTTATAACCGTCACTCTATCATGTCTTCTAACATCAACCCAGAATCAAAACATGGAAAAAAAGAACAAAGGAGTCATATTTTCACTTAAACCACAAAACATTTGGTTAAGATCCTGAAAAGTGGAGTTGTGGATCAAAAAAAAGTGAGGCATAGTAATGAAAGAAGAGTTGGAGCTAACAAAAAAAATCAGGCAGAGATGAAATACAGAGAAATCGAAGCAAAGACTGGTAAACAGACTTAAGGCATTTTAGGAGGAATGTCGTCTCTCTACTGCCCAAACTTTGAGGCATTCAAAGGAAGGTGAGCTCCCAGAAGGCATGGACTCAACTCAAAGAGACTGCAAGATTTCTAATTTCAAACAAAGTCACTCCAGGGAAGAAGCACAAAATAATATTGTTACTAGAAAAAGATCCACTGGATACCAGGATTTAAATTCTAACAAGCAGGTTACAGAAATCTGAAAAACCAGCACCTCCTCAGTAGCAATGCCTGCACTCAGAAAAAGTATGAAACTGCCCTATCAGCAGCAAAAATGTGCGCGTTAAAGCAGCAGAACATGCTTTGCCTGATCTGGCAAGAGCAAGACTAAAAGTGGGCGAGAACGTGGCTGTGTAAGAACGACCAGAGCACTGAAGGAGGTTTATTTCTCAAGCACTTCCCTGATCAGAGGAGAACTGCTAAAACAGGGCCAGAAATACTGCTATGGAAGGAAAAAAAACGCAGGGAAAGAAGTTGTTGCTAAAACTTCGCAAGGGGAACAGGGCAGCCTCAACCAAGAAAAGGTAGGGATGGCCCCTAAGAGTCTCCTGAGGTGATGCTCATTGTAACACTGGCTGCAATCCATGCTGATGGCTCTTCAAATCTCTTTCTGTACCAGGATCTCCCAAAAGTCAGCTAAGGATGAAGGTTCTTTGCCCAGCAGTTCTGGATTAGGGTTTTTTTAAACCTAATTCTTCATTTCAGGCCAACACTTCCTTGCCTGCAGCGTCACAGAACAGAGAAAGAGAAAAGTGTGCTATAAAAAGTTACATTTCTTCTTAAAGGGATAAATGAAGCTGCATATTGGAAATTATAGCAAGATTTTTTTTCTGTAGCAAGAATGAAAAATTGAATTAGATGACAGATCACGGGGCAAGAAGTGGGTGCCCAAAAAAGCATGACTGATTAAAACTCCACAAGCACTCTTCAGGGAAGTAAGATGATCCTTTTTTTGTTTGTTTGTTTGTTTTCCCCCATCCTTTTTTTTATATATATATATATAAATAAATAAATAAAGCAAGAAGTAAAAATGATTTGGCCTATCTGGCCCTGGTGCTCCATGGTGCCTGGTCTGCTTTCCTCCCTGCAGCTGTAGTGCAGGAACCCATGGAGGAGCACTTCCTTGCCAAGTCCCGACACCCTTCTCACTAACACTTCCATCTCCCAGCTATGACTTTATTTCTGCTCCCCAGGTGCCAGTGGTCCCAGCCACAGCCACGCCGCAACCTCCGCTACCACACCATTATTTTCAGAGCAGCTTCCAACCTGACCGAGCACTTTGGTCTTACCCATGAAGCAGGTGTCAGCTATGCTTTACAGGCTGCTGAAGTCTAAACACACAAGCAAGTGAAAGCCAAAATAAGGCTCACACAAAAATTACTCATGCTGAAAATCTGAAATGTTACATGAGTCTTCCCTTCCAAAAAAGGAACTGGATTCATTTGGATTTTGTTCAAATAAACGTTTTCAACAACACATATGCCTTTTGGACTTGAGCAAAAATTTCCACTAGAAATGGAGATATTTTCCAGATTTTTCGATGAAAAATGACCATTCGCGGGCAACATGCTTTTCTTGCAGCATATGTACCTGTGCTAATAACCTGTTTCCCAAAACCTTATTTCTGCCATATATGTTTATCAAGACCAAGAAAGCAGAGCAAAATTCTCCTGGACCAAACACAAGAGCCTCTTAAAGCAGGAGCATTTCAGCCATATTCTTTGCTCGTCTCCACTGCTGACACAGAAAGGGGAGGGGGAGTTTTCCAAAAACCTGGCTCAGAGATTGGCATCTGAAATGTCAAATAGGCAGAGATCACTTTGCTCCACTGAGCTCAGCTGACTGCAAAGTAACAACATTTCTTAACATCAGTCCTACGGGTTGCAAGATCCAACCTGCTCTATTACTTTGCGATGTGTTTGAGATATCACATTTCTGCAACCCACGGCATGAAAGGATTTAAAAACTATCATAGCATCACACTAACAAACCTTTGCAAGAACAAGGGTAACAAAACACACATCGAAACTCAACCATCTCTGCGTGCAGTGTTACTGGTGCTGAATTTGCACATCCTACACAACAATTTCTGACTACAGCAGAAAGATCATTTGAAATCATTGGTGATGAAATTATGACATGTTGTCACTTTGTCAGGATACCAGGTTAATGAACCCATGCCATTTTTTTTCCAATCACAGTGGCTGTTTCAAGTTTTCCAGATATGATTATATATTTCATAACTCACCTGTCTTTTTTTTAAAAAAAAAAAAAAAAATTCTGCATTACAAACAGTAACTAGCTTCTTCACCTTTTCAACTTTTCAGTATAGCACATTACCTGTACTGATGGGGAACCACAGACAGTTTCAGCTCACTACCTGCTGGTACGTTCAAGACTAGCCAGACAAGGCACAGGCACGTTTTCAGCAAGCTGTTGGAAAACCTCCACAAATGTGCCTAAGCGTGTGACCACTTCTCTTGGCACCAGAAGAATAATTTCCCCTGGTATCTTTTTATTTCTGATTTTTCTCTCTCTCAAACACAGACAAATCGGCACTATCTGAAATTACTGTTTTTTCCTCAGTCCATGTATTTGCTTTTTGTTTATGAATGCATCAACATATAAAACAAAACTGGAGGATAACACCTAGAACAGACCATGGACACACCAGAAATTCTTAAACATACAATAGCTTAAGTAAAATAGGAATTTATTTGATGTAAGAACTTACAATTCTATTTATTCTTACTGCGGCGGCTGAGTTACAACAGCAGCAACTCATTTCTTACTAACTACTTCCTAGAAGATTGTATTCCCATCCCATCCTGTTCTTTGTTATCCTCTCCTAGAAACTGAATTCCTGAATTGCTATCACAGAATCACAGAATCACAGAATAGTCTAGGTTGGAAGAGACCTCCAAGATCACCAAGTCTAACCTCTGACCTAACGCTAACAAGTCCTCCACTAAACCATATCCCTAAGCTCTACATCTAAACGTCTTTTAAAGACCTCCAGGGATGGTGACTCAACCACTTCCCTGGGCAGCCTATTCCAGTGGCTATGTGTTGGTTCTAGCCATTACTAGCCTGCTGAAAATCACTTTAACTCACTAGAGGAACAAAAAACGTCTAGCCCTTCTGTTGCTTTTAGGTTTGATAATTGACTCATACCGGCATTTTCACTGATGCTTTGCAAACCAGTAAGCAGTGAGCTGGGAACAGCAACAAGAACATCCTCTTCCAACATTACGGTGAGCTGTTCAGCCAGTTTGCCCTTCCCATGAAATCACAGCTCAACATAACCCCACCTCAGAATCAGCAGACTTGAATATAAGTCCTTCTCGGACTTTACATTAACCAACTTCTGGAGCTACCTGATAATAAAAATAAAATAAAATAAAAATTGTTAGTGAAGATCAGCAATGGAGTGTCAAACCCAAATACCTGGAGGCAGTTTATCTAAACCTGGGCTGAGTCACTTCACAGATGCAATTATAACGGCTGATTTCTGTGCATTTCTACTCTTCCTAAACTAATTCTCCATGAACCTCGAACGCTTCCCTACAGTGGAACGACAGCCTGGTGTCTCAGCAGGAGTCAGCATGGATCCAGCTCTGCGTTCCCTAAAATCTGCCTTATCTAGATTTTCCATTATCTGGGCTATCTCTATTATTACTGCACAGCAGAGAATCAGCTGCATACAGGGTTATTGAAGAGAAAGGACATAAGGTTGCATGGTAGAAGCAGTCAAAAAAGTAGATACATGCTGATGACAAAACACTCAGTCTTCCACAATATGATTTGTTTTCCCAATGGGGGAAAAAGGGGATGAAGTAACTCCCTACCAAAACAAAACAAAACAAACAAAAAAAAACAGCCTTAAAAAGAAAACTTCAACTCAAATTCACGTTTTGTTGCTGTTATTTACACTTCCAGTAAAACCAAACAATGGTAAATTTGAACTGCAGACTATATGCAAAAAAATCCTTTGTGTGGAAGACCGTAAACACATGAACTTCAAAAGCCAATAAAAACTGGTAATAAAGAAAAAGCAATACTAGCCCATAAACATAATTCCAAAAATATAGGTTCTCAAGTCCATTTCTAGCAGTGCAGTGATTGCTTAACCAGATGTCAAGTGTGCCAGGTCACACAGCCTCCTTAGAGGCAGGCGACATGGAACTTTTAGAACCATAATCCATCTCTCTGAAAATTCACCAGAAAATTGTACTAACAAAGCTCCCAGGGCTTTAAAATGGGAAGTGAAGCATGACTGCAATGAAATTCTAAAATTATCAACTGATTTGAAGGAGGTTTTATGTGGAGATACACACACATATATGCTCCCTCTCTTATATATATTTATATATACAGATATATACATTAGAGGGGAAGTTAATACAGTTAAACGAGTGATTTGTGGTATACAGCAAGCACCTGAAATTGCCAGAACCCATTCTTAGACCTAGCAACTGATCCTGTTCCCGACAATGTGCAGCGACGTTATGGTTTCTGATGGAAAGTGCTTTGTTGGCCTGGACTTTGCAAGAACTCATGAATATGTGAATTCCATCCTGTAACATTCATATCATGCTCTGCACAGAGAAAAGAGCTGCTATGTACTGAGGTCCTCTTTTTTTTCAAACAAAATTTTATTTACAAGCAAAATATTTACAAAGCAGCTAGTGTGTTGTGCTCGGACATTCTGAAACCAATTCTTGGAAAAGCTTACTGTAGAATATTAACATTTCTAAAGCTTCTAAAACCTTTCTTTTTTTTTCTTTTTTTTTTTAAAAAAAAAGGGAGCGACAAATGAACTGTAGCCTAATACAAGGATGACTGTCTACAACCAAGAAGTCAGTCATAGTGGGCCTACATCTACGTAGCAGTTGTACTTTCTTCTGCTCCTGTCATTTTGTCCAGATTACATTTAATGCACTAAGTGTATGTTTGTAAAGTACATAAACAAGTCGTCACAAACACAAACAGCACAAGTATCTCTGTTTGGTGGAACACATCTATCACCTTAAAATAATAAGAAGCACGTCTACACGTTTCACAAAAATGCAGAAAACATCCAATTCAAATGCAGCAAGGCCAATTTGATATCAGTGCAGTACTACTAGGATAAGCTGCTTCCCCTGTTAAAAACTTGAGCTATGAAACTATGAAACATCAGTACCACCTGAAGAGATTATAGCTGATTGATTTATTTTCTAAAAATGAAAGTAATACTTCTGCTTCTACTGATGAGCCCATTTTGAGGTCAATATTATGAGAAGTGTGTAGCTTTCTATCTTGGTGCTCTTGCCCTCTGCCTGGAGACACCATCTTTTAAATTGGATTCACAATTGACTATTTTGACTGCAGTAGCATTAGAGAAGAAAAAGGGGGGTGCTGGGGAAGAGACTATATTTTTCAGAAGCACCAGGTACAATGAAGTTCATTTGTCAAGTGAGATAGGCCAGATTTTCAAAGCTGTTGAGGTGTCTAAACGACCTACAGATTGCCCCAGTGAGATTTCTCAGGCTTGTCTTCTGTTTCACATTGATGCCTCTGTTCAGAATTCAAAGCCAGTTGTTCCGGCTATTGGCTGGTAGCCCACTGATGCTAATGTGCTCAGAGATCATTGCGTTCTGCTAATTGCACAGACAGATCCCTCATCTAACTCTTTCTGCCCCATATCTAATTTTTACTTCATTACCCAGCAAACCACTATAATTCTTGTCCAAATTCCTTAACCAGCCCTGTAAACTCAGCTCTCCTTAAACTCATGCATTGCGCATACAGGGTACGCTTCAGGTTTCTGTACACAGAGAACTCAGAATGGGTATTTCATTTCACTTCTTTCTAAAATTGCCTCACTAAATCAGGTGAAAGCCCCCCCCTCCCATCAGCCCTCTTCTACCTCCTCTTCCCAACCAGCA
This sequence comes from Oxyura jamaicensis, assembly GCF_011077185.1. NCBI lineage: Eukaryota > Metazoa > Chordata > Aves > Anseriformes > Anatidae > Oxyura > Oxyura jamaicensis. The sequence continues at coordinate 62,870,301 of NC_048895.1, read as the reverse complement.
CAAGGGAATAAGGCAATGGGGACTATGGTCAGTCTATAGCACTTTGTCTCCACCGCTCCTTCTTGGTCACTCTCTGCCCCTGCTCCCTGCGGGGTCCCTCCCACGGGATGCCGTCCTTCCCCAACTGGGCCTGTGGAGGCTGCCCACAGGCAGCAGCTCTTCAAGAACTGCTCTAGCATTGGTCCCCCATGGGCAGCAGCTCCAGGCCACATCCACCTGCTCCCCCCGGGGGCTCCTCCACGGGCTGCAGCGTGGAGATCTGCTCCGTGTGGGACCCATGGGCTGCAGGGGGACAGCCTGCTCCACCAGGGGCCTCTCCACAGGCCGCAGGGGAACTGCTGCTGCCTGCCTGGAGCACCTCCTGCCCTCCTGCTGCACTGACCTGGGGGGCTGCAGGGCTGCTTCTCACTTCTCTCTCCCAGCTGCTGCTGTACAGCCCGTGTTTCCCTTTCTTAAACATGCTCTCACAGAGGCCCCAGCAATGGCACTCCCTGGCTCATCTCTGACCAGCAGTGGGTCCCTTTGGAGCTGGCTGAAACTGGCCCTTATCTAACGTGGGGCAGCTTCTGGAGGCCACCCTTGCAGAGGCCACCCTTGCAGCCCTCTGCTACCAAAACCTTCCCACATGAACCCAATACACACAGACATTTGTGCACTCCACTGAAATGGCTGCATTGTCATGCAGAACTGCAATTTACACTGACGGTTGGTGGCAGAATCCCACAGCCATCTTTGAAGACTCAGAGAAAATACACAGCAATGGCACATTGAAAGCAGTCAAGGTTTCTTGAATCTACCAAAAAGTCTTGCTGCCAAAACAAGTTTCATACATACAGTTTTATGTTACTCAGATTTACAGATATAATTGAGATAAATAATTATAGTGTCAGAAGCCTTATCTTCCCAACTTTCATATCAGAAAAAGTCTGAAAGGATTTTAATTACCTTGCACTTGTATGGAGAATTACTTTTTTTTTTTTTTAAATCATTTGTTTACAATCTTATAAGGGCCTTCCTTCTTATGGAGAGATGTACTGCAACAATCCATAAAGCAAGATAAGATTGAAGATGATGTCTTGAGAAGACATCCTCTTCCAAACCGAAGTGGAGTGACTTAAAATGCTTCTGCTTCTCATCACTGCCCTTGTGTCAGCAATAAATGTGCCAAAGTTCACGCAAGACCTCCCTAATCCAATTTTACATGAGCTGGCTGAAAGCAGCGTAAGAGACAATTAACCACAACAACTGCCACTGTAAGAACAGTGTACTACATCAGTAACATATTAAACCACATCAGAAATTTTTAAATTGAATTTGTCCACACCTCTATTCCAATATAGATGTGCATCGTGCTGCCAGCGTGCATTTCTGAGAAGGTACATAAGCCATTTTAGTTCAAGTGAATCACTTCAACAGCATCAGTATGGTTAATGCAGTACTAAGCTAGGGATGAAAAGAAGGAAGTTTTTCAGGCCAGGACCCAGACCTTTATTAGTTTAACATGACAACTGTGAAAAATAGAAGTGGATTTGAAATTATATCAAAAGCAGCTACAACTAACTCTCATAAAAATATTAATAATATTAAAAAAGAGAACAGCAGTTTATTCAAGGAAGTTTATTCAAACTGGTCTCTGTTCTCAGGTTCCTCTTTTGATATCTAGTGATTCAGGACAAAATTTCTGTTCCACAATTATCTGTTCATAATCCTCAGAGAATTAGGATTTTGTTGCCCAGTGTTAAAAGCCTCAAATTCAAGAGCAATAACAACAGCACAGAGAATGTTTCTCTATCTTGTTTCTGTTATTAATTAAGTCCCATTTGCTTCTTCTGGATTGCTATTATTTAGTTGCACTGGATGGGTGTGTTAGAAAGCAGTGGAAGACGGATCAACAGCTGTAGTTATTGCGAAAATTATGGCAGCACATCAGAGGAATTGCAGCTGCTCACTTCATGCAAATAAGAGCTACTTGACAATGATTATAATTATACAGTATGTCAAACAACATAGCTAGGGTAAGAGTAGAAAATATATGTTTTAGAAAGGCAAAAGATTTCCATCTCATTATGCTCACATGCCTTAAACTCCTCCTTAGGGATAGCAGGATCCACTTTCTGTCAGTGGACTCACAGATACAGTAAGATCTACTAGGTCTCCCAGGTAAAACTGCCCAGTCAAAGCTACGGCTATCAAACATGGCACTTCTTACCAGGTACTTATAGTACAGCATTACTCAGTGGCCATAGTCAGAGCTTAATGCTTCTTCATATATACACTAAATGCTGTGCAGATATGAAGAAAGATCCAGCTGAATGTAGTTTCAAAGCAAAAGTTTCAAAGCCACTCACTGCTTCTGAGGGGCTCAAACAATGTGGATGCCATCTCCTCTTTGCAAAGCCTGGTTTTGATACCTGGAACAGCACTGTAATATTCTAATTTACTTTTGCATGGAAGTACTTTCAGCTTGTTTTGGCCAATTTCTTTGTCACTTCAGGCACTAAGGCCCTCTTAAAGAGCACATTTCCTTCTCTTCTATAAAAACTTCACTGAAAGTTCCTCATTTTCTGAGAGGCTGTGTGCAGTGCTTATCCTGCTACATCTGTAGGCTGTCTGCACATTAGCAACTGTTTAAATAAAGTGACATTTTATTATGTTAGTTTCTTCCAGTTCCTGTTCAGCATTCAGCCTCTTTAATTAAAGCCCTCTATTTTTGCTGATTGTTTGATGCTGGCAAATCCCTGCACCTGCGTGGAAAAAGCAGGAACAGAACCTCATTTGCTTTCCTCTGCATCTCAAACCTGTTTCAAAAACTGTACGACAATTACATTGCAAATAGTAAATCCACAACACTAAATACAAGATAAATGGACAGTTTTATTTCTTTTTACTTACAACTGCAACAAAAAGAGACATAAGGAGATAAACAATTTTGCAGCCTTCCTGCCTCTCACTCAGGTACAAGATATTGGAACCACTTTGTCTGTGACAGACAGTTGCTAAAGTTCATCACTGTTCTTGTTTTGCAGTTTTTCAAACTGTATAACTCAGCAGTAAGTAATCTTACATCTGTACTATCACAGGAAAAAAAAAGTTGGAGCTTCCAGAAGTCTGCTGACCAAGGCTCAATTCCAAATGCCTTGAAAGGCAACAAAGCTGGTGAAAGGTCTAAAGAACAAGTCTTAAGAGGAGTGCCTGAAGGAGCTGGGGTTGTTTAGTCTGGAGAAAATAAGGCTCAGCGTAGACCTTATAACACTTTACAATTACCTTAAAGGAGGCTATAGCAGGGTGGGTTTTGGTATCTTCTCCCAACCAACAAGTGATAAGACAAGAGGAAATAGCCTTAAGTTGTGCCAGGGGAGGTTAGGTTGGATATTAGGAAAGATTTCTCTCTAAAATAGTTGTGAAGTATTGTAAGAGACTGCCCAGAGAAGCAGTTGAGACAGCATCCCTGGAGGTCTTCATTTAGATGTAGTGCTTAGTGACATGGTTTAATGGTGGACTTGGCAGTACTCGGTTTAAGGTTGGACTTGCTGATATTAGAGGTCTTTTCTAACCTGAATGATTCTGATTCTGTGACGGGACTCCATGTTAAACTGGTACCTAAAGCTTCCTACTTTTCATAGGTACAATCATAAATCACTGATGCAACATGGTGGCTACTGAAATTGTTAATCTTACCTGAAATCACATGCTGTGGTAAGCTCTGCTCCTCCTCCAATAGCTTTTCCTTGGATTAGTGCAACACTGATCAATGGCAATCTATGCAAGAGAATTTTGCAAGCAAAATTCATTCTTTTATTGTTAGAAATGATTAAAGGCAAACTGTCTGTATACTAAAAGCTCAGAAAAACATTCTGCTCTAACTCATTCAATCTTTGAATTCAAATCTATTGATTTTTTTCAATAACATCTTTGCAGGTTAGCAGCACAATACCAATTCCACTTACACTAAATCCATTCTTTCATAATTAATATGGGAACCATGATGCAACAGCAAGACAGAAATATCTAATGGAATCACAGTAAAGCAGATCATGTACTATATTATGAAAAAAAAATACATGCTATGATTATACCTGAGAAGACTACCTGCAAGAAGGAAGGACAGGACAAGAACACAAGACTCTAAGCCAGGACAATACAGAGAGCAGTGGAAAGGGACCCTAAGAACTGCACAGCTTGGTTATTGATAAACAATTAGATTCAGCATCACAACTTCAGCAAACTTCTTCAAACAGCAGTGCTATCATCTCAAACATCAATAAAACTTTTTTCAGAGGACAAAACTGTCCTTTGAGGATAGCAACAATCTGCTACCTTTGATGGTGTTGCATTTAATCATGTTCAAGGTAATTCAAAGGGCAGAGGGAAGGAAGAGTATGTGGGGAGAAACACTTTTCCTACTGTCATTGTGAAATCAATATTAATAAACAGTGACTGACTTAGGATAAGACAAGTACCCTAAGAAAGGAAGATAACTGGTCAGTCCCAGACTTGCATGCTGATACATCTCTTACTACAAAGAGGCATTTAACTCAAATGCCTCAAAGAGGCATTAAAACAACATTCAGAAGTCAGCCTCCCAATCACAATCTGGTATGTAGTTTTACTTCTACTTTAAGAGAAACACCACAAATTTCTTATGGTCCAAATCCACTTGCCAGCTGCAGCACTCTTAACACAATAATTTGTGCAATGGTAACCTCATTATTCCTATGGTCTGCGAGGAACCAGAAGACATGGGTCCAAGCACTCTACATCCACACTTATCTCATCTGTTTGAGGCACCTCGTTCATGATCACAGTTTGCCTCAGCTCCCTCTGAGGGAGATCGATCCAACTAAGATAGATCTTCTCAGAGAGCAATTTAGTGCTCCACCTGAACTACAACTGGAATACAGTGCTATATTCTTTAAGTTAAGATACCTGAGGTGAGATTTTATCTTCATACATCTTCTTCCTCTTTGCTTTGCCACATCACTTTTGATTATACCAAGGCCAAATTATACAAATGGATTCTAATTCTGATCCTGAGGATTCCTTCCAATACTACTAAGAACAAGTCTTCAATCTCCTGGGCAGTTTTGCAGAATAACGTTAGCTCATAACATTTTCTCATGTATACTATTTGAAAACATGAAATATTTATCTTAAAGCCTCAAGCAGTTAAAAAAATGAACCTACCATACATGCATGTAATAGAAATGTGATTTCTTAAGGGAAGCTAAATCTAAAAGAAAGGAAAAAAAAATAAGAGTACCAGATGGTAGAACTGAATACATTCCTCTTATGGAGTGGGAAGATTAAATAAATATATTAAATAAATGTTACCTGTGTGGGCTGCATAAGCTGGCCCTGCTTGTTTTTTAAGAGCAAGCAATTTCTACTGAGTTACAGAAGACAGCATCAGAAACATTAAAGGCCTATGTTTCCTTAACTATAGTTATCTCCCGTCTCTCCACATAGAAACCTATAGGTATTTTTATGTTCCAATCTCTGGAAAGTCTAATAATAGTTGCAAAATGTCAAGGCCTAATTTAAAATCCACAAATACTTACATGATTAACATATGCAAATACAAGGTCTGGGATTCAAAATTTAATATTTAAAACATCCGATTAAAGAGTTAGCCAAAACATATTTTAATTATTATAATTACTTCATAGAGAAGGGTAAAGAAAATATATTACCTCATGAGTCTGGTTAAGGTGTTTTGCATAAACATGCACATATTCATCCCATCCTATAAAGAATGAAAAATTCAAAAATGTTAATTGGTTAATCTTGTCCATATTCCAGTCCAACCCCACTAGGCACAAACAGAAAACCTAGCATAAATTGAGTTAAAAAACAAACACCCTCAATCATTTATTAGAATTGCGGTTATAATTAAGCCACTATAAAAATAATTTCAATACCAACTTGCTGTGATGTGAAATTTTACATCCTTTCCTCTGAATCTGCTGTTCTCATTCCTCCCAGATAAATACCCATAAAGATGAGCTTTAAATGTTTGTAGAGGACCATGAATGGCTGCAAACTCCATACTGTTCTAAACCCACACAACTTTACACAAGTTGAAATTTAGCAATTTTTTATTTTAATCGTTTGGATCAAAAGCATTTCAGACCAAGAAAAAGAAAAGAAAAAGAAAAAAGACTGTAAAACAAAAAAGAGGAGAGAAATAACATCAGCTTGCAAACTAGTAGCAACTAGGGAATAATTTTTCCCTTCTCTTCCAGTACAAGAACAAAGGCTTTAAATAAAATCAGTTGCTGCCACGTTCAGAACAAATATCTCTTCCTACAACATAGACAACAGAACACTTTGCAGCAGATTACTGCAATCTTTAAAGGACTACACGAAGTCAAGAACAACTACATAATCTCACAACAGAAAAATCTGCAAAAGGTTACTAAATAGAAGGTAACACCTTGTATAGTCTCACATCATAAATTGCTGGAGACTAATAAAATACACTGAATTAAAATGATTATCTCTCTGCGTTCCCTGTTCTTACATTCTTCTCCAGGCATCTAGTGTTGACCAGGAACAGATAAATGATGCAGTATGACCATGGTTGTATACGTATGTTAAATGAACTGCATACATGACATTTAATCCAAATTAAGAAAAAATAATGCTTCGGTATAGTGAAAATATAATAATAATAAAAGTAGGTAACAATTCCAGCTTGTCTTCCAAAAAATGGCAGGAAGAAAAAGAAGAACAACATATCTGTATTGGTATTTACTGATTTCTAATGAACAGTTTTACAGGGGTTTTCATGTTAAAGAATCTGCCTTAATTAAAAGTTTCTGACTCACACCTCTGGGAAAGAAAAGATGTAGGAAATCTTCAGTACCTCTTGGAATAGGCCAATTTCAGCCAATTTATTGTTAATTTATTCATGTATTCCCAAGATCTACTCTGCCCATAGCCAACCAGAATTATGGTATTCAGGGACAGATTTCTGCCATGACAGTGGCATGAGGAGTGGCCAGCAGGCTGAGGGAGGCGATTATCCCCCTCTGCTCTGCCCTTGTGAGGCCCTGCTTGGAGTGCAGGTCAAGGTCCCCCAACACAAGAAGGATATTGATCTATCAGAATGGGTCCAGAGGGCTACAAAATTGATCAGAGGGCGGGAGCACCTCTCCTATGAAGAAAGGCTGAACAGCCCCAGCTCTCTCAGCCTAAAGAAGAAAAGGCTCTGGGGTGACCTTATTGCAGCTTTTCAGTACCTAAAGGGGGCTTATAAAAAAGATGAAGAGCAAAAGAGATGGAGTTACCTGAGTCCTGGACAACATACCCTTCCAGTCTTCCTGACAAGAAAAATAAGGCTACTAGTCAGAGTATTTTTTATCTGAATAAGAGAGATGTTCACCGGAGTCTAGTGGAATAATCAGATTTTCAGCTCTAATATGGTTCTCAGAGTCAGAAGAAAACTAGTAAGAAGAAAGCCAGTTAAAATACAGTATGCACTACATACAAAGACAAAAAAGGATTCATACCTTGGGGTGCAGCTGGGAGACACAAGGAAAAAGAAAGTCACCTTCATAAAAGTAGAAAAGGAAACTGTACCCCTGGCTCTTTTTGCCGCAAGAACTTACAGTCATAGAAAAAATAGAATCACAGAACCATCTAGGTTAGAAAAGATCTTCAAGATCACCAAGTTCAACCATCACCCAGACCAACTGAGTCCCATCACTAAACCATGTTCCTTGGTTCCATGTCCACTTGTCTCTTAAATACCTCCATGGACTGGGAATTGCATCACTCCCCTGGGCAACCTGTTCCAATGCCTAATCACCCTGTCTGTCAAGAAATTCTTCCTAATGTCCAACCTAAACCTTCCCTGGTGCAACTTGAGACCTTTTCCTTGTGTCCTATCACTTGTCACCTGAGAAAAGAGACTAACACCACCCTCAATGCAACCTCCTTTCAGGTGGCTCTAGAGAGAGATGAGGTTTCCCCTCAAGCTTTCTCTTCTCCAGACCAAACAACTGCAGTTCCCTCAGCCACTCCTTGTAGGTCTTGTTTTCTAGTCCCTTCACCAGCTTCGTTGCTCTTCTCTGAGCACACTCAAGCAACTCAACATCCTCTTGTACTGAGGGGCTCACCACTGAACACAGCATTTGAGATGTGGTCTTATCAATGCCACATACCAGGGGATAACCACTTCCCTAGCCCTGCTGGCCACACTATTTCTGAGGCCAGGATTCAGTCCGCCTTCACAAACCATTTCCATCTGCTCAGAAGTCCTCTGCTGCTTACTGCTTAGGAACCTCTGTTGTAGGGCTTCTAGACAGAGAACAAGGAAAGCGAAAACCTCCTCTGTGCCTTCTTCCTCTTAGCTGTCCTTTCAAGAACCCCTCCTGCTTTTCAGATAGCCAGCTTTTTGAGTTCCACTCCAGAATAAAGTTATTTTTTCTTGGGAACCAGGTTTACAAGGACAGAAAGAAAACATTTTTCTTTAACAATACCACTATTAATTTGCCTGCTATGATTTGGTAACCCTAACATTAGCACTCACCAAAAAAGAACGGGCAGGGGATCTGGGTTTGTTTCAGGGTTAGGAACAGCTGAACATGACAGGAAGAGGAGAAGGAAGAAGAAGAGAAGGAGGAGCCACTTGGGGGCACAAAAATCCTTCAGCATTCTTGGCCATTATTTTGCCTTTCCTGCACCAGAAGGAAAGGCAGACCGTATCGCAGATTATGACAAATCCAATTGGTTGGATAAAATAAAAGTGATTTCTGTCATTACTAAAAGTTCTTCAGCCCCCAAATTACAGATGACTCCTCTAACTGGACTACAAGATCATTGCCAAAGCTCAACTGAACAAGAGTTGTATTTGTTCTTCCATTTTATTTAGGTCCAGACAGTGTTGACAAAATTGAGACCTCCTTGTAATAGCAGCCACGCTGCTTAAATTTGTTTTTGACTTGAAAATATATAAGAAATGATTACTTGTCGTTGCTTTTAAAGGTCAAACTACTGAAGCACAGGTTATTTTATGTGTAAATTCACCATATACTGTTCTGAGAAACTGAAATGAGATTTAAGAGAAAAGGCTAAAAAGAATAAGTCATGTAGGAATTCAGAGTTATGAATCAATTACAGTAACACTTAAGCCACAGCTTAAAGTGGCTGCCAGAATTTTTTCAACCATGAAAAGCTCCATCCTGTGCTTTGCATGTAAAATTGCAGCAGAAACACAGTGAAACACCTCTGTCTGATAGGGATCTCTGAATACCAGAAAGCTCATTTTTCTCCCAAAACTTTGTATCACTACTTGCCTGGCTGTTGGATATTGCTTTGACAGCATTCAAATCAGATCCTGAACAAAAAGTATTTCCCGCACCACAGACGATAAGGCCTTTGCCATCCTTCCAGTTTTCCAGTTCAGCTACCTTCTCCTGGAGCTCTAGCATCATAGTGCCTGTTACGAGAGACGAGAAGCAACACTTAGAACAAAACGACTATGATTAGCATGTTTTACACTACATTCTTCACTACCAAAATCAAGTTAACATTAAGATGTGATAGGCTTAAAAACACAAGGGAAAGAATCACCTTAAATCCCCACCCAGCACTGACATATGTTTTTAATCCAAAAATGCACTTCCTGAAATTCTGATAAGTATTCTGCGACTTGCATTACTCTCACCAAAACAAAACAAAAAAGTGCAAGTAGCGCAAGCATAAGTCCTACCTGATTTATTCATGTTTGTAATTGCATACATTCAGGACACATGAACCTCTTGTGTCTGTCCAGATCAGTCCATCTAGTCACTTTCATGTCACTGCCATTTCACTCTGCATATACAAATGAAAATATATACAAAAAAAAAAGGCTGCAGAGCAAACAGTGTTGAAGGCCAATGACATTTAGAAGTGTCCATCCAAAAGAAAACAGATTTAAAAATGGAAGTAAAATAACTTTTTATTTTTTAAAAGAACAATAAAAAAGGAAATTTCTCGGAAACATCTTTGATTCCCTCCCTGTAACTGTCTAGCTGTCTTTACAAAGTACATCCTAGGCTTCAAATGTATGGATTGAATATTACCGTCTTTTTACTTCATATATTCTCATATGTTCACTTAAGAGCTTTCTCATACTACAGACGGTTATAACTGTGCTAATCCCCAGAGTTACACAACAGACTTTTTTGGGTTACTTTATTTCTGCTCTAAAGAAACTAGAAAAAAGGATGAAAGGAAGAAAATTATCAGTGCTGTGAGACAGCTATGTAAAGCTCACATTTTAAATGCGGATTTGAGAGGCTTGGACACTTCAGACATTTCATCATGAGTTGCTAAGAGTAGAATCTAGTTTGCTCAGTGAAAACTCATTTTATGTACTGCCCAAAGCAATTGCCTGAACTTGCACTGGCAGGCTTTACTTGCAGAGACCTTTGACCACACCTACCTTTCTTCATCAACTATATATGGAATTTGAACAATTACTGCTACAGTCCATGCCCATGATTCTTTTCATCTTTTATTGCATAACACTGAGGTGTGAATTAATATCTGACATCCGAAAGTATTCATTCCTCAGAAAGAAAAATTTTCTCATCCATTTACAGATCTTTGTTTTCAATCTACATCACATTATAGAATATCCAAATTGGAAGGGACTCACAAGGATCATCAAATCCAACTCCTGGGTCCCCAGAGGGCCACCCCCCCAAAAAATATATATAAAATATATATATAATATATATATATATATATATAAATCAGACCATGTATCTGAGAGCTTGTCAAAACACTTCTTGAAGCTTCTCTGGGCAACCTGTGCCAGTGCCTCACCACCCGCTGAGTGAAGAATTTCTTCCTTATATTTAACCTAAATCTACCCTCCTTTAATTTAAAGCCATTACTCCTTGTCCTATCTTCCACACCAACTGAGCATACCCACATTAACTTAAAGCTCTTTTCCAGTCTGAATGACTCTCATATGTTCTTAAGAGAAAAATATTTATAGAAAGCAATTTTAAAAATGCAGCATACCTATAGGCTGATGATACTTTCAGCTCCACCCTCCTTAGATGAGGACATACATGGACAGACCTACCTTCTTCAAATGTAAATGAGCTTTAGGTTAATATCTCAAGGAATTTTTCATTTTTTTCCAAGTCTCTCATTTTTTTTTTGACCCTACACCTTTACACTCTGATCATTTCCTGTCCTAAAATTGCCTGTTAGCAGCCATCCTAACATCCTGAGATTTTTTTTCTTTCTACTTGTTGGATATTAGGTTTAAATTTAGGTTGGATATTAGGAAAAATTTCTTTCCTGAAAGGGTTGTTAGTCACTGGAATAGGCTGCCCAGGGAAGTGGTTGAGTCACCATCCCTGGAGGTCTTTAAAAGACATTTAGATGTAGAGCTTAGGGATATGGTTTAGTAGAAGATTTGTTAGCGTTACGTCAGAGGTTGGACTCGGTGGTCTTGGAGGTCTCTTCCAACCTAGGCTATTCTGTGATTCTGTGATAGCAATTCCTTATGAAGTATGCATCCCAGCACCAGGTCAAGAACAAACACTTTGTAAAGGACCTCTGTCTTGGTCTCAGCCACTGAAATAGCTGAGACCATGTTCCTGAGGGAAGCAAAAAGTAAGTGGACATTAAATATTATATACCAGAATGATTCTGGGTTTTTATGACATACTACACTCCAGAACTGCACTTTTACCAGTTCCTTTCCATTCGCTTTTATAATTTGCTCAGGCTTTTTGTGTATTGCACATTACATCTGTTTTCATTGAATTTCACCTTTTTGATCTTGAGCTCTTTGCAGCACTTAAGCAAGATTACTTTGAATTCCATTCTCCTGCTCCAAATAACCTTCTTGCAAGTTCTTCCAATACAGGGTCTTCTGATAATTTCAGCAGTTCACTTTCTATTCATCACCCAAGGTAAGAATGAAAATACTGAGCAGGACTAGGCTAGATGAGGCTTCCACAGATCTTCACTTGCAATGCTTTCCCAGCCTGATAGCATATTCAATGTCTTTCCTGAAAACACTGTTCTTTAAATAGGTGTGCTCCAACACCATGGATTTTTCTTTTTGTGTATTTCTCAAGTTTTCTTAAAAGAAAAGGTATTTGGACTGGCATCAAAACTTTGCCAGTGCCAAGACATAGCACAGCCATTGTTCGTGGTGCTTTTAATAACAAAAGCAGTGAGGCAGGGAAGAGTCTTTCCACAGAGTATTATGAACCAGAAATCTAGGTAACCAAAAAACTGAGCTTACAAAAAGGAACTGTATGAGCCAGCTGCGTGCAATAGCAGGTGGGACAAGAGAAGGAGGTGAGCACCTGTCCCCTCTCCCTGGCAGAGGATTCGCTCCATTACTGTGTACACTGACATCACCAAATTATTATTTCACCAACAGACACATCCCAGGATGTCTGATGCAATGATGAGGACGCAACAGTAAAGCAAATCCTTGTTCTGCCAGTCTTGGTCCATCAGCATATGATACCAGTAAGTTCATGCTCCTCACAGCACTAAATGTACTTGCAATAATTCATTTGCTTTCATCTTAAATACCTTATTTAGAAATAATAATAGAATATTTAGAAATATTCTAGAATCCAGAATATAATTCTAGAAAATAAGTTTATCATCATTACCTTCTAGTTCTTGCAGGCTGGCTTCCTTCTCTTTTAAATAAAGTTCAACTTTAGTTCAGCAAGAGGTTGGGTTGCTGAAATTGGTTCCACCAGGCTTAAACTGACGTTATTAGCATTTGTTTCCAAAGAGACCATTTCAAACAGGTGGCTATCAGATTCCAATTAAGAAGAGAAAAAAGGCATAACAACTTCCACATTGCCCATTAGCAATTTGCCAACAATTTTGTTCTGCTTTCAGTTCCACGAGTTGCTCAAGCTTTGAACAAACATAATTCCTTTGAGATAAAAAGCTGCTGTGCAAAGTAAATGCCTGGCAAATAGAATTTCTCTCAGCAGTTTAATGATGTTTTGCAGCTTTCTAAAGGAAGCATATATGTACATATAAATTCATATCTGCCACTCGCAAGAAGCTCTGAGACACAACATTAACAGAATTTCTTTGAGGTAGGGTATTTTACAGGCTCTGGCAAATGAAGTTAACCAGGTCTTGCCGGAGCAATTTAAGGGCTGTACATCCTATTCCTTTCCACACTTCCCCTGAAGGGTATTATTCAATACACAACAAATGGAAAAAAATCAAGTGCTTGCTAGTTCCTCAGCACCTATGGTTTACAGACATTAAACTGAAGTGAAGAGCAGTATAAATTAAGATACCATACCATCACTTGTTTTGGCCAAGGGGCCAACATGACTCTGCTTCTACTCTCCTTGCTACAACAACAAAGAAAACTCTAGCAGAGGTGCAGTTATCTCCTAAACTGCCACTGAAAGATTTTCCAGAGCAAATTTCTGTGGCTATTACCTAGCAAAATGGAGTACTGCTCTCTAGAGGGCTCTACACACTACTATAAAACAGAACTGTCTGGTCCCATGGATCATTTGCTGTATGCTAATCAGGGTCTGCAACAAAGACACAACTATTCATTTCCTCTTAGTCTTTTGTAGCTTCTGTTTGCTACTAGAACATTTAAGTCATTGACATTCACTAATAATTTATTTTCACAGCAGTCTTATAACATTACAGACCACCAACTAAGCCAGAGAGAAAATACCTGCTAATTTTGAGTGTTCAGTTTGAGAGGTCTGATATGATTTCAGAACATTAATGTTGTATAGCACTCAGTATAGTCAAAGCACAGCTACCAGTGGCCTAAACAGCAGTTGTGACTGCTCAGCACTTCTGGAAATCAGTTCTGAGACCCTCCCTTCAAGCACCCAGAAAACAAGGAACACGGTTGTAAGGCCAAAGTTCAGAATCATAAAATCACAGAATATCCTGAGTTGGAAGGGTCCCACAACAGTCACTGAGTCCAACTCCTGGCTCCACACAGGACCACCCAAAAATCAGACCATGTGTCTGAGAGCGTTGTCCAAGTGCTGCTTGAACTCCAGCAGGCCTGGGGCCGTGACCACTTCCTTGGGGAGCCTGGGAGCCTGACCACCCTCTGGGTGCAGAACCTTTCCCTAACCCCCAGCCTGACCCTCCCCTGTCCCAGCTCCATGCCGTTCCCTCGGGTCCTGTCGCTGTCCCCAGAGAGCAGAGCTCAGCGCCTGCCCCTCCGCTCCCCTCGAGGAAGCTGCAGGCCGCCATGAGGCCTCCCCTCAGCCTGCTCTGCTCTAGGTTTAGTTTCAGCAACTTGACTTACATTGCATCTGATCCCCATAGCAGGCTGGGCTTTATCTGCCCATTCTCTTTCTGCTATTATTGCTCACTTCTCATGACTCTACCAAATAAAACAACAAAAAAGCTACAAGCACCCAGCCCACAAACTCTAGTTTGCACAGCTCTATTTTAAGTCAGAAAAAAAAGAAAAAACAACCTGTAGAAAAAAAGCAAACAACAGTGTAATTATGATTTTATAATAACTTCTATGCTGACAGGGAGGTATTCAGAAAGATAATCTCCATGCTAATGTCTTTTAACTACAACTTCTCAAGTTAGGCGATGATTTTACACGAGCTTTTAAGAAGAAACAAAAGAGCAACTGCAGAGACATCTGGGTGAATTGCCACAAATTCTGTTGTTCTGTTAGGTTTTCTTCCTTTCAGCTAACAATCGTTTGTGGACATTCTCCATGTAAACAGCTCTATGCTCTGCAAGTGTGTTGCAAACTTATTTGCTGACAGCAAAGGAACAGTGAGAACTGGGCAGGAAAAGAGAAAGGCAAAAAAGAAATCAGCAAGATGACAAATGTATCCATTTCAAAATATTAAGAGATAAAGACATTCTTCCAGGCTTACAAACAGCTCAAGTTCAGGCACATGCATACCCTGAATGTGTGCCACATATGTCTGAAGAGAATTGAATAAATTGGAATATTCCTAGACAGTTAAAGAGAGACAGCAAATACACCTACCTTGGAGATCAAAAGCTTCTCATTGTACAAGACTAGTAAAATATAGCACTTGGTTTTGATAAGTATTGTCCAGTGTAAAAGCTTATAATTAAGAAGATTCCTCATCTGCAACACCTGAGAATACCCAACTCATCAGATCTTTCATAAACATCAGTATCTAAGGTACAAGACAAATGAAGAAGAAATGGAAGCCAGTTTGGGAAACTAGGAAATACCAGAAGCAGAATCTTAAGTTAGAGGGAAGATTTTAGGTAAAAAACAACATAATGAACTGGCCCTTTCTACACCATCTACAAAACAAAGATCATATCTCCCCATCCCCATGAAAATACCGTATGTTTCCAGAGCAGTAGAGGCAAAATGAAAGGAGAAATAAGAAAGAGCACAGTAGCAGAATGGTCCTCAGTGGAAAAAAAAAAAAAAAGAGGAGAGGTACGTTCTGCGAGACATTCTTTATGTCATTAGGAACTTAGTGCATTTATGATGTTTAGGGCAAAAGTACCGTGAAGAAGAGAGGACATTCACTACACCTCTGGTTAAAAATCAAACATTTCTTCTTTTAGTTAAGGAATGGTAAGGCACAGCTTTTCACTTTGTTTATGCAAAGGCCTAGAAGAGCTAACTGAAGGGGGGTGGGGGGATCAAAAACAAACAAACAAAAAACAGCATCTCATCTCCGTTAACTAATTAATACCTGTGAAGGCATTCATTAGCTGTGGGTTGTTCAAGGTAAGTATTCCAATGCCATTATCTTCTTTGGAAAGGTTGATGGATCCACCAGCAAACTGCTGAAGTTTCTTCTTTATCAATTCTTCCTCATAGCCATGAACAACATTATACAGTGATACCCTTCTCTGCTGTAGTATCCTTTCCTTTGTAGTTCGAAATATTTTTTTCCATAGAGAAACTGCCATTTCTGGGGAAAAAAATGGAAATTTTGCTTTGAGATCCAGCTCAGTTTTCTTTCTGACAGAAAGAGAAGCAGGACAGCAGAGATTAATATCAAGATGATGGCATCACAGAAGTCTACAAAAATTTGCTCATTATAGCCAGTATTCACAAAATTCTTTGTTTGAAGCTACTCTCACAAAGTTAACAGCTTGAGTTTTATGCAGTGATTTTAGCAGTTAAGACAGAACTTACCATCTTTTAAAATCTTTTCTTGTAAAAATTACCCCAAAGTATTTGAGTACAGAACATGAAAGAGGCTCAAGAAATGTAGTAAAATACTTGCATATTCCAGTAGACCTATACACTCTGTACTAATCTTCCAACCCTCTTCCCTTCCAAAACAAACAAACAAAACATGCACAAAAAAAAACACATCTGTGTTGGAGAAGAAATCCTACCGAAACCTCCAGTTTTCAGGAAGAGGACTTGCTGTTTTTCTGTAAGCAACCATTACAATAATACCTTCCTGGGAGAAATATTGAATAACTCAAAGACCTTTCCCACTTTCAGGTCAATTCCCTGTCATCTAATTCTATTAACCTATTTGTCATCTTCCATCTTAAAACTAGTTAGGTTGTCTAGCCCCTGGAAGCCATCCATATGTTTTCCCAGTCATCCCAGTATCTCTTGTTCCACTTGGAACTGATCTCACTTGGACGCAGAGCACCAGAACCTATGCAGAACCTATCCAAAGGAGGAAAAGTGTAGAGCAGTATTATAAATTAAGCATTGCCCTTGTTTTCGACAGAGCTACATAATATTGGTAGTCTACTTCCATCGCTCATTCCTGCACTATTTCCCCTCTACAAAGTAACCGTGTACACCAGGACATAACAAGGAAGTCATTACAAAATATTATTATTTATCTTTTAAAATTAAAATTTAATAAAGTTAAAATCTGATTGAAAACAAGATCAATTAGTTCATATATAACATCAACCTACTGCTCTGGATCTATGCATAGTCAAATATCTGCAACATCTCAGCTATCATCCTTCAAAGCTTTTAAAATTGCTTAATTGCTTCTCTTTTTTTTTTTTTTTTTTTTTTTTTTTTTTAAACAGTGGAAACATATTTCCAAAGGCAAATTCTTAGCCAAATTCTTCTTTTGATATTCAGGCTCTGAGAAGAGAAATAGTCTTCCATTTTCTCATATCATCTAGTACAGCAATGTGCCAGAACACTAAATAAATAAAAGAGCATAAGGGAATAAAGTGACAAATTTATTTAATTCACTCAACTTTGACTTACGGCAATCCGCACAAAGCACTGAAAGCAAGCTGTTGCTCTAAATCTTTATTCCCCAACATAAATTCATGCAATAAAACCTCCCACCCAGCTACTAATTTTTGGTCAAGAGAGAACAAACGCTAAAAGCATGGATAGGTGCAGGCTCTTACTGCAAAACGCAGCTTATGCTGTGCTTGATTCAACACAGAGCAATTAGTTTCCAATTTTTAATGAATACAAAGCCTCCCCAATCCCCATAAGAAGACAGATGAGACTTAATTCTTAAGGAGACCACAATGATTGGCTTGAAAAAAAAAAAAAAAAAGAAAGAAAGAAAGAAAAGTATTTTCTTAACCTAACCCCTTGCCAAATTATACTTGTTTGATCATTTTTACACTACCTAGGTTTTACTTGTCAAAAAATGTACAGAGCAAAACAGCTTTAAGATATGGAAATTTCGTTCCACCAAAAAAAGAGTCTGTCATTTTTAACTGCGTGGTTATATGCATTAACAGCTCTTTAATATTATCACTATGGCAATAAAGAGCATCAGCAAGTGCTGGATTAGAAAACAAATTGGACATCATTGCCTGCTGATCGTGACTCGTGATTAATGACTCATGCAAGGTATTATCATTGAATTACTTTTTAAAATCCATCTCTTACAGTGCCGGTCAGTACCTACCACTTTTTTAATAAATACAGGATTATTTTAACAGCTCAGTTAGAGAAAGCTAACCACTCAGGAAAAGCGTGAGGTTTAAGCTTCAGTGTTCTCAGACTAAAGGAATTTTTGCTGATCTCTGACAAACAACACTCAAAATTTCAGTAAGTACGGAGCAACCCACAGCATGACCGAGATTGAGTTTTTGTACTCCAAGTGAAAGGAATGCAAGAGAAAGCTGTTGTAGTAACCAGCGCAGTGTTGTAGGACAAGCCAAGAGATGTTGTACGAAAATAACAAAATAATTGCCTATTTAAATACATTCACAGAAATCAAGCCTTAGTCTAACATGCTATATCCATTAACGGTGGTAGCACACACAGTTTATGCATGGCTTTTATAACGACCAGATTTCTGACAGCACTGGAATAATGAGCAATATGGACAATCTGCATCTTTCAAATTTTGAAAACTGATAGAGCTTTAATGTATCGCTGGTAACAAGGAACAGATAAGCTGATAGTATGGATATCAAGAGTTGTACATCCCACAGTCTTTAGTTACATCAGTAAACAGGTTTTGCACCTCTTACGTATAGCAACAGTTTAAATCCCATATGGTACTCAAATGATTTTTCTTAATACACTTACACATGAGCTAGAAGATCATGGGTTAACACAAACACATGTTGGAAGTCAACAACTCAGTATCGAATGAATGATACACGATGTGAAGGTGCCATATACACATGTATATGTAGAGAGTTATACATTTTCTTTGTTTGTATCTGTATCAGAGGCCATCTGAACACTTTTGGTAACTGCCTAGTTAGAATTCAGTTCTCAAATTAATATAAAAAATAAAATAGAAAAAATATCAGCATCGATATTCCTTCTCCTTGGGAAAGTAATAAACCCCAACTCTCAACCGAGCGTATCTGTCCTTGCCAAAACCCACTATTCTATTGCAACCCCAATTTTTCTTTTAAAACATGCTGTATCAAACAGCGACCTTAGTCAGTACTGCCAGCTGCAATTGCTAGAGAGCATAAAGATGGCTGGCCAGAGCAATGGTTAAAGGATACACACAGCAACCTCCTGGATGGGCAAAACAAAGATAAACCAGAGAACTGGCTGCTGGGAACCCAGGCGAGCATTTGAGCTGCATGCTCAAACAGGAAAAGCTGCACTATAGAGCAGCTACACAGAAACAATCTACAAGTTAAAATACACAAGCAGGGAAAACTCCAAGATAGTGTCTGAATTACTACACAAATCAGGGAAAAAAAAGGGGGGGAGAAAGGATGCAGGGATGTGCTGTCACCAAGCAGCTTACGATGACTGGCCGTGATATATCAGAGAAATAAGGATGCCCTTTCCTTTGGGTCAGGAAGTGTCAGGTGTGAAGACACGGACCTGTGCATCACCTGCAAAGAGACATCAGCTGAGTTTCTGGTTTTGGATGAAGATATCCTGAGATAAAGTGTAGCAGGAAAAAAAAGGTGGGGGGGATAAAATTTATAATGTCCTTAAAAAAATATCAGGGAGAAGAAAACATTTGAATCGCATAACAAAGGAACAATTAGAAAGAAAAATACACAACACTGCCAAACGTGTTAAAGGCAGCTGACAGGTCAAGAAGCACAGGAGAACTTGACCTGACAAGGACCTCCAGCAGCTGTAATTTCAGTGACAAGCACAGAAGTGTGAAGGCAGGGCGTAGGGAAAGGGAAAGAAAATGTAAACTGATGATGAACATGAGATGATTCACGGCTTAACCGTGCGTGCGTGTTACCAGTCACTGTCAAAGGCATCCATCTGTGCTAGGGAACAGCGAGGGTGACTGATGGGAGCTGCACTGGGTTCCCTCAGTGACTGACTACCGAATGGAAGGCAAGTGGCGAGCCAGTGCTGAGGACCAGCACAACTGCCTCAACAGTGTGAAAGCAGACTAAAGAGCGGAGGGAAGGGGAAATAAAACCAAAGCATGAAAATAGTCCATCTGTACAAAAAAGGGAGGTTGAAAGTGAGCGATAATCATTAACACCAACTGACTGAAACCCGGGACAGCAGGCTGGTGAGTGTCAGAGGAAAAGAAAAAGAAGAAAATCTGGTGTTGGAGGTGGGGGTGGAATTCAGAAACTGCAAAGAGGGCCAGCTTGGATGAAAAACCAAGACAAGGGCATGGGCCTCACAGTGAAGAGGAGTCCCCACACCCTGGCTTCCAACACAAGGAAGGTGAAGGCAGGAGGTATCACTCCAGCACTGGCTGAACAGACTGCTGATACCAGCTGCTTGTCAGCACCCCTCACCTGAAGGTTACAGGGCCCTCCATCTACCTATCTCATCTGCTTATGCATCACTCCTGTTTCCTTCAGTGATGCAATGCCAGGCAAACTTACCTTGCCTGGCAGGATCTTCCCATTCCAACAACTACCAGCTGAGGCAAGCTGAGGGCAGACACCTCTCTGGCTGGCTTTACTTCAGCTGGAAGAAAGCAGTGAGTAGATCTTAAGCAGGCCGAGGGATCAGAAGCACAAAACCTACCAACAAAACATAACATACAGACACAGAAACAAAGCTTGGGAAATTCTGCTGCCCCAAGAAGGAAAATACACCTCGTCTATGGCATCTCTAGACAAAGCAGGAACTCCCAAGTTCAACAACAGCTGCCTAAGGCTCATGCTTTTCTCAAGACACCTGAGAACTTGCTCTCAAATGTGCCAAACCTTGTTCAAATTTTTAGTACATTGTTGTTGGTACCTACATCGTAGACAAATTAGGCAGGATCAATAATCCCTGCAGTTCAGTGTGAAGGTCCTTAAAGAGCTTTGCAATTCCTCTAAAAGCAGACTTTAGAAGTACCTAGAATGAGAGAGGACTTTTTTTTAGCCATTACAATACATTCAGAGAACAAGCAGTTTGGGCCTCCTAGTTTCCACTTGTCAGCATTAGAAATGATGTTTACCTGTCCAGAACTGAGAACAAGATGTGAGACATCCAAATAAACTAACTTAAATGCTTCAAATCACATACCATGAAATAAGTTTTGGGAAAAGATTTTTAACATTGCAAGTTACAAAAAACATTGCTGGTGATTTTAGTTTTAATATGGTTTACCCCTTACACCTCTTTTCTTTTACACTTGCTTTTATGTTTTTTCTCTTTTCAGCTTCTACCTCTCCTTTTTTCCTTTTTTCCTTTTTTTTTTTTTTTTTTTTTTCTGAACAGATCAATTTGGGGAATGGTGTGTGGTTTCCAAATTGTTCTCTGCTTAGTCCTGCATATTAAGTTTTAGATTTAAATTGTCTCTCTCTGTTCCTAACCAATTATATTCCCTTTTAAACATGCTTCAATTATTTTTAAGATTTAGTAAACAAATAACAAAGAAAGTTACTCAAATCCAGTGAAAAATAACAGCCTTCAAGGATGCAAAACAGCGGACAGAAGTCCTTCCATAAATACACATGACAGTACCTAATAACACTTGGTTCTAGTCCAATGGCAAGCACAAGAACTGAGTTTCACAGCAGAGGGTGAGAGCAAGAACCTGTTACCTTCTGCACAAAGCACACAGACACCTCATTGCTAATGCATTGATCTAGAGAGGTCTGTTTGTGTAGCAGTGAGAGAAAGCTCATTTTAAGTTCATGTAAAGCTCATTGTCTGTTAGGTGTATTTTGGACACCTTTATGGGGAACAGATGCACCACCTCACGGGATCGGGAACGACCACAACCAGCTCACCGCTTGCCTTTCGGTCACCAAATCCTGACCCATAAAACGCAAAGCGGTGAATGCATTCTGGCTGTCAGCTCTTGTGACTCTTTCCCCATAGGCCGTGAAAGTCACAAGAAGTTTTGTAGCTCTTCGTACCAGGTAGCTCATGTTCCTCGGCATCGCCCTGGTCACCACCGCCACAGCCAGCAAAACCGCACCTGAGGGCCGGAGGAGGCGCAGCAGCGGGGTCACCCCCAGCCCCCTGCAGTGACTCGGGGCACTACCAGGACAGCAGCCCCGGGGCAGGACGCACACACATTTCAGACAGCAGCCGTCCTGCGTGGTGAGAAAGGCAGGCTCCAGGGGGTGAAACGCCTTCCCCAGCAGAGCCTTCCTGCCGCCCGCCATGCGGGAGCGCGCTGCAGCCCTTCACCTGATCTAGGCGGGCGTTTTTGGCACGGACATTTGCTTTTCCCTCTAAAACCAGCAGCCAAGGGGTCAAGCGTGCGCCGCGGACAGCCGAAGGGGGCGGCAGCTGCTCACGGAGCAAGCCCCGAGGTCTGCGGGCTGATGCTGGGCAGATGTCAGGACCCGCAGCCCCACCAGCACCATTTGGAGGCAGCGACGCCCCGCCACGCGCTGACAGCCCCGGCACGGGCACCCGGCCCCGTGTCGCCCACCGCCGCCCTGAGCCCCGGCACTCCCCGTGCGCCCCAAAGCCCCGCCGCGGCCCCGCTCGCCCCGGCCCCGGCCCGCCGGGGTAGGCAGGCACCGACCTGCCCGCGGCCCGGCCCAGCCCGGCCCCGCCGCTCCCCTTCCCCCGGCCGGGCGGTGCTGCGGGGAAAGCGGCCCCGCCGGGAACCGCCGCCGCGCTGCCGGGGGCCGCTGCTGCCATGGCAGTTCGGTTTTGTCTCCTCCACTAGTCTGCATTGCTGGGTTTTCAGCTAGGAAACAACGAGTTTCTGCCCAAGCCGGTGTGACGGGCAGAGGCCCATGGGGTGAGGTTCAGCATGGCTAAGTGCCTGCACAATAAAAACCATGCAGTGCTACAGGCTTGGGGCAGAGTGGCTGGAAAGCTGTGCAGAGGAAAAGGATCTGGGGGTGCTGGTTGATGATCATGAACATGAGCCAGCAGTGTGCCCAGGTGGCCAAGAAGGCCAAAGGCATCCTGGCCTGTATCAGGAATAGTGTAGCCAACAGGAGCAGGAGGTGATGGTCCCCCTGTGCTCTGCTCTGGTGAGGCCGCACCTCGAGTGCTGTGATCAGCTTTGGGCCCCTCACTACCAGAAGGACATCGAGGTGCTGGAGTGTGTCCAGAGAAGGGCAACAAAGCTGGTGCAGGGCCTGGAACACAAGTCCTGTGAGAAGCGGCTGAGGGAACTGGGGTTGTTTAGTCTGGAGAAGAGGAGGCTCGGGGGAGACCTCATTGCTCTCTACAACTACCCAAAAGGAAGGTGTGGGGAGCTGGGGGTCGGCCTCTTCTTGCAGATAACAAGCAATAGGATTAGAGGGAATGGCCTCAAGTTGCACCAGGGTAGGTTTTGATTGGAAATTAGGAGACATTTCTTTCAGAAAGAGCATTGGAACGGGTTGACAGGTGGTGGAGTCACTGGAGTCACCATCCCTGGGGGTGTTCAAGGAAAGGTTGGACGTGGTGCTTAGGGACATGGTTTAGTGGGTGACACTGGTGGTAGGGGGATGGTTGGACCAGATGACCCTGAAGGTCTTTTCCAACCTTAATGATTCTGTGATTCATGAAATTAATGTCCCTGTCCCCATCCATCTAGGATGACACCTTGCACCGCAACACGTGCTTCCGCCCCCAAAGCCCTGCCCGCAGCCAGGCTTAATGTAAGTCAATTTATTTGGATGCCCCAACCCCTCTGGCCACGGCCCCTGCCCACGCCAGGCCTGCCCACCACACCCATGCAGCTTATTGCCACAGGCCCTGCGCTGCCATCGTAAGGAGCAATGCCCACTCTCTGTGCTAACACACGTCTGGTTTATGTGTTGTTCTAGGTGTGAACAGCTACCGAAAGGAGGGCTCCTGGCCTCTGCCTCCCCAGCATCAGGTACCACTCACTGGCACCAGCACTCTGCAAGCTGTCCCTGCATGGAAAGTAATTCATCCTGAAGATTTGATGTAAACTTAGAGCTGGCATGAAATGACACTGTTATATACAGCCCTGCCTGCCCTGTCCTGCCCCTGGCCATTGGTTTCCCCTCCTGGAAGGATGCGTGCTGGCTCACCAGGAACCAGACTGAGGAAAATAAATGCTTGTTTCAATGCAGATCACTTTGAATACACAACTGCTTTGTGTATTCAAAGCAATATGCAAATGCCTGCTGCTCTTTATTGCTATGTCTTTGTTAATATACATATGTAAGATGACTCACTTTTAAGTATTTGTAGCCTGGATGAAAAATATGCTTGGAAATACTTCCCCACCTTTATTAAAACTGTTTTTCAATGCAACTGTCAATACAAATGGCATCAAGTTGGTCTAGTTGATTAAATATTATGATTGAATATGCAAAGGATTTCAATTAATCACACATTTGGAAAAACAAAATCTTTGCACTCTGAACAGATATTTCTAATTTTCTATTGTTAAGAGATCCTGTAAGAATATGAAATATTCTGGTCTCAGATGGCAATATCTTCATAGAACAGACAGTTTCATTTTTCCTTATTATGACATTCCCAGTATTCACAGAAATATCACAAGAGGTGAGCTTGCCTCTTATTTCAGTGTAAAGACTTTTTTCTCTCATTTGCAGAGGAGAGATTTTTCCAGCAGGATTCAGTCCTGTATTTATTTCTGTAAAACCTCAGTCCCAAGTCAGAAATCTGTGTGAGTGAAGCAGCTTTCAGCATGTCCTGCTCCAAAGCCTTGTCCTCTTCTGTTGAAGCAATGTCCAGGCGTTGTCCTAGCTGTCCTAAGCAGAGGAGGGTGGTGGTGGTTGGAAGCTCGTGGTTTTCCAGGGAACATATTGCCACCTAGCAGCGCTCAGAGAAAGTAGCACAAACCTGACCTTAAGTTTCATAGTTTGTCTCATGTACTGTCATTGTGTTGTATCATGTATAACATGATAATTTGAAAAGGATATATTTAGACTACAGAGTGAGGACTGGAAGAAAACAAACTAATAGTACCCTCTTCTGATTACTTATGTGTTGAAAACTCCACCAGCAGGATGGCAACACTAGTTCTTATTTGTTCTTATTCATGCAAATAATCCCACTGATTTCAATAACACTTTCTCCTTGTAATGCTAAGCCAGTACTCTACCATAGGAGTGCCAGGTCATCACCTGAATTATTGAATATGTTCCCATTTCCTATCACTGACCCCAAAGCGACTTCATTACAGCTGATGACTGTGTACTGGCTAAAAGAACAAAGCCTCGCTCTCAGGTCCAAGGCTGCCAGACTGAAATATTGAATTCCAATATATACAGAGCTCCATGGTACTATTTTTACAAACTCCTTTCAGAGTCATTGAACAAACCAATGACAGATCAGGGCTTACATCTTAGGAATTATTAGATACTAACTGACACACAACCCCATGGTCAATTCATAACGAGTCCCTTAACTGTAATTTTCAGGATGAAAATGTCATCAACTCTGTTTGGAAAAATAACAGGCCAATGGTCTAACATATGCTCCAGAGACTAGATCCACAAAAATGACTTGGTACCTGCATTCTATTTCTAAAATCTTTCTCAAATTTAAAGTTTGAAATCCAAAATCGTGATGCTCTGTTTCTCCTCACTGAGCAGCTGTCTAACTCTGGAGGCTCTCACGTCCCATTGGTGCCTGACAGCCTCACTTCATGAGAAGAGGCAATTTATATCAGACTGGCTAACAAGACTAGCACCCCAGTTGTCTCTCCTGTCCTCACTGCAGATACTTGAAATATCCCTGAGCTGCTGCAGCTTTCTATACGCAGCCCCACATGCCAAGTTAAATTGGTTTGATTTCGTTGGGCTGGGGCTGGCTGGGGACAGCACAGTCACTGTGCATGCCTCAGAACTGTAACCTTATCAGTCACTTGTATGTCAGCCTGTCCCTCTCATGAACCAAAGCCACCAGCACTCAAGACTAGGGTTGCTTCCCACCTAAGATTCTGTCACCGAACATGTCCACAAAGGGCTCAGCTCTTTCTGGGTAGCTCCATACCCATCCCACCATGGTGTGTTGATTCAACGTTGTCTACCCATGCCATTTAAGGGGCACCATCCTGTGGGCAGAGCTGACCTGGCTCCACCAAGACAGGGCTGGAAGAAAAGTGACGAAGCATCTGCAAGGAAGCACCCGCCTGTTGTACAATGGCATGGGGATCATCACCCAGCAGGGCTGAGTGCCCTCTTCTGCCCCAGAAAACAAGCTCATTTCTCTGATCACCAGTCTCTGGTGTGTTCTAGGGAAGCTGAGGGAGACCAACCCAGGCCTTCATGCCAAAAGCTATTTCACTTGCTGTAGCATAATTAAACATTCATTAGGCCAGAGAGAAGGAGAGAGGTTCAGCATGGCCACAGCTTGGTGTTTGCTCAGTCTCTCGGTGACCCAGCAAATATTGATGTATTTAAACATTAATACCTACTGTAAGTTATTACATGCAATATAGAGCAGTTTGAACAAGCAGGATGAGGCAAGTTCTTGTTCTCCAAAGACCTGTGTCTGGTTATGGCTCGGCACTGGAAGAGCGGGCTTGGTATGGCTGCTGCCAAAGAGCCAGCGAGCCCCTGCCATATGGTCCCACCTTTCGCTGTTACCAGCATCGTCATTTGTTGGACTTTCATTTGCTGGCATGAAGTGTATACCATGCAAAAATAAGCTTGTGTGGGGTTTACCTTCCTACACAAGATCTTATTTCCCAATACTGCTTAATTTACTGTACATCTTGAATTAGCAGCACACCCCCACAGAGGGATGGTGGTCCCATGCTTCTTTCTCCGCCTTTCTTGGAATGAGGGTGACCACATGGCGAGCCAGCTGAGCACACCCAGTGGGCAGAAAACTGATTTAGCACAATATCTCGTGTTTGGTTTGTTTCCAGGGCCAATGAACTGAACCAGACTGGCTTGCTGCCAGGTGACCCTCAGGTACACAAAAATAGGGGAAAGAAGTTGGAGGAAACCTTGGGCAGAAGGCTGTCCTGTGTTAGCAGCACTGAGCTATCAAATGGGCTCAGTCATGTTTTTATTCCTGGCTCCCGTGGTGGACAGGGCATTGCCAATTGGAGGAGAGGGAATGGGTTAGAAAATATGTGCCACAAGACAAAGCTGAGAGCCTTGTGAGCATCTCTGAGGGGCAGCTAGTCACTGCATCAGGTTAATTGTACCAGAAAAGCTCAGCCTAAATCCCTCTGAAGATCCAGCTCTATTTCTTCCCTCTTTGTCAGTTGTCTCTTGCCACTATGTTCCATAGAATTGCATATTAAAAAAAAAAAAAAAAAGGCATTGTGCCTTTTTCTCCAAGAGCCTTTGAATCACATAGAAGTAGGCCAGGTGATAATTGCACAGCGCATTGTAGTGCTGCTTGAATGTCAGCTGTTAATTAAAAGCCTCTCCTGAAAATGGGCCATTAATTAGGACAAAAGCAGCCATTCTTTATGGGTTCTGACTAACCAGTGAGAGCAAAAACAAAACAAAACAAAACAAAAACACATTATTTTAACATTGATATTGGAATTGTTAACTTTTATTTGATGGGGCTTATTTACTATTTAAAGAAAAAATAAGACAATTTATTGTTCTTTCTTTTAAAGAGAGTTTAAAATAGATATTCTGGCATGAGAATATTCACATGTACACAGATTGTGATAGAAAATATTTCAATGTTAGGTCCAGGTGTCTCTAAGCAGTTGTATAACCTTAGCAGGAATGCTAAAACACCGTAGATATTAAAACACAGCTCTGACCTGCAAAACAGCCCCCTGTGGCACTTAACTCATGCATGGCTTTCTGTTCACAGGTAAATGGCACTATCTGCATGAACAGTGTTACACAGGCACCAAAACATTTGCTAAATCAGGGCCAGAAATTAAGGCTTCCTCTGAAGCTTTTCTAAACCACCCTGAATTATTAGGAGAATCATCATATCGATAAAGGGTCCAAACTTCCCAGGCCACAGAGTCATGCAGCTTAACCATTTCACTTTTTTTCCTCTCTGGCCCAGGTTCAGCAAGGCAATTAAGACCCTGAGTAGTCCAGTCGATGTCAGTGACACGCAAGCACTTTGCTGAATCAGGCCCATCCTGCCTGCCAGACCTTGTGCTTTCCCTCCTTGCAGTGCACTAAAGATTCCCAAAGAGCAGTTGCAGATTTTATTTGTAGCTGCAGCATGGAATCACGGTAGGTGTTGGCAGTTTCATGCCCACGCCTCAGGTCCGTCCTCCAGCAACCATGGAGCGAGCTGGTGAAAGATTTCGGTCTTTTGCAGTGGTACCATGGCATTTGCATGAACTACATTGAGGCACATTGCTGGAGATGCATAATAATAATAAATAATCTCATTTGTGACGAAGGCTTTATCCACATAGCGGCCAAATCTCATAGCTTTATCTCACATAGCAGCTAGAGTGAAGGCAAGCACTTGCTTCTCCTGAAATCTGACTGCTCTGGAGGAAAACGTGATGGATGCGATGCTGGGGTTGCTGCTAGATGAATGGAATTGGATGCTGTTTTAAGGCAGCATTGTTCCCTGCTTTCATTTGCTTTTTCATTGGTTTTCATCCTTCTTGCCCGGCCATCATTCTTTTTGCTTACCGTATTTTTATACTTCACATTTTATAGATAAAGAGCAAATTGTAGCGGTGAGAATTAGTCAGCAGCAGGAGCTGCAGAGCTTTTCTCTTTAAAAGCAGAGGTGTTTTTGTTTGTCTGAAATGCACGTTATGTAAGTGTATCGTTTCTACAGCCAAATTATTTCAAAAGATAAATAAGGAGCTTCTCAGCTGGGCTGAGGCAGAGCAGCCTGCCTGCCCTATGACCCCAGCCAGCCCCACGGGGACTGCTAGGTCTTGCACTGAGATGCTGACCAGCTTAGAGCTTGCCTGGCAATAGACCACAATAAATGGAAACACAACGCATTTAAAAATGCTACAGTGGTAGAAGAGGAAACTGATAAAAAGAAACTTCTGACTGTCTTCAGAGATTTCATGGTGTTGAGTCTAGATTTTTAGAAGACTGTTACTGGCTGTGATCAAGTCTCTGAACAAGTTAGTTTAGGAAGAAATCTACATCTATCTACATGTTAGGTATTTTTTGTTGTTATTTTGCGGAGTATATATGTATATATTTTTGTTTTTCACAAGAAAAAGCTTGAACATTTGCTCCTTTTAAAGCCTTTAAAGATAACCAGCACCTGTGTTTTTCCTCCAGTGAAAGCCTAATCCTGCACATGTGTAACAATCTAACTCATCACCCTTTTTATAATGTTAAAATATACTGCATTTGTGGTATAACTCAAAGCTAAAGCCAAAGGCAGAGAGATGTGGAGACAAAACAGACCTTTCACGACTCCTGTTCTGTCACTGATCCTTCCTGTGCTGACCCATCTCTCCCTGTTGACAGATAACAACTGGATAAACAAACAAAATCTTAATTAACTGACTTTTTGGAAGTAGATCATTTAAGCCCAAAGTTGCACTGAACCCAAATAACACAGGATATGAGTATCTCTGAGCTACCTTGCAACTTGAGCTATGTTTTCAGTAGCCGTGCAGCCCATCCATATCTTACTGAAGTCAGTCTAGGTAGGTGCACAGTGCCAGAAGGCCTAAAGTAGCAGGGGAGCCAAATCACTTGATTACCAGTGGTAATTAGGGGAACCTGTGCTAACTAGCAGGCTGGAGTCAGCCTGACCTTAAACTAGTGTGATCTGTATCACTACAGCAGGGCTGCTTCTGCTGGTACCTTCAGACACCTTTATTGTGGGATGCTGCTGAAGGTATCACCAGCCTACACGCAACAGCACAAGGCAATGAAAAGATCATTACATCACTTTTATCATCTATCTCTATTGCCTTTCAAATACCTGTGAATAAATTGGGATTTAAATTATTAACAAGAAGTGTTCATTTTCTTAGAATGCCTTTCTGTCTTTCTGGTATTTAAATAACATTTTTTCCCCCACAGTAATATAGTAAAATAACAAATTTTACAAACTTTTAACTGCTGAATCAAGCAAATAAATCATGATTTATAATGCATTCAATGCAGGCGGTCATTTTTTCTGTTCCTACATTTCAGAAGGTGGTTAGGATTTGTGTGGTTTTTCCCCCTGCACTTGTTAGCCGGGCATTACTGGCTGCCTGGGTCGGTCTGCTCAGATGGGAGCTGACGTGTGCATGCTCACAGCACTGAGCACAGGTCTGGGAGCAGCGTCACAGGAAGCCGGAGGAGCTACGTGACCTGACAGCAGGGATGCTCTGCTGGTGGGGTCAGGCTAACATCTCTGCTGAGAGCAAGCAAGCATTCCCCATCCATCGGTGAAGACAGCAGACACTGGCAAGAGGAGCCTCCTGCTCTTCCATTCACCGCCCTGCCCCTTCTGCGTAATGAGGGAAGCACAGCTAGGCAGACATCCTTTATGAAGCGATACTGGTATTATTTACCAAATGATGCTGGTATTAGTTACCAAATGCAATCAGACATTTGTGGCCATCTATATTTCAGCAACTTCTGATCTGGCATGCTGTGCAGTATTCCCTTTGTTTCCTCATCAACACAGGATGAGATAGGTATGGAGCATCATTGAATCTTTATAAACAACAAAAACAACAACAACAAAAAAATGTCAGGAAACTAAAATAACAGAAATGAATCTTTATATAGATCATACATAAAGATACTGTGTAGGGAATTAGCCTCAACCCAAGCCCAGGTGGTGAAAAGCCTGAGACCTGGCACCCAAACTGCCTACAAAGTAGGAGTCCAAAGCGCTGCCTTAAATATGTGTGACGCAGGTCTTTGAGATGAAGGTGGAAAAAAAGGGGTTGAGGCACAGGACTACACAAGCCTGTAGGATATCTTCTACAGCAAAGGCCAATTCTCTGCAAGAGTTTTGCTTCCAGGCAAGATTGTTTCCCCAGAATGTCACACCAGGAATTCAGAGAAGCTTATAAAATTGGTGAGGAGGTAGGGGTAAGTGCATGTTAGTATGTACTTCTTCTGTGGTGCTGTAGGTTCAGGGAAATCCTGGTGGTCAAGCACCTTCTTCCCTGTCTTTACAGGGAAAAGTGTTCACTGGGAGGGGTTTATTGGGGGCTGGCATCCCCACTGACAGTCCCTGCAGCTGCTGTGTTGCAGCCTGGTAGAGGAACACATGCTCACAGCCTCCAGGGCTCCCTGACGCTGTGGCTGGTGCTGCAAGAGGAGGTCAGAAGCAAGGGTGGACCTGGTAGCCCATTACAAAGGGGAAGCCTTGGAGAGAGCCAGATCATCTGGGATAGAAATTTGCTTTATGCCTTTTTTCCTCATTTCTACCCCTTGATAACCGACTTGATTATGGCGTCTGTTTTTTTCTCCTGGCTCTTGCAGCAAGGTAGGTTTGCCAGTCTTTGCTTTGATTTTGAAGCATAAAAAGCTTTTGTAAAAGCCCACCTGGCCAGATGGCTGCTGCTGCTGGTCTTAATGCTTCAGTAAGTGAATGCAAATTGTCAGATTACATCACCCTCTGGCCATACATGAGTTTGCATGCATTGCTTGTTTATGGCATAATATCTTCAGAGCTAATCAGCAATGCAGCAAGAGAAGCAAGGCCCAGGAATGGGGACCAGCAACATCTCTCAGTATATCTTGTCTTGGGCTACAGGCTCATGATCGTGTGCTGAGCTAGTGTGGATTAGAGGCGTTGCACTAGTGTTGCTCTGTGTTTGAGAACAGTGCAGCTGAATTTTATATGGCACTCTACCCTCCTCTGGGATCTCATTCCTAACTCTGTGCAACTTCCATCATGTTGGCACAGGGGTTTGTGTGTCCAGGTCATGAACCAAGTCAATGTTTTGGTTTGGCTAAATAGTAACGCAGCCAGGTAAGTAAAAGTTGGTTTTTAGAGAGGTGAGTGCTCTGATCTAGTCCATTGTGTGACGACACAAACAGCTGTGCCAGACACAGCAAAGGAGGGAAGTGCAGTGTAGGAAAGAGACACCAAGTGAGAAGAAAGAAGGGGTCACTTTAGCAAGCACTATGGCAGAATAAAGGTCCATGGACCCATAACCGAGGCTGCTTTAGCAGAAATTATTATTTCTGATGATTCCTGCACCAAGTTATATCCAGTTTTGGTAGATTACAGAGACACTAACCCTTCTTGGCATCTTTTCAGTCTCAACATCAATGTAACGTCTGTTACAACACCACAACATTGCCTAGGCATACATCTGATTTATTGTAACAGGTTGTAAAGAGAATAAATACAAAATTCCTGATTTCTCAGTTCCCTAGTACGTTAATATCCTTTTGACATTTCATCTGCATTGAGCTGTGCTCTGAGATTCCTTCCTGGACCCAGTCTGCCTGATATGTGGAGCTGCACGTACCTTACAGCCATTCATCCCAAGGAAACCTCTGTTTTTTTCCTACACAGGCAGTCAGATACAGCAGCTACTAGCACTGTTTCTGGCACATACAGCTTTTCTTTGGCACCAGGCTCACACACGTATGCACTGAATCATAGGGCTCTATCCGTGTCTGTCACCTACAAGCCAAATGAGCCCAGAGAAGGATTTTATTGTTGTAATATGGTCATCTGCCTTATATATTGGGGGCTTCCTGACACACTTTCCCAGGTTTTACAGCCCATGTGATGTGGGTAGTCTAAGGACTTTGACTGCCTGGCCTGATTCTCCCAGGAACATGACAGCTACGTGGGGAGTGCAGCAAATCTATACAGACTGCAACCCATGAGCAGTCGTGCTTTCATCCCCTTGTAGTAATAACATTTATGTCTTTTCAAGGGGGCTGCTCCTCTCTTCTTTCCTTATAAAGTAAAGCCAGGAAGGAACAAGGAGCAAGACATTAATAACAATGGCAAGTTTATACTGTGAAGACGGAAGGTAAGTGTCAGAATAAAAAGTAGGAGGGGGAGAAGACTGGTGAGGTGTTGTGCACAGAGAGCTTGCTTGGCCTGGCCGAGACAGGAGACAGTCAAACCTATTTGCAAAGACGGAGTTGGCAGGTCATATCATATCATGCTTTTGATATGAAGCAGGAGTCCTTTTTGTGGCTGTAGTTTTTGAGCTTTGCAGCTGCAGAGCTTATGCTGACAGGTGGGCACAGTTTGTGTGGCATATCAGTGCCCAGGTACCATCCTGTCGGGAGTGGCTGTACGACACAGAGCAAAATCCATTTATTGAGGCTTATCTGGGAGCAGTAAGATGAATTTACCTAACATTTCTTCATGGTGACCCATCTGGAGAAGAAACCAGAAAGCAATCTTTGCTTTATTTATATAGATGGATAGGTGTGTGTGTGTGTATACAAATTATATTGTCCCAGTTTGAAAGAGCAGCATATTTCGATAATCCTGAGGGATCTACTCTACATAGCCTTGCCCTGGCATAGAACCAAAATGGTAGTTTTAGTGGTGGGATCACCCTGGTCTCAGACCTCTCTTTTGAGGTAAGGGTGGATGTGGAGAGAGAGGACACAAAATTATTGTCCAAGCACATCCTTCAGCAGGGGCTGCACTGAGATTCCAGAGGAAAACATGAGGAGGGGCTTGGTTTAGTCCTGGGGACTGGAAGGTCATATAAACAGCAGGATTCATGGCAAACAGGACAAAGAGGAGAACACCATGACTACAGCAGGACAGAGGAACAAACGGCATTATAGCGGGCACTTTGGTGACGTTAATGATATAACTTCAAGAAAAGCAAGACAGCAATCAATATGCATTTTGGTTTGGCCTGGTATTCATGAAGCAAGTTTGACTTTAAGGAGGAGATACAAAAGCTTTCTATCTTGGGCTTACCCCAGATTGTAGACTTCAGAAGTTACAGCTTGTTAGGAGAATGCTTCAACTTCTCATTTACTGCTGTCTTCAACTCCTTGTGAGGGATGCCAGGCTTCCTACAGTGGAGATGCCAGAGGAAGGACACCAACAGCCAGGCCATCAGGCCCTGGAAGGATGAGGAGGTGAGGAAGGCAGCCCTGGTCTGCAGCATTATGCTTCACCATGAAGGCTCACAGGAGCCTAGTGTATTAGCCGTGCCTCGGCTTGATTTCATCAACTGGTGCCCTTGCAAGGAGAAGCAACCAGCTTCCATGGGGTGATTCACGTTAGCAGAGAAATATTGTGATGGGAACCAAGGGCTGAGATTTAGTGCCAGGTGAGACATCTTCCATGCTCTCAAGTGAGAAAATAGATGCCGGTGTTTTAAGCCCACGTAGGTGGAGTGAGGAATCAATCACAACAACAAATGCCAAGAGAATGAGTGGATTTTCATCTCTTGGTATGCATTTGAATCAAATGTCTTCCAATCATATTCCCAAGTAATTGTGCTCTATGTAAGAATAAATGGGTGAAATCACAGAATCACAGAATGCTTTGGGTTGGAAGGGACCTTAAAGCCCACCCAGTTCCAACCCCCCTGCCATGGGCAGGGACACCTCCCACCAGACCAGGTTGCCCAAAGCCCCATCCAGCCTGGCCTTGAACACCTGCAGGGATGGGACATCCACAGCTTCTCTGGGCAGCCTGTGCCAGGGCCTCACCACCTTCTGATGGGGTCTGTTTTGCTCAGCTGGTCAGACGGTCCTGGCCTCAGTGTTTATAAATCAGAGTCGAGTGCCATCAAGTGCCATCCTGAGCCAGTGTGTTACAGAAGGCCAAATGCTCCCTGGGAATAAAAACTAGCATTTTGAATAATCTCACTGTGGGCAGGGCATGTATTATGATACAACCTAAACTCCAGTCAATGGTGTCACAAAGTACAAGATGCTGTGGCTATCCTACCAAGCCCATCTCCAGCTGTAGCTGCGAAGGTGGGAGCTGCCCGCTGTTCCTCTGTAATCCAACAGCCCAGCATCACTCCCTCCCGCTGCCCTGGCTCCGCTCCTGCAGCCAGAGACAGGCAGCAGAAGTTGAATCGCTGTAATTGTAAAACAGCCTTGACACAGTCAGCAGACAGAGACAGATGTGCGACCATCTTGCTGTGATATAAGCCAACACGTGCTGTTAAATGTGTTTTCAACTGTGTTTCAGGGGGTGGCTTCCCATTCCTGTTGAGTGAAGAAATCAGCTGCCTGACAGCCACAAGCTGCTGTCTGAACGTGGCACAGAGCAGAGGTGACTGGGTCTCATCAACAGTGCGGGGAAATGGGCGCTGTGTGACTTGGTTGAAGCTGGCTTTGGCTAGAGATGTGCAAAGTGACTGGTTTGAGCAGCTGGTCGCACCAAACCAGGCTGAAGTGCCTCCAGCCAGCCTTGTTCTTTTTCCTTATTGTTCCAGCTGCTCATGGGGCCTAAGTGATTTGGCCGCAGAAGGTGAGCAAAGAGCCAGTTTCCTGCCGTTGTGTGCAGAACACACCTATTTGCCACTTTAAACTGAGATTTTTCAAGCTCCCCCATCAGGACTAGATCCCTCTGTGTCCACAGCCACACTCAGCTAACGGCCCAAGCCTGCTAACGCGCAGCAGCAGCTACAAAGCAAGCTGCAGCTTCGTGGCCACTGGCGGTGTTACGACACAGCTGCAGCACACTGATGGATCTGGCCAGCACGGTAATCAAATATTCGGGAACCTGCGTGGGAACAAACCGGAGAGTGTAAAAACAGTTGACTCTGGGAAGGTTTTTGTGGGAGAACTGAGGAAAAAATATCCTGTGGTGGCAAAGACTGATGATATTTCGAAATTGCTCATTGTGAAGCTCAGTTATTGTTCTGCATATCTGTGCCAGGGAATACTCTATTCCCTTCCATACAGTTACCAGGGAAATTAAATAGGCGGTTGCTACCATTTGGGGGCTCAGAATGAAAAATAAGAGTGGTGGTTTGCTGCAGCAGAGAGAATTTACCGGGAATTTCTGGCACAGGCTATTGAACCAGACTGAAAAGTGCCCAGGGAACTTTATTTTTCTTGTCGAAAGCAGCCCAAGGCTGATTCTCCACACAGGACAAATTACAGTGGATGTGTGCACCTCTCACCTTGCCCGCAGTGCAGAGGGACAGAAGTTGGATGAGCAGGTGCTACTCAGTACAGCACAGCTCTGCCTCTGTTTAAGGTGTTGCAAAGACCTCCCTGGGAGGAGTGCTTTTCTGCCGCTAAACTACTGCTGTGCCTCACATATAACCCCTGGTCGTTCCTCTGACAGCTGCACACAGATACAAGGAGGTGGCTAAGAGAGGCTGAGCACTGTTAGTGGGGCTCAGAGAAGCACTGGGGCTGAAACAGCGACCAGAGGAATTGCTGCAGCATGGCACAAAGGCATGCCTGCCCTTCGCCAGGCAGTCTGCTTTATTTTTCCACCAGGAACCCAAAACAGCTCAAGTGTATATGGATGCAGGGATCTGGCATTAACAAAGAGGATAATACGGAGAAGCAGAGATATCTGCTACATGGATTATTTATTTATTTATTTATTTATACAGCTTCCTGAGGAGGAGAAGCACAGAGGGAGGTGCTGGTCTCTTCTCCATGGTAACTGATGGCGAGACACATGGGAACGGCACAGAGCTGCTACAGGGAAGGTCAGAGTGGGCATTAGGGAAAATGTCTGTACTGTGAGAGTGGTCACGCACTGGAACAGGCTTCTGAGAGGTGATCAATGCTCCATGCCTGTCAGTGTTTGAGAGGCATTTGGACAATGCCTCTAATAACATGTTTTAACTTGTGGTTAGCCCTGAAGTGGTTAGGCAGTTGGACTGGATGGTCCCTTCCCTTCCAACTGAGCTATCCCATTCCATCCCATCCCATTCTGTTACATCAAGTCACTACAGGAGGAGCAGTGGCAAGCAAAATCCTCCCCTAAGTTATACCTTGATAACTTCATAACAGAAGACGTGGTACAACAGTCTGAAATTCCCCCATAGTTCCTCCAACCTGCTCCATCTTCCTCAGTGCTCAGTAATGGCACATGAATAATGCATCCTCTGCCATCAGCACTCCGAGTCAGAGGGATGAACAATCTCCTATGAGAAACCATGTCTTCATTTAATTGACAGCGTATCGAATGCCAAAAGTTCCCAGTGAGCTCCAGAGCATCTCTTTGAACAAATGACAGGGGATCAGGGCAAAGAAGAACAGGATGTTAAGCAGGTAGTACTGAGTGGTGCCTCTTTGCCACTGGGACAAGCTGCACTGGCTGACTCCCATGATCGCTGGGGCAGTGTGAGGTGAAATGGCAGAGCTCAAGACCACTGAAAACACAGCAGGCCAGCCAATGCTACACATCAAAGTATGGCACTGCTGTGCCCTGAGTTAATGCCCAAAGTGACAGGAATCATTTTCAGATGCTGCTCCAGACCTCTGCTCTCCTCCTCGCTCTCCCTGCCTGTAGCTACAGACGTCTCCGTTCTCCCCTCAGTGACATGAAAAACAACTGGCCGTGTCTGTCAGATTTGTGAAATATTTACCAAAAATATCACAACTTGCGGTTTTGCTAGAAATGCCACAAGGGGGAAGAACTGCATTATTTACAGGGCAGCATTCCTATAAAAAAATTTGTCTGTGCAGGCAAATGATTTCTCTACATACCCTTTGTTGGGTGAGGCAGGGAGGGAAAGAGAAGGAAGGACAAGACCCAAGGAAAACTCAAACTCTTCAAACAACTCTGTTTCTCTATTTAGCTTGGCCAAACCAACAAGTTCTGCGTCACACTGGGGTAAAATATATAAATAAATAAATTCTGGCCTATATAAAATCAATCTATTTCAAAAATATTCATAGCTTTGCTCCTGGACAAACTGTTTTTGCTTAAATTTTTCAGTAATCTGTTCGATGAAAGAAGATTATAAGGGCTCAGTTTAACAGAAAGTCCAGGTCAACAACTGACTAATCCCTCTCTTTTTAGTAATATGTCACAGGAAAAAAAAGCCCTAATATGGTTAGTCAAAGTGCCTGTAGGCTCACTGGATACGATTTTCGTTTTAAAAAGTTTTTTTTTTTTTTTTTTTTTTTTTTTTTTCCATCATTCTAATGATGTCTAAGCACCTTGGTGAAAAATGAAAATCCCAGCCATGTTTCAGGTTCATTTCAAAGCACCAGTGCTTGCCTAGCAAGCAGAGCTGCCCTTTGTGCTGACACGGAGCTCCAGAGCATGTCTGTGTGATGGTGGGGTAGTGGGTTTTACAAAAGAAAGAAGCAGAGGCCAAAACAACCTGCTGCTTCAGATTAGCACATCAGCTTTGCAGCCTATGAAATGTAACTGCTGTAAATGTATGTATACATGTATAAGCATTGTTATGCTTATGGGTTGACATAATAAAGACATGCTTGCATGACATCGTCATCTGGATGCTCTTAGATAACTGAGTAATGAGGTAGTGTAATGAAATACAAAGTGCAAATTGATTTAAAATATTCTGGGATGTTCCCAAACTTTTACATGAGTGGTTTGACTGTAAGAACAGAAAGAGGAGAGGCACTGAATTAGCATTCCTAGGAAATGAATAAACTGTTACAGCCAGAACAGGAAGACAAACATAACATTTTCTCTTCTCAGGAAGTAACGAAAGCTAAGTTAATACTGCAAAATATAACAAGGACTGTTTGCCCTAAGTTAAAAACAGTGAACTCCAGCTGTTCTCATGGTCCTGGAAGGTTCATTTTCAATGATAAAATATTTCTTGCAGGAGCATTCCAGAAAAAAGATTTCATCCTCAATGACAGTGCTGAAAGTCAGATTGTATGGGACATGGGTTTACAAGCTAGCAGAGAAACTCTGATGCCCTATTAAAAGCAAAAATTGAACATGCCAAATGAGGATTTTAGTCCAATTTATAAAAGATTGTTAGAAAGAGACTTGCCTCTTCTTTTGACTAGAGGTTCAGCCTCAATTTTGAAAGCTGTCTCCTGGCTTGCCAGGGAGCACTTTCCATTGCCAATCCATTGTGCTGAAACGTCCTGGGGACAAAGTAACTTCTGGCACAAACCAGGCTAGCCTTAGGGTGTCTAACTAGTAAAACACTGGACTGTCTATCTACAAAAGTATCTCACTAACCAGAACAAATATGGCAATTAGACTTTTTTTCTTCCAGTCCAAATCTGCTTCCTCTTTACTGTTCAAGAAAATCTGCTGTTTCAGTGCTTTGCCTCTGCACGGGAATTAAATATGCTTTAAGTCCTTCTGAGAAAGAGTTGCCTCAGTAGTAGCATTCAGTCATGTTAAGGATCTGGATCCCCAGTTCCGCTGTGATCATAGATTATTCCTTATGGATATGGAAACAAACTTGTGTGGTGGTGAGAGGAGAAAATTAAATGTAAACTGTGCACCCAGGCAATAAATCTGACAGAACTCTCTTTCCTTTTGGAAACATGTCCCACATAAAATTCTGTTTGGATGGAAAAGAAATGATTTCATAGTTTCTGGAGTTCCTCACTACTGTTTATGTCAGTTCTCCCAGGAAAAAAAGAAATCAAAATTGTGGTGAGATTTTTGTCTGCCTTCACCTGAGTTAGAGCCAGCCAGCCATCAGAAAAAAATCATGCCACTTCTGAGAGCAAGCACAGCAAGAAGCGGTGTCAGGGTGAAAGGCTTTTTTATCCCCTTCACAAGCTTTAATAATGCCAGCTCATGAGTGAATTTAACCAAAAAAACACACAGGAAGAGTCACTTGTACTGCAGGCAAATTAAGATCAGATCCACAGAGTGGTTTGCTCGCTAGCAATTATCCACACCTACTGAGTAAATAATTAAATCTGTGCAAATAATTTCCCTGTGTTAACAGGAAAGAGAAGACATTGGAAGTTACAGTTATATATTTGTTTCACATTCTTCTTTTAAGATATGTAAAAACAGAATGGGAAAGCAGTAATAGGTAGAAACTGCTGAAATTCCCTTCTATCCAGAGTTCATTCAAAGGATCCCCAACTAAAATGGTTAGTTGTAAGACAATGCTGATTTCACCCATTGAAGAATTCAGTTGATAAAAGTAACTTGCACACATGTAACTTCTCATGGTTTTTGAAATTCTAATAAGAGATACGACCTTAACCTAAAACCTCATCCGGAGCTGCTCCTCCACCCCGCTGCACTGGTGGCAGCAGGGGAAGGTCCCGCTACCCATACACCAGGACAATTCTTACCAAGCTGCACAGATGGCAGCTCTCACAACTAGGGCAGAGCTTGTGCTTGCAAGCTCAGCAAAGGAGCACAGGACACACTGCTGACAACAGCGAGATTCAGGGCAGGTTACGGCACTTAGCCATGTATGGACTGAACAGAAACTTTGTAAGTGCAAAAAGAAGTTCTCTTCACAGAGGTTTGTCTCAAATCCCCCAAATACTTTGGTGCCTAATTCCCAAGGAAAGAAATAGCAATTATATATCCTGCTACATAAAAGAAGCAGAAAAGAATCACTTCACCTCTGCTCTCAGAATTGCTCTATTACCAAGATGCAGCTCTGCGAAAACCTCACCAACAGGGACAGCATTAAAGGAGGAAAGGCAAATTCCAGATGAATGCTGTGAACAGCTTCTTGAGATCCAGAGGCTGTCTCCCAAGAGCATCCCACCCCAGAATTTTTCTGGAACAGTTTGGAGGATGTAGGGTTTCAGGCTATTAAATTCCTCCTTACAGGTTTTGGATGCAACTGATTCACAAAAATCAGAAAACATTCTTATTTGCCTCACCATTGCTGCTACATAATAATTTAAGAAAATGAACATGAACAGGGCTTAATCAATTCTTCCCACACAAATATTTACTGTTCTGGCTCCTCCTTCTCCAGATGTACGTTGGGATCTTCCCCCAGCAGGACATGGTGAAGCAGCACAGGAAGACTGAGTCCCTCCCTCCCTCCCTCTCCCAGTTTTCTGAGCTGAAGGCCATGCTGAGCCTGCCTGCATGATTTCAGAGCCTTGCCGTTCTCATGGGGCTGCCATTTCAGTTTGTATTTTACTGATGTGCTCCATGGTTCTTTTTGCCCTTGGCCCACTTTGTGCTTGAGTCTCAGCTTCTGGGCCCTGCCTACAGAATCTGCAGGCAGTAAGCACGGAGGCAGGGAAGCATTAGCATGCAGGTAGCTTCACAACTTAAATCTACACTTACTGTGGGGCCAAGTCCTTTAGGAGAATGCTGCTGCTTACGAGAGAGAGACCGAGGAACTGATTTGCACTTCTGTTTCTAATTCTACCATGGGAGGTCCTACGGAGCACAAACATGTAAAGGAAAGCTAAAGTCCACTCCCAGAACACATTTTGGTTGAGGTTATCATGGCTTAGCAAATGTAATGCTTGTTTACCAATGGGGCTGTTTTCCCTTCACCACAGAACCTGTCTCTGCTAGCAGATACTGTAAGCACCTGGGAGCACTGGGAAGACTTGCTGTAAATCGTGCTCACAACAGAGAAGGAAACAGGGAGTCTTCAGTTCCTCCAGTCCTTTGCTGTCCTCTGTGCTCACCCTAGCAAACCTGATGCCTCCCGCTGCACCTGGGGCTCAGCAGAGCTGCCTTGGCTTCACCATGGGCACCAGTTTTATGCAGGCTGCTGGACAAGCCCACCACCCACATATCCCCATCACCACCTCCCTGCCTGCAGGACAGGAGGAGTGTTTTCCCATCTTATGCACTTTGGCCTCTTTTTCACTCAGCAATGACTAAGAACTGCTTTGGATGAAGGGTTTCATCAGAATACTGGGCCTTACCCTTACCATGCCAATTTTGGTTACTTATCCCCAAATAATTGTATCTGGAGTTTATCACTCTTCCTCTTTTACTTATCTCCTGAAGGTTAGCATTTTTTCCCCTGCCTCTATTTTACACTTTCATTCTCTCTTTTAAAAATCTTGCTGTCCAGTCACTTGCTGTGCCTTTCCTCAGGACTGTGGCTTCATGGCAATTAGTATCAGACCCGAACACTGCCTGGCCTAACAGAACAAATGAGATCAGACCACCCCATTCCCCCCAAATTAACCCAAGCCCACAGCAGCTGTCTGTGGCAACCTGAAGCTGTCCGTGAGCAGCAGGAGAGCAGATGATACCTGATGTGGTATGAAGCTACAACAGCATCACAAAGCTGATAAAAACATCAGTGTTTGTTGAACACGTGGGAGCTGGCAGAGTGTATTGCTGTCGGACTGGCTTCAGGTGAGGGGTGAAAACTCTCAACAGACCAACCCTCCCACTGCCCCTTTGGGAACTCTGGTGTTTGGAAGCATGCATTTTGTCCACCCTGGTGGCAGCAGAGCTCTGCTCTGGGACCCATATTTTTACTCAAATGTTGCAGAAGGAGGGCTCAAACACATTGCCATTTTCTGAGTCCTGAAAACCTAGTTGTACTTAAAAGGAAAAAAAAATTGCAAAACCACACAGCTCGGATGTATTGTAAAGATGGATTTTTAGAGTGTAAAGAAAAAAAAAAAAAAAAGATAGGATTTAGAGCCAAGAGAATAATTTTCGTATAGATTATCTCTATGGACAGCTTTCTAGGTTTATGTAAGAAGTGAAATGAATCCATTCAAGATGTATACTCAGCCCTTTCCCACAAGTAAAATAAAGCACCCAATCACACTATGACAATAGGAAGCAATATGTGTGTTGCAAGCTGGTCTGGCTGGGACTGAGTTAAATTTTAAATTATTCCCATCTGTTTCATATATCCTGATGCATTTATCACAGTTAAAATACTTAAGAGCACCATTTCATGATAACCCAGGAGAATAAGCCTCCACTGTACCTGGTTCTATACACTCACTCCCCCCATTTCCCTAACCCATGAAACTCACTTTACAATCTTTATGCAAAGAAGCCAAAAGCCAACAAAAATATGTGTATGTTTGGTAGAGGAGCTGCAGTGTGTTGGGGGGGATGTGCAGATAGTTTTCCGCATCCCTCTGGCCCTGCTTGTGTCCTGATAGCACTGCCAGCTTAAATGCAGTACATAAGCTTGAGCAAAGGTCTGGTCTAAAGGTTGTGCAGGACCATGTTCAGCAGGGATCATTTTGGCAACCATATTCTGGCAGTGTTCAGACACAGAGGGAACAGCAGCATGGATAGGACCACCGTGGATAGCAAGGCACAGGAAGGGAGCTCTCTCAGGGACTTCGAGTCTGGCTGATCTTTCGTTGGTATTTGAGAGACATCCTGAAGCTGCTTCCATCTCTCTTTCTCACCATTTTTTGAACTATACCATAAGGCAGCTACCTTTTCCTGGCCTTAAACTAGCCCGACCAGTGAAGTGTTCCTCAATTTCAGGCCTTACATCACAAAAATATAACTTTTCTTTTATTAAACCTCTGGGCACCTGGGAGTTTCCCAGGCTATTCCAGGTGCTAATAGTTTTAGTGCCATTTTCTTATGTGCAGAAATGTGTGTAATTCCTGTGTTAGTAGGTGGTCTCCTGCATCAGCCAGAGAAGGATAGTCCATAAGAAATGTAGCTAATGGCTATATCATCTATCTATGGCCATATAGTGTGTGTGTATATATATGTGTGTGTAAATAAAAGGTGTGTGTGTTGAGGGGGGGATGAGAAACAACAGTGGTAGCACACTATAGCACACTCTGGCAAAACCATAAGGCTGTAAACATGCAGGCAGCCCTTGCTGAAGAGAAGCTAAGCTAGCCCAGTGCTTTCCACCTCTCTTTGTTTTCAGAACTCCAGGTATTTCCTAGGGGAGAAGCAGACCTCTCTTCTCACTTTCCTTAGCTTGCTTTATCTTTCACAAACTCCTTAAGGTGCAGTCCATGCACACTGTTGGCCACGGGTACAGCTATGGGAGACGGTTTTCTCAGACTAAATTTCTGAGCTAATTGGAAATGCAAGGGTTCAGAAGGGGAAGGAAAGGACTGGTGGAGTACTGGAAGCTTGACAATTTTCATCACTACCCAGTTAAAAATAATCAATGGACATAATGACAGTAACAAGTAGCAATTTGTTGTCACGGAGTGCAGAGCAGGCACACAGGGAGCAGGTTCCTGTTGCCTGTACCACACCAGCAAGGTGCTCTTGAAATGTGGAACTGGGGCCAGCAAAGCATAAAAATCCATTTGACCTGATTTTTGAAATGTTAGTACACCCACAAGTGTTCCTGACATGAGAAGGAATTGCACGTGTCAGCATCTCTGCAAAACAAGGTCCTAACAAGCGCGTGTATGGGTGCAGTGGTGGGATGTGGGCTGTGACAAAAACCAGCCTGCTGGTGCTCAGGTTTATTTACAGTCTGTTTCAGTCAATAGAGTTCTGTTTCCAATGAGATGCCATAACCCAGACCATTTCCCAGGAACACCTAAATCACTTAGGAAAGATCTATAAAACTGGATGATGCTCTCAGGAGGTTTCTTTTAAGATGTTATAGCCTAGAAAGCTATAAAGTAAATAAAGCTTTTTTTTCATATCTGTAAGCAGAGATTTTGAAGAGACAGATACACTGAGATTATCTGGCAAAGAAGAATTTCTATTCTTAGTGCCAGGTATTCGTACTATTTTTTCTTGTCTGTGGAGTTCATCTAATACATGCTCTGTTTTTATGTCTTTAAGTAATTCTCATTACATCTTCATGGAACAAAAGCCATTTTCCAAAAGAGCTTGCTGCTCAGGCATGTCTGACTTTTACAGAATTCTGCTTTATTGCTCTCTTTAATGGAGCTGCTGCTATTGGCAATGCCTCCCCACTTAGTGTTGCAGGCAGGCTTCTAGAGCAACCCTCTAGTAAGTTTGCAGTGCTGATGCACAGCAATTATTTTGGTGCACACTCCCTTAGATACCACTTTGAACGTGATATTAAAACGTGGCTCTCTGATGTAACATGTGAAAACA
Source organism: Oxyura jamaicensis (assembly GCF_011077185.1). Lineage (NCBI taxonomy): Eukaryota > Metazoa > Chordata > Aves > Anseriformes > Anatidae > Oxyura > Oxyura jamaicensis. Next base: position 62,825,810 of record NC_048895.1, on the reverse strand, counting down.
AGATGTTTAAAATGCTGATGAGTACTTAACTGCTCTATTTGCTAATGCATTCTTAAAGCTTTCAACATACTTTAGCATAGACAAATTCCCAAGCAGGAGAGCTGCAGTGCATGGTGCCTGCCCATGCCATCTACTGTGCTCCTTGGCCCTGGGCATCCTCACCAGCAGGCACCCCAGGTGCTAGCACACAGACACTTTGTTAGCAGTGGGTGTCTTCAGGGCCACCAGGAGAGCAGCACTGGCACAGCTGGGAGGAATGGCACTGAATCAAGTTGGCAGGAAGAGGTGGGGAATGGTTTTGCTGTCCTCTGTTCTTGGTGAATGCATAGAATCACAGAATGGTTTGAGTTGGACAGGGCCTTAAAGACCATCTGGTTCCAACCCCCTGCCATGGGCAGGAACACCTCCCACCAGACCAGGTTGCCCAAAGCCCCATCCAGCCTGGCCTTGAACACCTCCAGGGATGGGGCAGCCACAGCTTCTCTGGGCAGCCTCTTCCAGTGCCTCACCACCCTCTGAGTGAAGAATTTCTCCCTTATATCTAATCTAAATCCACCTTCTTTTACTTTAAAGCCATTACTCCTTGTCCTGTCACCACACCCAGTGCCACTACACTCCCTGACAAAGAGTCCCTCCCCAGCTTTTCTGCAGGCCCCCTTTAGGTATTAGAAGGCCACTATAAGGTCTCCCTGGAGCCTTCTCTTCTCCAGGCTGAACAATCCCAACTCCCTCAGCCTGTCTTCACAGGAGAAGTGCTCCAGCCCCTTGATTATCTTCTTGGTCCTCCTCTGTAATTGCTCTAATATGTCCATGTCCTTCTTGTGCTGGGGGCCCCAGAGCTGTACGCAGTGCTCCAGGTGGGGTCTCACAAGAGCAGAGCAGAGGGGGACACTCACCTCCTTCACCCTGCTGGCCACACTGTCTTTGATGCAGCCCAAGACACGGTTGGCTTTCTGGGCTCATGTTAAGCTTCTCAACACCCAGCACTCCCAGGTACTTCTCCTCAGTGCTGCTCTCAATCCATTCTGCACCCAGCCTGTATTTGTGCTTAGGATTGCCCCAGCCCAGGTTCAGGACCTTGCACTTGGCCTTGTTGAACCACATGAGGTTCGTACAGGCCCATCTCTCAAGCCAGTCCAGGTCCTTCTGGATGGCACCCCTTCCTTCCATTGTGTTGACTGCACCACAGATCTTGGTGTCATTGGCAAACTTGCTGAGGGTGCACTCAATCCCACAGTCCATGTCACCAACAAACATGTTAAACAGCGTCAGTCCCGATACTGACCCCTGAGGAAAACTACTCGTTACTGATCTCTACTTGGACACAGAGCTGTGGGCCATAACTCATCGAGTGCTACCATCCAACCAATTCTTTACCCACCAAGTGGTCCATCTGTCTAATCCATGTCTCTCCAATTTAGAGACAAGGACGGCATGTCGGACAGTGTCAAATGTTTTGCACTAGTCCATGTATATCATCATGCTAAAATAACAGGCAGTAACCTTGTAAAGCTCACGAAAGCAAGACACCTGGTTGAAAGACTGCTCACCAGTCCCGGCCTTGTTCTCATGGCACTGCTTATGCACAGTTAGATCCTCTGCTCTGAGGCTTTGGCAGTACTGGAGGATGTGGAGAGTTGGCTGCTTTCTGCACTGGATTCCCTCACTTTTGTTCATCCTGGGCAGTGGAGGGAGCCATGTCCACAGGAGCTCTCTGGAGAGCAGCCCCGTCCCACCAGGCAGGTGCCCATCAGCACAGCCCCTCCTCATCCTCACAGGGAGAAGGGAGGAGGCGCTGGCCAGAAACCCATGAGCCTTATGTACAAGGGGAGGCTGCCGCAGCCAACACCAGAGAAGTCTGACAGGGCTGGGCTGCAAGTCACCGCAGCCGTGACTGAAACTGTGGCAAGGCATGGCACAGAGTACTGCAGCTTTATGCTTCGTGCTGCTTCAGTTTTTTTTTTTTTTTTTTTTTTCCCAGCATTTGTAGTAGCATCAGAAGTGCGTGACAGGTTGTGCGGTTGTCAGCATGTCGCCAGATGAAGTGACATGAAACTTGCAGTCACTTCAGCACAACAACAGCATGGGTTGCTCCAGCCCCAGGCCACCTGGCCCCAAACCACCTCAGCTGTGGTGGCATCTCACTCGTGCTGCCCTGGGGCCGCTTGGTCGGGCCACCTGCTGTGCAGCCCTGCTTCACATTGGAGAGCACAAGGTCACACAGAGACCAAGTTCAGCGTCCTGACCGAGGCTCACACGGGCCTGAGGCTCAGCTGGATGCACGCTGATGCCCGTGCAAAGGCAGAGCCAGGCTCAGCAGGCCGGATGAAACTTGGGCTGAGACTGCACCTCAGCTCCCCACCTGCTGCCACAGGATGTACAGAATAGGCATATATTCTGTGGGGTACAAGCATGGCTATCCAGCAGCAGGCAGTGCTGCAAACAGGTTAATTAGTTCCTTGCTATTCTATGTACCTTTTCATCCCCAGAGACGGTTAATAAGCAATAAATAAATAAATAAAGGTACTATGATACTTTAAAATAGATCTACTGTGTGAACATATGGTTGTAATTACTTTTCTTTATGAACAAGTCTATTATTTTTCTTTCCTTACATCTCCTCCTTGCTACAGGAAGCATGCCAGTTTTCAGGCATCTTGCTTCATTGTTATGGGAAGGAAATTTCCAAAACGCAGTTTGTTTAACACAGGCTCCTAAGCCTATCCTAGGAGTCACCCTTAAAAACTGGGCTGAAGCAAGCCTGAATGAACTGAAATCTGACAGTCATGGGCACGTCCTTGCCTCTTCATTTTCATTCTTCATTGTTCTTTATTACATTAACCTCTTACATGTTTTCATTCCCTCTTTTTTTTCCCTCCTGATTCTTCTTCCCCAAGTCCAGCCTCCCTTCACCCTCTCCCCATTATGTTTCCTCTGGCCCCATCCCTCTTCTGCCCACAGTTTTCCCACCAGCCCTCATGCCAACCCTGATGCTGCAATGCAACACATGTCCCTCTGTGGCCCAGGAGATTTCCCTCCATTTCCCAGTACCTCAGTTCCCTCCCAGGAGCCTGAAGTCACCCTCTCTCCTCATTTTCCCTCCTTGCCCTCTTTTCCATGATTTTCTGTCTCACCACCTTTCCCCTTTCTGTGATTTCCTGTACCTTTTCCCCATCCTAGCCCCACATCCTTTCCCAGTCCCCATCTCCCCTTCCCTCTGCCCCCCTCCATTGCCTCTGTCCCCCCAGACCTCTCTCCTGGGTCCCTCGCCCACCCCCAGAGCCATGTCCCCCCCGGCCATGCTCCCACGTCAGCTGAAGCTGGGGCTCGATGTGCAGGGGGGCTGTGGCTGTGCCGGAGCTGGGTCGGGTGGCTGCAGGCATTGGCAGGCTCTCTCCACCTCTGTGCTGCTCTGGCTCCAAGAGGCTTGTTTTTAATGAAAACAATCCTGCTGGATTAGGGGAAGCTGCCTCTTCCAAAAACTACATTGGATTTCAGTATTAGAAGGGGAGAAGTGGCCAAAGTAACGTGACCCGTGAAATACCTTTGAACTCTTGTGTTCCTGGCACACCAGCAGAAGGCACGGCATTGCATCCAGCCACCAGATCAGTCCTGCTTTCATGGCTAAAACCACTCCAGCTACCACCGTGAGGGTAACCGCACAGCCCTGCCTCCCAGCTGAGAATGTCAGAGCGTGACACAAATGTTAATTAATGAGTTATCAGAACACTGTGAGCAGATAAATATTGTTCTTGTTCTCTCACACAAGGATCCAGATCAGGCATGGTGACCTAGTGTTTCCAGTGCCACTTGGCACCTGCATTCTCATGTCCACTTGGTAACAGAAAAATAGTCCAGCTTGGTATCCAACGTTATTTTATTTTGTGATATCATTTATTGCCAAGTAATCGTTAAGATCAAAGTCAGTTTGAGTTTCAGGGAGGTTCTTTAGCCACTGATGTCCAATACCTGCCATGTCCTGCCTGTGCACATACTGAAGTTTCAGGCCAGCGCTCAGCATTTCGCTGCAGTTCAGAAGTGCAGTTCAGGAGTGCTCCCAGGAACTGGGTAAGCAGTCCAGTTCAAGTCAGAGGCAAACTGATAGGTGTACTTCAGCATCACCCAGGCAGATCCTTGCATGACCAAGCCACATGTAGACCATGAGTGAGTTTGTTGCATTAGAGTGAATGTCCTCCCTGCAGGTGAGAGGGAAAGAGGGCTGTACGGGGCTGTTCCCCCCTCCCACTATGAGGTGCTAATGCAGGGAAAAGATATGGGGCCAGCAACCTCTAGAAGATGGATCTTCAAGTACACCGGTCCTGATGGCCTATGACATTTTTGCCTGTCCTAAAATAAGACTGTGTTGCCTTTGAAAGTGGCATTATGTCATGAGAGACATGCCTACCAAACCAGAGATGTGGTGCACACTTCTCCTGATTCACCGGGAGCAGCCACCAGCTGCTGTTGGCAAAACCTCATCAAACCAAGAGGAGAACCAGTGAAGGCTGCACAGCACATTGTGCTGCTGGACTTTTCCGAGTCACAAGCCTGGGTTGAGCACATGAGCTAAAGGCAGTATGTTGACAGCTGAAACCAAAGAAAAAGCATTGTGGACTTCTGAGGAGCAACAGAAATCAGGCTTCATGGGCACAGAACTTGCTGGCGTGGTAGGCTGGGGGACACTGAGCATGGGAAATGCCTGTTCCTTCCAATAGGCCTTGGGAAATCAAGGCTTTGTGCTCATGGGTTAAGTATGATTACACTGAAGGACACTTGATTCATGTAATTGATTATTCCTCCCGGTGGAAGTGATCCTGAATATTGATGGACTGCTCCAGCTGGACAAGACATCTCTTATTTCAATGTCTGCTGGGTACCGACAGAAAAAAAGCCAAGGAAGCAAATCCATTGTGTTTTTAAATTGCATTTTTTTTTTTCTCCAAAAAAACTGCAAAACACTAGTAAGATCACAAGCTAGAATTAAACTTGGCCCTCACTATATTCACCTGTCACAAAACCTGTCAGGAAATACACTGTTTCAGGCCAAACGGTGAGTCTGTTGTCTTTTGGGGCTGCTGTCCCAGGATGGGAGCCTGTACAGATTTATCTGCAGAGTGCCACAGTCACTGCTCTTACCCCCTTGCTTCCACTGCTTTCTGATGATTGTCATACCCTGCGCAAAAGGCACGTCAGTGCCCCAGCCTGACAGAGGACAATTCATTTTCCTTTGATGGGTTAATTAGCTGAGGTTTTAATGTGCTGAACTGCTCAGCATGGGGTTCAACAGACCCAGAGCCATTGCAACAAGGGGACAGACATAGCTGGGAAGGGGAAGGAAAAAAGACAGAAATGTTGGGCCAGCCAGGAATTGGTCTGTCACCAGCCTAAATCCATCTACGTACCTAGGGGGATAAAATTCTTCAGTTCTAATGCTTATTTCTATTTTAGTCTAAAAGGACAGTTTAGATAATGAGCAGTCTCCTTGAAACAAACCTTCAAATCCTCCTCTAGGTCTGACCTGCATGAACCAGACTGGGTTTTTGTGTGCAATTAAACAGATACAATTTCACACCATCATCCAGAAGGACACGACTGGCCTGCCGCACACTCCCAAAGCCTCCCTAGAACCAAGGTGGGGACAAATGGCAAAATGAGTCAGGGAATGTCTCAGTCTGGACGTCAGATTTTATTTTTCCCCTGGGCCGGTTTGCAGCTGGATGTCTCCCCAGATCCTGCCCGCCGGCTCAGGGCAGAGCGATGCTGCTGCGAGCCATCCTGGCCACGTGTGCTGAGCTAAGCGTGCACATATGCGTGCGTGACCGTGTCCATGTGTAGATCCTTTCTCACAGACATAGCAGAGTTTTTTTCACAGGCATGGAAACTGGTACACACATGATTTTTGTCCTGACTTGGCAAGGCTTCCCCATCTTGCTGCCATTAGTACATTTTTTCCTTTCAGTGGTCCAGCCCTAAAGACCACCCTGAGCTCTTCTTGGGATATGTTTGGCAGCTAGAGGGGTTTGCATGCCAATTGGATTATATTTTATACATCAGCAGCAGTGCCTGGAACAGTGCCTGATCTTTTGGCTTCCTTCTGTGGTGACCTTCTCTTTCGTTTGACTGCTGCATGCTCTGAGGCCTGTCGGTCTGCCAGGTGCCAGGGAAGCAGCAGCAAGACAGAAATCCTCCAAGCATGTACCTGCCCTTCCCACATCAGTATGGGCACTACAGGAAGGCTCACGAGGAGCAGCCTGTGAGCAGTTCAGCTCCTGTTGGACATGTCCTCTCCATGGAGCAGTGGGCCAGCAGGAGCTCCTGGGTTTGACAGCTTTGGCTTGTCTGAGTTAACTGCCATGCAGTCAGCCCAGCTCTGGCCTGTAAAAGACAATGAGATCTCCTGTCACACCTTGCAGATGATATACGTCCTTTGGCTCGTGGCCATGTGAAAGTTTGTGCGGTTGTACAGATCCTGCCCTTGCTATACAGCAGTTTGGGTGTGCTCTCCAGCACTCCCTCAAGCTGCTATTGGCCACCTCTTGATACCACATAGTGTGTAAGATCAAACTGGTATCCACACCATGTGGACCAAAGGATGGGGCCTATCTTTTCATAGACCACAAGATACTGCTAGCATCAAAACATTCCCTGGGGATGCTTAAGAAAGATGCTATTCTCTCATGTAGGTCTGCAGACTGTACAGCACAACCTCATGGACCACACGTAGCGAGGAGTGGGACCACATCACGTGCTCTCCTGGGATCCACGGGAGCCTGACATGAAATGATCCAGCTGGGCTCTTCCTGCACTCCCTCCTGCACTTTGACCTCTGCCCTGGGAATGGCATGCTTTCTGCCCTCTGGTTACATGCTCTGCTTTCACCCTGGAGACACTTTAACAGCCAGGAACTCACGATGGACCACGGTCCTTGGAAGCTCCTGCAGGGAAGAGGCAGGAGCACTGTCCTGTGGTCCTGCCCACGGGTGCCACTGAGGCTGTGGGCAGCACAGACGTCAAACACATTGCTGAGGAGCATGTCTGCCTTTGGCACCAGGGGACTGATGTTCACTGGCACTGTAAGCATTTCACACAGTGCAGGAAGTGTAAAAGCCCTTGAAGAGAAGTCTGTATCAACTCCATTGGTGTTTTTACTGCCTGTTCTGCTATAAATGAGAGCCGGGCCCCAAAATATCCCAGTTAATGTATCATATCAATATAATTTTATGTCATGTCATACCATGAAGGACAAATGAAGGGTCTAGTCTTGCAAAAAAATATTTAGTACCTACAGAACACTCTCAAACAGCCATCAGTGACTATTTATAGCAGGTGTGCATTGCTCTGTGGTGCTCTGAGGTCTGGGGTCTGCTGTAGCAGACGGATGCACAGTCTGGAGCAAGATGTATTTGCCCATGGCTAGTAAATAACAGAGTTTGCTGTAGGTCTTCTTCCACTGCTGTTTGTTTCTCGGTTTTAGATGCTACTCACTTTCTGTGGCAGAGAAGTAGAAGATTGACTACTAATTGTCAGAATAAATTATGCTCCTAAAGTAATCTCCACTGAAATGAAGACCCTTCCAAGGTGAATCTCGCCAGCTTAGCTCTGCATAGCTGTGCTAGGGTGCAAACAGGGAAAAAGAAGAATATATCTGTACACAGTGAACTGAAAGAATTGTCACAAACATTTTTTTTTTTCCAGATGTTCCTTTACTATCACCTTTTCTTTTTTTCTTGTCACCTTTGGCTCCAGTTCAGTGAAATGTTTGAGCACATGTTCAACTTCAAGCAGTTAATAGTGCCTTAAGTGATTTGCTTAATTTTGGCCCTGTTATTAGCTACCTGCTTCATGTCACTAAGGAGAGTCCTGTATTACACCAACCATCTGCAGACCTCACCTTGGGCTCTGTGAGGTTACCTCAAACACTGGCCCAAACAGACTTGTTCAAGAGCATTGTAAGTTGCTGTTTCCCCTGGGAACACACAGTGCCATCACTGTCTGCCTTGGCCAATGTGTGCCTCATTCTTGAGAGGGCAACATTGAGTGTCCTCTGCAGAAAGCAAACTCTAAATCAGCGGTTTCGTGTGACACTGCACTGTCACCACCTTGCAGCAACAGCACTGGAGACAGCGGACACAAAATTAAACCCTCCATGGCATTCACAGTGAGGAGCAGGAAGAGTATGTTGTCAGCACCCGAGTTTCTCTCTAATTGTGCGTGGACTTGCACTGCATTAGCCTGAAGGCACTTTCCTGCTCACATGCCCATTAATATATACTTCATTCAATTGACATCTGCTTCTCTATTTTTGCACTACAGCTTAAGGTAAAGCGAATCTGGCAGAACACAAACTTTATTTTCCACTGCAAGCCCATTTGAGAAAGGCTTCTCCTGGGACTGCAAGTTCATGGAGCGACTAGAGGGAAAGCTGCAGAGCCAGGCACAGAGCCACTTTTGCAGGGAGAGAAGACTCATGTAGTGCCATCTGCCCTGTAAATGCTTTTGGCAGTGCAAACATACATACCATGTCCCCAGTGTGTAGCACTTCCCACATAGAGAAAATTAACATCCCTTGATAAATCACACCCCTCTTCCTCTGGATTTCACTCTGCTTGGACAGATTCTCACAGAAATGCTCCTTAAATGCTACATTCTCAAGCTGGCTTTAGTCCCTGTCATTTTATACAGGCATGAATTAGTGTGCTAACAGGAATGCATGTTAAATGATTGAGCAATAAGGATGGAAAAGCTGTAATGACTGTTCCATGATGCAGACACTATAAATAGAGTGCATTAAGAGAGGATGGTCTCTAACACATTATGTTCTAATCAATAACAACAGGCTGACTCCAATTATATTTTATTGTGTCTGATTGAGAGAAGTATTTACTCTGAAGCACTGGTGTGACTCACAGCAGTGGTTTAGTTAGGAGTCAGATTCAATTAGGAATATTTCAGACTAATGGCCATTGTTTCCTGCACTCAGCCACTGTCCCATTCACAGGTCTTGTTTCAGTCAACATGGTTGTCCCTCCTCTGAGCTGTCACTACCTACATACATGGCTGTCTTCACAAGAACGCTCTCTAAGCTCATTGAACCATAAGATTCATATCCTAACAGGATGTAAACCCCAACAAATTTAAGAATTCTTCGTATAGGGAAGTCTACAGATCCCAAGTGCATATGATCCTTCAAGATTTTTTAACCAGAGTAAACAGGAGAGAGGAAAAAGTACAAGGAAAGAGGGGAAGATGACAGGTCAAAGCAATCTGCCCAAAGCTGCACAGCAGATGAGTGGCGCAGAGAGGAAAAACACTGAGTTACCTAACTACTGCATTATTAGATCTAATTGCAGTCCTCCAGGCATCAGGTTTTATTTTCACACAGGTCCGAAGGCATGTCCATCTGCCTTACCTTGTACCTACGGCAAACTAGACAGGGGTACACAGCAGACTGACTGTGGTACCCAGGTCTCACTGACACATGGCGGTCAGTTCAGGTGGCAGAGAACTCACGTGCCCATATGAGCCTGAAGAAATCTTTCACTTTGAACATGATCAACCTGCAGACTTCAAATACTCAGAACACAAGTAAATTAAATATGGATACTCATCAACTGTAGTAACACCTAATGAGAACTGGACCTATGATACAACATAACTTCAACTTTCAGCCATTTTCCCTCCTCAGAAATGAAGCAAATGGAAATACTTAGCAGTGAGAAAAGTGCATGTTTTATCTTTCTTTCTGTATTGGGTTTATGTGGCAAGGTTTGTTAGCAGGCGGGCTCCACGGGAGGTTTATGTGAGAACTGACCAGATTTAAAGCTTGGCTAATGCTGTAGGAAAAACCTTTGATCACATACTGCATTTTGATGGCAAGTACAATGTAATTATTGTAATTTCATGTATCTATTTTACATAGCAGCAATTACATCCCTACTTAATACTTTCTGACATCTTGTGAAGATGACTCGTTGGGAGGTGAAAAGCAGGGAGGCAGAACACAGTAGAGCATTTGTATCTGTGTGGAGGTTGCCAACGGCAACTAATAGTATAAAGCTCATTTCTGTCTCCTTAAAGTGGCAAATTTGAAGACACTGCTCGTGCTTTTTTGCCTTTTTCAGCCACCAGGCAAGGACAGAAACACAGGAAGAGAGAGAAATGGGTAGCAATAAAGACCAACGTACATGGTGGTGTCAAAGATAAACCAGATTTATTTGTCTCTTAGATGCTGTTATGATCTGGAGAGAGGAAGCCCACTGCTGTCAGTGAGTTACAAAAGTTGGAAGCCAGGACTGAAAACATCTATTAGAACATCATTGGAAGGCTAGATCCCAAAATAGCTTTGCCTTTGAGAAATATGAAGTTTGCTTTCTATTAGTCTACACCTCTTATCATTTGAGATTATGGGATGTGATGACATCCTTGGGAGCTGCTGATGTCTGCATCCTGACTTCCAAAGAAACTGTACATTATTGGGATGGACATTCTGATCATAATCATTCTGATTATTCAGAAGCAAAAAGTCATTTCTTCCCCAATTTGGAAAGTCTCGATAGCACTCAAGTAGCACAGGTACCATGTCACACCTGTACTACTGATGTCCGATGGTTATTCTGACACAAAATGTGAATTCACGTTGCCAAATCACTACTTCCCAAGGCTCTGGGGATCTAACACGCCACATAAGCATCATGTGCACTAAGTTACCATGCTCAGTTGTTGACATCCTCCTCCTCCATTACTGGCAACACTATCCAGTTTCACAGGCAGTACTGAGGCCCACAGGGACTGAATGACCGCAGCCATGCAAATAGCATCACCAGGGTAAATAAGTAGACACAGACAATGTTAGGAGGAGGTCACGCTCGATACTTCCAATACCAGGCTATAGTTAGTACCTCTGCTATGACCTAGTCACTCAGAAATGAGTTACTGCTGATCTCTTGAAACTTGTTGAGCCTATGGGCTCCTTTGGAAGATTTGTCTCATTCTGCAGTAAAGTGTGTCTTAATATTTGTCTGCACGTTTATAAGAAATGTGGGGTTTGGGATGCTTTTTGATGTGGTAGATTAGACTAGAGCCTTTGGAGATGCAGTTGTAGCACATATTTTGGCTATAACATTTCCAGAGATAGTTTCCATCTGATTCTGCCTACAGCGGGAATTTTCAGCACAAGGACATTTTTTGGGGGTCTCTCCATCTCTCGTATTTGTGGTATACTATTCATGCCCACAAGTTCTGATCAATGTGTATATGTCTGGCACTATCAAGCCCTGTTGCCTCTAAAAGGCACACCACTAGATCTGTGTTTTCCACATTAAAATGCATGTCTATTATTATTCTGATGTTTTTAAACAATTTCCCAGCATATCATTACCCCCTGCTTTATTGTGTCTACCCTACTTTAAAGGACATCTTTTTCTGAATTTGGCTGAACACTAAGCACTCTCCTGCAGTCTAAGAGAACAGTTCATTTTTACTGAAACAAAATTATCTATTTAAACACTTTTTAAAAATCAAGCCAGGGATCACGGGCACTGGCCAGTGCTAAGCAACAGGCCTTTATGCACTGCATTCGCATGTTTTAGCTAAGTTACCGTATTCTTTAAAGGAGGAGAGGTCTGTGTTTTACCAAATGAGAAAACTAGCAGCTTTGAGTGAGACTGTATCACAAAGATTTCATAACAGCATGTTCCAGAGCAGGACCTAATCTGCTTTGTACCTGTGTTGAATTTGCATCCCAGCAGACAGCCTGAGCTTAGGCTCCTTTTAACTATCACTTGCCCTATGGCAGGTGGCAGCCGTGCAAGCCCAGAGAATTTCTCGTGAGCAGGACTAACTTTTACACATATATTTGAAGTGCAGCTTTCAGCTGGATTTTTCCCTATACAGTTTCACTGCTTGTCTGTCCCTGAGGAACGTCTAGTATTTCTACTAGTCATTGGCAAAACTCCCGTGGACTTCAATGCAAGTTAAATTTGGCTGCAGAAAGAGACATGTCATTTAGTCTGTGTGATGGGTTTTGGTCTCTCATTAGCATCTGCTGCCCACTGCTATACAAAACAAAATGACCAGTTTCTAAAAAGAAAGATGATTCTTCCGTATGTGTTTTCTAACGACATGAGTAATAAATAGTCATGGTAATTTTTTTGCCTGCATGTGAATGTCTGAAGCTTCTAGAAAATCACTTTTCAGAGCCACCAAGTGAACCTGCAGGTCTCGTTAGCTGTGACCCAGGTGCTAATTCCATATACAAGCACTACTTAGTGACTCAGAGACAACCACTAAGTGACATTCAGTGGCTTAGCAGCTCTCAGGGCAGTGCTTGCCCCAGCTCCAGTGTGTTGTGTGGACATGCCCCGGGGCACCCCTGTTAGGAATTAACTTGGTGTTGGCATAGACAGCCACAGAAATCCTCTGCCTGCTTTGCAGTAGTAGTGAAAATAACTAATGTATGTCAGAATGCAAAAAGAAGGGGGTGGACAACCGTATGAAACATGCTCTGGGTCATTTGATAATACAGGGAGAGCTTCTTATCCAAAACACAGTTTGCTCCTGCCTATTTTGTGAGGACTGGATGGTATTAGAGGCAATTCCAAAGCGTAATTAGAGGCATGGCAAAATTCCCCATAAAGGATGCTTGAACAGTTTGGGACAGTTTCTGTAGACTGAGTCAAAAAAGGTTTTGTAAAAAGGAACAAGACTAAAAGCACATGAAATGACCCAATCAAGAAAGTGGATGAGGAAGTTACATTTATTCTTTCTTTCATAAGAGCATGGGGAGGAATGAAAGAAAAGCAGTTAAAAAATGTACATTTTCACCACGTGCATAGACAGCCTGTGTTCTCATTAAAGCAGGCCCCCCTTAACACAGAAATGCAGGTTAGGTTTGCTTACAGCTGAAAGCAATTTCAAGAGCTATAACAGCACTAGTATGCAGGGTCCAAATCCTAATCTTAGCTGGTGGGGATCGTCTTGGATGTGGCTGTAATGGCGAATGTGAGAGGTATGGGTTCAATTTCCTTCCCTACCCTGCAATCTCAGTTTGGTGGGGAGGGAGGAAAGACAATAGAGGGCCAGATGCTTAAACGTGGTTTGGAAACCAAACTCCCATGAGAACAACACATGTCAGTGCCTTTAAAACATGGGTCTCTCTGTGCCTCTGCTCTCCAGCTAGAGAGCACAAACAATGGCATTGCACTCCATCCAAAAACACAGAAGGGCCAATCCATCAAGGCTTAAGAAGTGCACAGATACATATTCCTGGGACCAGGGATATGAGAAACATTATCTTCAGAATTAACTTGTCTTCCTAATTCTGTGTTTGTTTTTTTTTTTTTTTTTGCTTGTTTGCTTTTTTCTTCTTGTCCCAAAGTACACGATACTGCTGACCTCTGTGGAGGTCAGGCTGGGCTAGTATGGCAGCAGTGGTCCTGCTCCTGGAGGGGGATATTCTAATGCCACAGAGTCAGGAGAGCAATAGCAGTGCTTGATGAGTCCTGCCTGTGACTCAGCATCCCTCTTCCCTTTCCAGGTTCTTAAATTTTTAGCAACTGGGTTTGTATCCATGCCTTTGCTCCAGCATGAACCATTGATGACAAAGCATCAACAAAGGTGATGAAGAACAAAAGTGAACTCAGTGTGAATCCTGGAACCGACTGCTGGCAACTCTGTGGCAAACCTTTACTCCTCTTCCATACACAGACCCAGAAAGCACTATCACATCTTCATTGAAACAGAATATCAGCTGCATAGGAATTAAACATCTTGTTAACAAAATATCTGCATTTATTATTGTGTGGGCAAAAGTTTTCAGACTTTTTTTGGGTATCACTGCTCCCAGCAACCTGGGTTTGAGGTATATGATATGGCAAAGTTTGGAAGCCAGCAGGTTCAAAGCACCCCCCAGCTACTACAATTCCACCAGAGGAAGAAAAACGGTGATGCAGCACTTTCTGACTGCATTCTGTGCAGAACTGGTACATAAAGCACATAAAAAGTATCAGAAGATGGACTTTGGCATTATATCTGGCCATGCTTGAATAATCAGGTCAGTCGCATTTGTTCCTTTTCCAACCTCTCCTGCAGATACTGGCTTCCGTGCTTTATTCTGGTTCATGCAGGCCCCGCAACCATCTGCAATTTGGCAGCTTCTGCTGCGTTAGAAAATGTCAGCGGGAGAGGGGAGGGGTGACTAAAGAGAAGAGAAAAGACAGAAACTTTTCCAGCCACCAGCTTGCCTTTCTTTTCAGCATGGTTTGTGTGAGCTCTGCTGGCAATACCTACAACTTCTTTCTTTCATTAGGACATCTGATTGTGCTAACTGCAGCTGCCCACCGCTTGATTAAAGATGTGCTTTTAACTGAGAAGAGTGCAATTAAATGCGAGAGTTGTATGGATCCAAGACCTTAATCAGGGGCAGGAGAATAAAGTACTGCAGACTTGGAGCACACTGCCTGGAATCTGTTAACTCAACGCTGACAGGCAGAGACCAGCTCGGTTTTGAATCCAATATGCCTTATATGGAAGATTCAGCATCATTTTAATAATCTCTATCCACTAGGTTGATAATAGGAAGTTCCTCTGATGACACTCTGTGAGACTTGTCCGCTGGTCTTTGGGATGCCCACAGAAATTTTCCAGAACTAGGGCTAACACTCAGCAAATTTTGCCGAAGTGTAATGTGGAGAAACTTATTAATCAAAGAAAGGAATTCTCTTTGCATCTTTTCACGTCTTTCGTCCATGGCTCCTTTCCAGATTACTCTCACAAATTCAATGATAGGAAATATTAGGTGAAAACTGATCTTAAACATACTGGGCATGATTCAAGAAAAGGCTTCTAATGATTTCAGTGGATTTTGGATTTGTTGCTCTTTGTTTTACCCTGAAATAGGGAGTTCCTGTTGTCTCTCTGCTATGTCTGCAGAGTGACTATCATAATCTAAACAACAAGTCAGCCAAAGAAAGTATTATTATAACCATTACTTTGCAGAAGGGGAACAAAAGTCCAGACCTGCAAAACTATGCTAGTGCTTCACTCACTCCTGCAGAAACAAGCACCTCTTCGGTAATCTGACCCAGCGGTTTGAGTGAGATTAGCAAAATTGTCTGTTGGTACAACAAGAAACCTGAGCATAGATCTCCACAGTCACAGTACCACGCTCTATCTTAATGCTGTTTCTGTTCTTGGATTAAGATGAACAAGAACACAAAACTAATAGTAAACATGCAGTGATTAGACCTGAAATGTAAGTACAAGGATGAGGCTCTGTAGAAAACATGTACATTTTTAAAAGAGACTCTTCATATTGGAAATATAGATTTACAGAACTGCCTACTCAGTGTTACACAGTCCATTGGGTAGAATAAGCTTGACACAGTTACCAGATAGTGATCAAATTTCTAAATAACTCATCATACCTTGCTTATCTGTGGAAGTATGTAAAGGCTGCACCCAGCGAGTTACTCTCTGTGAACTGAGTCTGAGCAGAACAAATGCTACCTCCTCAGTCTCCAATGAGATCTAGAGTTAATATAACATAGCTCTGACCTACTTCATAGATTGGTATTTCACAATGGCATGATAACATCATTGGACTGGAGCACTCTTCTGAATGCAAAACCAACTAGATTTTCCCTTCCCCAACATTAAGTGAGATGACATCAATGACAACATCACTAGACTATGCAAATTAGACTAACCTGGGAAGAAAAATAATAATAAAAAAAAAAGACAAACTGAACAGAATGGACTAAACCAGAAGTCTGAATGTGAAGTTTCAGTCCAATTTTGGATGAATTCAGTTTGGACACAGTTTACATTTGACCTCTGTGTGCCAAGTGAATGAACAGAATCCAATCAACCTGAATTGGGGAAATCTTCAATTTTATTCCAAGTCTTCTTTCTACAGCCTTTCTCCAAATGATAGCAAAATGTAGGCTGGGAAAAATATGAACTTACTCAATCTGGCCCTATAGATATAGTAGCAAACCTGCAGTGTTTGAACAAGATATCATGAAAAAGGATTAGGACTGCTTTAGCTGAAATGAGTAATAAATGACTCGGTCCAACTCCCTACCCTAAAAATGTTTCAACATTTCCTTTCACTGGGGTGTTCGTTAGGATCCCAAGTCCAGCATAACACCACTGTTTCAGTTTAGCTAACACTGATACCAACTGCGTGTGGGCCCCACTCTTGCTGTTTCCATACAGTGAACTAAAAGCAAAACCAAGGAAGAAGCAATAAAAAATAGATCAGAGTGTACATACACGTGTTGTGTACGTGTGCTGTGTACGTGTGAGTACGTGTATACACATAAAGGCAAAGCAAGCACTCTGAACTGGTGAGCTTTGATTTTTCTCAAACACTGCAGAGCCCCGGAGGTGGTGTCTCCAGCATTACATCATCCTGCTTCTCCCAAACATAGTTAAATGTATAGCTCCTATAAAACCCAACAGCCAAGACCAAAAGACATATGGTCTGGCACTGAATGGCACCTCCTAGGAAAAACGCAACGTCTAACACATCACTACTCTTAGGAGGTTGAACATGCAGCATAGTGATGCTTAAATCACAAGACCACTGTTATCTTCATTCCTGAATATTGCAAATTACTCTCATCGTCCACTTTCCACTCACTACGAGAGAAATAAGTTGGTTTATTTCCCAGAGACAAGAGTAAAGGGACAAATCAATTCTAAAAACCTTGGTGGGCTGGCAGCAGATCACTGGCTGGAGATTTTTAAACAGTTTTAAATTCTTCTTGGCCCTTTATACTTCTAGTTCAATTTTTGGCTACCTTTCAATAGAGAATGAGGAATTCTTCACTTTCTGTCCAAACTGCTGTAAAGTTTTGCTATAAAAAGAATTAAAATTGCAGAAACCCAGAGGTCATTGGGAGAGACAGACTCCTGCACAGAAGAGCAGAAAACAAAAGCTTTCTCCCCAGTACAAAGCAAACAAACAAACAAACAAAACAAAACAAACAAAAACAACCACCCACCACCACCAACAAAAAAATCCAGCCCCAAACTGGCAGCTTTAGAGCTTGTTGCAGGAGGACCACAAATGGCACCTTCCTCTGGCTTCTCAGAGCCAGGCCATGGAAACCTCTTGTGTTTTGCAGGTCTGGAGGCTTGCAGAAGAGGAGCTGGAAGGTTAAGAGAAGCTCCTAAGCAGCTATTTTTGCCAGGTCCTTTTCTCCTCAGCTTGGGTGGTTGAATCTTCACCTCCCAATGGAAGGAGAGGCAGGGAAGGAGTAAAACTATGGAGGGTTCAGCTTCTCTGCATGGACAAGAATGCGACTTCATTTGTTTAATCTTAAACTACCAAAGCGCTACAAGTCTCCAACCCATGCAGTGTCATTTTGCAGTGCCTAAGCTAGAAGCATTCTTCAAACTCTTTCTATTTCCACTCACCCTCCACCTTCTCCCCCCACCCTGCAGTACAAGAAGCAAAATTAGGATCAGAGCTTGTACAGTAGGCTTACAGTATTTGGAAGGAAAAGGTGGTATGTATAAGCATATTTTTTCATTAAAAGATTTGACTGTATTTACTTACTTAAAAGAAAATGAGCTTTCAGAAACTGCTGGATCCCATTAACTGACATGCTGGTTTTAATATGGAAAGCATTTCAGTACCATTTTTTGGGAGGAGTCTGTTACTTGCAATATTGGAGATAATTTGCCAGTGTGTAATATCTGTCTGTCTGTGGTACCCATCTCTATACAAACTGGCATCCTAGAGCCAAAACAGCTACATTGGATGCTGTCAGACTTTCCGGAGGGAAAACAGTTAACATGTCAGTTTGGACAATATCATCAGACCCAGAAGATCAAGCACTTTTACATATATATATGTATACACAGGAGATGTGGCAGTGTAAGAGCCAGCTTGTGAACATCTTACCTCCTTTGGTAGCAGGCTACTTCTCTGAGCAGGCATTTTGGTTTCAGAAGGATTCCCTGTGTGACTTCTTACCAGGAATAGCTCAGGTAGTTCATCTGCCTTCGGGTGATTTTGAAAAATGAATCTCAAACTCCCACTGAGAATGCCTTTGTGGAAACTACAAGGATTCTGCAAAGAAACAAGCAGTCCATACGTACACATATATTTGTCTGTGGTGCATTTCCATCAATAATATCTTAAGCAGCTCTACATCATATATGGTACCAGAATTGATGAACTGCTGCAGATATCTCATGATGTAGAAGCAAAACCCAGTATGATTTTCTGTGTCACCATCCAAAGTGCACAAGTGCAATTTTCTTTAAAGTCATTTTCTTTAAAGAAAGTCTTTTTCTTTACATCTTTTCTCTCTCCACCATTCTGATTTCTTGATGCTACAAATTCTTCCAGTTGCAGTAAACTGCTTTAGGGCAATCTACGGGGCACTGATAAAAGACTATGTAGGCACATCTGCTAGACCCCGTGACATGCTACCAAGTTAGAAGTCTATGCACCCCCTGAGACCAAATATCAAAGAACCTTTGCCTCTACTGGGGTCAAGGGACTTTAGCTCACTCATTATCAGCCCGTACAACTTGCTTACCTGCATTACACAGCTGTGCAGTACTTGCTCTCTTCCCTCCATTTCATATTGGGATCCATCTACTCTCTAGTAAAGGGAAACATGATCTCATGCAACACAGCCCAGGTATTTTGGGCTCACATATCGGATGAAATGGCATAAAAGTAAGATGTAGGGATTTTTGCCTATGACGTCATTTTTTCACTGATTCTTGGCCATGGTGATTGTTCACCCACACAAACATGCATCACTGGGAGGAATCAGTCTCTGGAACTTTCAACAGAAGCACTGTAGACTGAGATTACTGAAGAAAAGGCTTAAATCAGCAGCCTCTGGATAGGTACGAGGAAAATTAGTTCCTATAAGAATAAACACTAACTAGTAGTTGCATATTTTTTTTCACCGCTCTTTTCCCTAGGGAGTAGTAAGGGATTTAAGACTACATGAAATGGATCTGATCCAAATTCATGAGATGCTCCGTCCCAGGACAGGTGCTACTTCTCCTTCATTCCCCGGATGTCCTTAGAGAAAGGCATCCCCCCAGAAAAGACCATAAGACTGTAATTTTTGTCCCAGTCTGGTGAAAAACATCCTGCACAGAGGACTGACGTTGCTTGTACTCTCGTCAGGCTGCCTGGCATGACCCATGGAGCTGAGGTACAGCCTGGCTCTTGTTGTACTGAGGCAAAAGGCTGATTTACATTTATGTTTCAGGAATCTCCACATTTCAACAGCGTGACAGAGTGTGCCCTTGTTGGGAATCCTTCGTGGGTAGAAGATACAATCTGCTGTGCGTTCAGTAACGTTCATGCTATGAGCACTATCATGTTCCTGCTGGTAAAACCAGCTGCTGCCAATGAAAGGATTAACAAATGAAACAAGCATTCCTCAGTAACCACCATTCTGTTGGATACGGGGAGAGGAAGGATTGGTGTTAATCTGACATCCATTTCAGTATCTCTTGCTATTAACAGCTCACACAAGGGGAAAAGGGTACAGACAAAGATGCTGACTGAGAGAAGACAGTAGTACATTACGGGAAGTTTCAGGTGGTATGAAGCAGGCAGCACACAGACATCTTCCATTAGAAGTAAAGAACTAGCCACAACAATTACTACAAGTGTTACACCCTCCTATTTGATTGATCTGTTTCCTTTGCGGCTTTTATTTGCACACTTTCACTTTGATCTTATTGAGGGTTCATGTCTCCTTACACCACCAAAAAGCCGATACAGTTCTTTGTAGAGTAACATAGCTTGCAAGGCACCCTTAGGTATGAGCTCCCATAACCACACAGCCACTGAGCGAACCGCACACGTCAGGAACACATCTCTGCTGACACAAGCACTTTGCAAAACAGAGAAGAAATGCGGGTAAGGGGTAGAAGCAAACCTCACAAGCAGTCATCATTTCAGAAAGCAAGAGCAACAAGTTTTATATAACGTATGCCATTAACAGTTGATGAAGAAATTGCATTTTCAGTAATGCGAACCAATAGATCAAGTTCTAATATATTTGTGAATGGCAATAATATCAGCATTTTTAAGAATAGGCTGTCCAAAAATATTTTGATGGTGGTACAAATAGAAAGTCCTGTGGTATGGCATATACATAAAGAGCAATGGCAATAAACAACCTAAAAATATACATCCACCAGGAATCAAGGAGGGATGGAAAGGCCAGAGGCAACAAGGGGCTTTGATTTAGTGCGCTGAGAGCAAATGCATTCTGCCTTCCAGTTTGAAGATCATGTACACAACCAAAGAGCCCACTACAGATCCGTTCAATAGAGAATATCAGCAGTGTAATTGCTACAGCTGTACACCGCAGGTCTCAAAGCCAAAGGAATTCTTTGCATAGCACCACTGTGAGAATTGCTAAGTTCTCTCATGCTAGGAAATTTAGGCTCAGTCCAGAAACAACAAAACTCTGAGGGAAATGGCCTACCTGCTGGGCTGATGTGGAGCTTGCTAAAATGCTGTCAAAGACATTTGGATAGAAAATTCCTATTTACAGGTACAATTTCTTAAGTAGACAACTGGAGCAATAAACTGGTGCTCTGGGTGCTCTGGAGAGTTATATTACACTGATGGCCAACTCTTTGCTATACATAACAGTTAACTCCTTTACAGTAACAGTCAAAGATAATTGCGTTGTTGACGGAGAACAAGCAAGGTTCATCCCTTCAGCAACGTTTTAAAGATATATAAGAAGTCTATCACTAACACTGTAAAGTTAAAACATTTAGGGGAAATATGCTCTGTCTTTGAGGAACAATTTCCAGAGGTTTAAAGCGCTCGGGTGGCCTGCTATGTTGCATATGGAGGCAAGGCCTGACCCACTCTTCTCTGTGTGTTTTCTCCCCACCATGCTCTCCCCAAAAAGAGTTTGAGGGAAAGATGATGTCCCCATCAGTTTGTAAATATTTTGGTGGGCAGCTGATTTCTCACGTGCAAGAGGTTGCCCTTCAATGTGCCTGCCCTGTTACTTAGTTTAGGGTTTTTACGCTTTGAAAATTCCCTGCTGCATTTATTTCAGTGCCCCTAAGCATACACTAGCAAGATCCTAGACTTGTTCAGAGCACAGGCAAGACTCTGTATTGACACTATGACTTGAGATGGCATATGGAAGAACAATAAAAGCTTATTTTAAAAAATGTCTTTGAAAATGATCAGCTTCCATAGGCGACACCAGCATTACAAGTTGATTCTACCTAGATTATTTGTGGTTCTTTTACAAGTGTCCGCGTGCATGTGTATAGAGCCTCTTTTGCCCAAGAGCTTCCAAGATACCTACGCTTTCCTGTCATATGGGGGAACCTGGAGCTCTTTCCTCCTACAGCAAGTGCAATGAAGCCAGTCCTATGGCTCAGTAATCATGGTTCTGGGAACTAAAAACCTCACAACAGTGCGCTGGCTCTGTCATGGGTATGACCGAAGACAATATTTAAATAGCTTCATCAGCAAGTTTCTAAAATTGGTATATCCATCTAGCCACCTACAGACCTACATCACTGGTTTTGATACTTTCAGGCATCAGAATCAATGTCTATAATTAGATGGACACAGAAAATCTTGACAAAATGGACTTGTTCTTTATTTCAAAAACCTTCTGCTCATTAAACTTACATACATCAGGGAATGTTGTAAGTAGTTGATCCTTTCTCTGTTATTCAACAATGTGATATATGTCCAAAGCGATCAAAAAATAAATAAATAAAATTAAGTGAGCTAAAGAAACACCTTCACTGATTAGTTAAGGGAAACTGTTCCATAGTTACATTCGTCAAACAAAAGTGCACCACCATGTTTCAGAACAAAACTGCTTAACATTACCATGAAGGTAATTGAAGGAAGTTTGATTGCAGTCAGCACTCTGAAATGAAGAACCGTAATTTTACAGTTCTCTCACATTACCCTTTCCTCAGCTTTAGGCATTTAAAGCTGCTCAGCTACTTAGGCATTTAAAAGGTCAATTTGCAAGGCATTTCAGTTTGCCGGTATCCACAGTTAGAGAAACTTTTAAGCAGTGTTTCCAATTCACTGTAAATCGTTTGTAATTTTTCTAGTGCTAAGGAAGTTAATGGAGTGCAATCTCTAAATTAGGTCAAACAAGCAAATTTATAGCACTCTTTTTTCACTTGAGCACATAGATTTTTGTGTCTGTCTGAATGGTATATTTTCTTCACGATTCTCTGTCCTTATATCACTTCTAGTAATTACTTTGCAATAATGTCCAAGTGAATTTTGATGAATTGGTGATCTGTTTGAAGCCTTCATGTATTGTGACGGGGTTTCCTGCCACTCACGCATGGAAAATAACAGGAAGTTTAGACAGGGCAAATTATTCTGAGCATGCTCTTGCCAAGCAGGCAGCCACAATTCTGTGGCTAAGGTTGGATTTATGGCTGTAATGCCTGCTCAGTCCAACACTGGCTTCCCGAAAAGTTATTGATACTACCTTGAAGGGTATATTGCTCAGAACAAGCTGTCCTCTGCTTTCTCTCTCTGCAAAACTATAGGCATGCAGAGGAAAGAAGAATAAGGCCCTAAAAGGAAGCAAAAAGCTGTGGATTCTCATAATGACTGGAGTAAGACAATATATCACTATCAAATTAAGCACAACTAATTTTCCCTATATTGCCACACAAACAATTCACTAGGACAAAAGCCTACACTCTCTCTGAAATCCTTTTTACATTCACATATGAAATGTGCACATTAATGGATTCTGGGATGATCTTTGAAATTCCTTTGAACACACTATGTTTCTCCAGGAGAAGAAGAAAAGTTGCAGGACAAGATTAGGCTGATGTTGAAGTGCGTCTTTACTCCTTTTAACCCAGACATGTTGTTTAAAGGTGACATTTATCGTCTTTACCACACTACGCATCCAGCAACAGCCTAGAAAAGGGTGCAAAAATTCCAGGATGAGGGACACCGTCTTTTCAGCAAGAGTCTGGGTAGTATCTGTATTTCTTTCACAGTGTGGGAAGGAACAAGCCAGGCTCTGTACACGTCATCGCAATGGCCCATAATGCCGAGTCAGGTGATAGCAAAAACACACTTCCAATGCCATTTGCCTGGGATTTCTGGCACCACTGTGACGATATCTCGATGCAGTATTTCCATACTAGATGCAGCTTGTTGCCAGAGAGCACGTAAACTTCGTAACTGACTGCCACGAGTCAGTCAGGGAGCGGTACGTTAGCAAGTGACTCAGGCACTCTAGTCTAGGAGGAGAGTAAAAAAGGAGTGTGTCTGCAGCACTGGGAACAACAACGGTCCTTGTTCTCCTGCCTTGAGTGAAAAGTAAACAAGTCCATTGTTCTCTGACTTTGCCAAACCTCAAAGTATAGCGCTAGAAGGAAAAATAAGTTTCACAGAATTGAGCATATACAACCCTTATCTTCCCTTCATAAATTGTATGTTACGCTAGTTGAAACTACCGAAGTGTTTACAGTATGCTATATATATAATGGCGCATTTAAGCTTTTTAAAGGGATTCGGTCATTTCAGGAATGTCTCTGGTGCTGAAAAAGGTTAATGTATTACAAATCATATAATATTTTAATTCAGAAAAAATATGTCTGGGTATTTTGACCTAGTATCATAAGGGTTAGGAAACTGAACGAGGATGCCATGAAGCATGACTGACAAATCAGTCGAGCTAGTCTGCTTCAGATACATATTGTGCAAGGCATTATCGCTGCAATCAGTCACAAAAATGCATATTTAGTTTTTGTACATTAAATACTACACCTGTGAACCTATGTAAAAGATATACAAAATATAAATGTCATCAGGACTGTATATTTCAAACTTTTTAAAATAAACACAAAGTATATATATATATGTCGGCATATAGGTTGTAGTTTCAATGTCAACACTAGCACAGTTTTTCTCTTCTAAATACAGACCTGTATACTTCCTAGTCCAACACATGCACCTACAAACACATGATCATGCATACAGCTTTACGTTCTGCTGTTTGCAGAAGAGTCAGAATATACAGCACTATACATTGTTCCAACTCAAAATTGATTGGCAAATTAAGGAAGATGCCACTCAAAATAAATTCTTTGTGAGCTAGTACTAAAAAAGAAATGAAAGAGGAGAAAACCAGGGGCATAGTTGTTCCATCTTAATAAAAACACTGAAGACCATGATAATGACCTAAGATTCAAAACGTTTTGTCCGGCATGTGATGGGGTCACTCTTGGACAAGATAGGACAGGGTAGAACTGGTCGCTGTAACACATGTTGAACACAGTTACAATGAGGTGCAGAGCTTCCACAACACCACCCAACCCATCTCTGGGTTCAGACTACTGAGGTCTCCGAACGAAAGGAGACAGAGCAGTTGTATGCCGTCCTTCTCACAGCAGGCGGTGCTGACGGTGATCTCGAAGCCCATCTGGAAGGTAAGCGTCGATTTGCTGGTCGGGCTGGTCGGGAGAAACCCTTCCCACTTGAACATTTAGCTGGCACAGATATCTGGAACACAAAGGCAGCTCCTTGCTTTAACACGTTAGGGCACAAGAGTCTTTTGTGGAACGCAATAGGAATGTAGGAAGACATTTGGGGTGACCGCAGAGCAGGTGGTCTGAAGCTATTAAAGGAACGCAGCAATGCACAGAATGCAAAAGAACAGCTACTTCTATGTATAGGGATTCTCACATCAGTTGCAGTTTAAAATATGTGGAGACAAGTGTCAGACGCAAGGAAAGGGACAAAATGTTAATACAAGACAGAACTGAACATTCCCTGTTCATTTCTTTTCATTTTTGGAAGATTTGTGAATGAACTCTGCATCCCGTTCTACACACAGAAGGCAGAATGCTGTCTTACATTTCTGGAGTGCGGTCTATGTACTTTCAAGCACTTTCTGATAGATCCTGTTTCAGCAGTCACATCTTGCTAAGAACTCTTTTTCCATTAGCACAGCATGAAGCTGTTTACTCTTGATAAATAATTCAGAATGATTATTTATTAATGCAGCGTCACGTCTGCATGCAGAGCCTTATATACACCAGAAAAACAACAGACTTTGATATTAGCTACAGTGATGTAAATCTGAAATAATGAAAATAAACCAAATTCCTCTGTGCCTCATGCCACATGTAATTCTTTGCACCTCTGTGACATGAATGCTGCTGGACTTAGAAAGGTACCCCCTAATCAGGCAGCATCCTATACTTACTTTATATAACATAAACAGCCACATAAAGTGTGAGCAACTTAAAGCGTGTGGAGGAAATGATCCAATTGGCTTAGTAAAGTTATTCTTGGCTGATATCAATGTAAATTCAGCCATTTTCTGATCATTATTTCTTCCCTACATACTCATTGATGAAATTCCCTTTTCCTATCAGACTTTCACTGGATAAAAAAGAAATCAGAAATTTTCCTCTATGCTATAGCAAAGGTGTTTCTGTTAAGCAAGATGCTGCAGCACCAAGAGGCTGACATAAAGACACACAGAAGAAAATCTATATGGTCAGATTCTCAGCTGTTTAAATTCACATGGCTCCACTGAAGTCTGTGAATTTGTGACAGTTTAAGGCATACCAGCTGACAGTCTAAACCCATTTAAGTTTCTCAGCTCTGAACACATTTGCCTTCTCTTTTCTGAGATGCTAAGGGGCATGTCTATTTGTGTTCTTTGGCCAAGGAGCTCTTCAGAAAAACTGATTTTTCTTTCTTTGTGGCCTTTCATAAAACCTGCAACTTATAGTATATTTGAAAAACAACAAACACATCTGTTTCTTTTCTCATTAAGAAAGAATGTTGGCAAAGGCAATACTTCTAAACTATTGCAAATACACTTCTGCCAAATATAAATTAATTAGTTATGCCATACTCTTATGTTCCTGTGAGTCTATTCTTGAATATATAGGACAAGCCTGGAACTGAGATGTGAGTGAGAGGAGGTCACTTTATTACTGGAAGCTTAAAGGAAGCTACAGCACCCATTTTCAGAGGCAGTTCCAAGAAAATCCTGAAACAAGCAGCACCCAGGACTGAAGAATCCTGTCTCCTCTAGGATTTTGACATTACAGAATGTGCTTAAGACTTTTGGGAAGTCTTATGAAACAACTAGCCAGCTAAAGGAAGAGGGGAGGGAGTTAAAATCTGATTGCAATTTTCATTAGTTCAGTCCTTGAATAACTTCACTGCAGTTAAAATCTAGTTTTACACAGTGGCAGCAGAGAGGAGAATCTGGCAAACATCTTCACTGGTCATGCTTCCTTACATGCTTCTGCCTTCTCACAACTCTATTATCTTCAAAGAAAATCCTCCTGATTCATCCAGATCCTGGCCTAAAGTATCTATTTTTATGTAATTATTTACACTATCATGTTAGCTTGCCTCACATTAGAATATGAAGCTCGGTACAAAACTGAACTATTTTGCTCTTGCCGTTCTTATGAACCTTACCTCTGGTAACTTCTGTCTCTCCTTTCCTTGCTTGAGTTGCTGCCCAATATGCCTGGCTGAATTCCTCGGAAATTCTTGCTTTCCTTGCTCAATCTGAAGCATTTCTAAATACTGACTCAACGTCTCACAACCCTCATCAGTGGATTCAGTGTTTGCCCGTGTCCGCTTATCTTTGCAGCGTTTTTCATTACACGGAGAAGTCACTGTGGATTTTTCATAGTTTTTCAAAAGCTTTTCAACAACACCATAGTTTGACCTTGAGTCAGCTGAACGCGGGCGACCGGATAAATTACTTGGTCTCCAGTCATGCTCGTGAAGCATGTGTCTATAGCTGCTAGTATTTGGAAGTCCATTTACTTGCTTTTGTTGCCCTGCTGATCTTGATGATGCTTTGCTGGGGTTGCTAGCTTCTTGTTCCTTTGCTGCAGAGAATTTAGGATTTGAAACACAAGATGTATCTACAGTTTCTGTCCTGCTAATAGCAGAGTCACAAGGTGGACTGCAGGGTTTGTGATCTTCTGATGCTGTTTGAGTCACCTGGTTTTCCTGCAAAGCATTGCTACGTTTATCTGTGTGAAATACAGTCCGGTTAAACTCATCAATCTTTGCTGCTAAGGTTTCATTTCTTTGGGTCTTTCCCAAAGTATACCTAGAGTCTCCCAAAAGATCACTGTGTAGGGTAGCAGGGGCATAAAAGTCATTACTGTAAAAAGGACTGCTTTGAGACTTGGGATTTTGTTTCTGGTGCATCTTGCTGCTTTGGGCCATATTTCCATCTGAGCAACTTTTCTGGGATGACAGTGGGGAGGACTCACTTTTACTGTCTTTGCCAGCATCGTATGCCCACGTGTTGTGGCAGAAACTTGTTGGTACATTGCACTCATTTTTGGTTACAGGTATTGCAGCAGTTACCATCACAGGACCTTTCACAGTCTGCCCTTCATTTGTCACTGCGGTTTCATTTTGTTTTATAGGCAAAGGATTCATCAGTTTCCTTCCACTCCGACAGTCCTGAACTTTGCAAGTGCTTTTGATGCCTGCATCTCTCACTGGTGCTTCAGAAAGCTGTACAACTGCAGAAAGTGAGTTTGCTAGGTGTCGAGAAGTGCTCCGTGGAGGAACTGGTGGAGCTTCTTTCTTTTGCCAAGGTCTGAAGTCTGCTCCTCTGTCACCAATAAGACCACCATAGGACATGTCCTTCAAACCCTTGGTGGAGCTAATCAGATTCTTCCTATTATTATGCTCCTCTGTTTCAAAAGCAACTGAAGTCTGTGATTCACTGCTGGACACATGGTTCATCTCAGGCAGAATAACTGTGTTTTGAGTTTCTTCAAATTCCCCCAGGAAAGGAAGTGACTTCATTCTGGACATAAAAGAAGAGGTATTTTAGGGATGAGCAATAAGGGTTTTCCCTCAGGGGACCTCAGCATGGATCTATTCTCTCTGTGAGCAGGTGTTTTAATGCTGGCTACTTAAAAGGATTTGGGAGTGGTTTTGCTGCAGCTGATACACACAACATATTTGAAAAATACGTGAAGAATTTGAAGAAAGCTCAAGCCAGGGAATTTTGTGTTCCTTTCTCTTGACACTAAAATTATTTTTCTGAGTTTTTAGTGATAGATAGCTAGATGATTAGTCTTTTCCTTAACTGTCCTATAGCAAGGATAGTGGCATCTTGTGAGCTTTAATGACTCCAGTGAGAGTCTACCTAACTATGAGCTGAATGAGGAAAACCTCAGTACATAGTGCATCCCTTGTGTAGGTTTCCTAACATCACACATGATGGTACAAGTGTGTCTTTTGAGATCTGTTCAAATATCACCCTTTTTGGCCTGGTTTAGAAACTAGGCATCAGCTATGAATCTATTTTCTTAAAAGATGCAAATGCTAACCTAACTGCAATAAAAACTTAGTGACAGGCGGCACATTGACTGCTTGGTTGCATGGGGGAGTGTAAGGAGTCCCTCTGCTCTTTGGGTGCATGTGAGCTTGCCATGTGCAGATTTCCTAGGGAGTTCAGCAGTCACAGCTTAGACATAGCCCATCTCTGTCTCTTTCATGATGTGTACCCTGTCACACCATGAGTAGTCTTACCTTCTGATGCACAACTCAAGAGGAAATCTGGTGTTTAGTTTGCTAAAGGAGACCGTGAGCATTGAATTTTTAACAGATGGTAGAATATTCACTTACTGTACTTTTCAGGGTGTGGTTTACCATCTTTCCATTCATACAAATGTATGGTTGTTCTCCCTTCCCTTGCTTTCTTCACAGTCTCGAATTGTAATTCCCTGACGTATCTCCAACATTTAAGGCTAAATCTGGGTTTTATGTAAGAAAACTCCCAGCCTAATATATCTGTACAGCATTGTACAGAACTGCATGGAAACGGCACCAAGGGCAGAAAGAAATATCTGTTCACTTTCCCAAACCTCTATAAAGCCGTTAGAAAAACACATACAATGTCATCTCATACAAGTACTTATCTCATTTTGTAGGTTCTATAGATAAACTCAATTCTTCTAGTAAAACATAGCCTTTCATTATATTTCAGCAAATTTAATTTGAAAGTTTTATGCAATGAAAGACTGAGAGGATAGGAACTGCTCAGCTGCTAATAAATTCAAGAGCAAACCTCCCTTCAAAGTGAACAGCAACACAGCTTTATTATTAATCTTCTTGCTCTAATATAAAGAGTCCAAGTATGTTTTTACCTTCTGTGGTTAGACTTCTTTCGAATTTCCTCTTGATAGCTGCATAATTCTTCACTAACTCTGGCAAGTTCTTTAAGAGCCTTTGCAAATATAAGAATAGTCTTTTAACATAAGCCTTTAAATGGTATCTCCAGAATTATTTTGAAACTTGTGGTGATTTGAATTTAAGATGCACAGCAAAGGGAATTAGCAAAGCGAAAGATATTAAAATGCCCCCAGGTTAGGAATTGATGTAAAGTGCATGCTGTTAACACATTTAAACAGTGGGAAGACACACAACAATGGCAATGAGGAGGAAGTAGAGGAAATAAAATGCCTGCACAAATAAAATCTGGAAGATCAGTTCTTTAGGTTAACCCTGGCAGGCCAAAGCTCTCAGTATTTTCCTCACCCTTATAACTGAAACATGCTAGACTTTACTTACTACATTGAGATCACCAATATAATTATTGGAATTTTTCTTGGAAGTTCTGATGCTGATACTGTCTTCAGGTTCCTCATGGTTCTCAAAGGCCAAATTGTCCATTAGCAGAATATTGTTCTTGCTCTTGGCTCTGGTTTCTTTACATTCAGGTCCTGTTTTACTGAGCAAACTCCCTTTTTCCATCCTGTCATTTACCACATTGTGTTGATAGTTCAGCTCCACAGTGTCACTCTCTTCTGAAGTAGGGGAATGCATGGACAGCTGCAGCATCTTGCTCTGAATGGCCTTATTATCATGGACATTCATATTGTTCTCCCTTCTAAGTTTTACCTCTTGGTAAAGCTGAAAAAACAATAGAACTTTCTATGAAATCACAGCACTCTTCTCTATGGCTTAGTGATAAGTCCAGAATGGCATTATTTGGCAATCTGCTGTCACCCCCTTATTTTCTTTCACACCGTCTGCTAAGACCCAGTAGCTTTATTAGTAAATGAAAAGGTATTAGTTCCTGTTACCCAGCACATCAGAACCAGGGAACTTTGACAAATTATAAAGTAGAAAAAATAGCAACATCATAAAAACCTCTTCCGCTTACAGTATCATTTCTTGTGCCAAGAATCCCATGGCTCTTATAAACAATCATTCTTAACTTGCTCTTATGAAGAAAGCACAAAGCAAGCACCTCTGGACAGCCATCTGCCTGCTCTCTCACAGTGTGTAAGGCCAACCCAACAGCTTTTGGAAGGACAGTGAAAAAGAATGACAACCTGAAGAACATGTGGACACGGGTAGTGCTGTGGATCTGAAGTATTCTCATGTTCAGAGACTTGACACTTGACCTCATCCTAAACTCTCAAATTCACTCACAAAGCCCAACTGCTCATGAAACCTGAGGACTAAACTTTGTAATTTCCAAGAAATGAGGGCCTCGTATGGGTTCAGCACAGGAATAGGATACTACCTCGTAACTTAGCAATATCATCTCCTAAATCACATAGGTCTTCCTGGAGGAATCCATGAACCCAGGTAGTATTTAGTGGGCTAAAGAAAACTACCAAATAAAATTACAAGCTGATAAGGTAGCACAAATTTTGTTGAGGAAAACCCTCTACAGATTATGGCGTTTAAAATGCATCTCCCCTTTTCTCCACCCTTATGGCTTTTAGTGAAGAAACATCAGGCAACTTAAAACAAGGGTAGCAATAGACATAGCTTAAGAAGGGACCTTAGGATACCCATAACCTTGGGGTATCATCTCTAGTTTTGTCTGGTCCTGCAATACCCAGCTATTTGCCTCATCCATTCTCTTCAGCTCCATTCCGTTCTCTATCTCTTTTTCTGTCTCTGTCACACTTTTGTAATCCATATGCTAATAAAAAACTTCAAACAAACATGGCCTTCACTGCCATTGTCAGGACTACTAATTATCAGAATACCTTTTCACATCACATTACTGTCATTTGAAAACTGGTCATAAACCTAACAAGCTTATTTTCAACTACATATACAGATAACGCTACTAACTTTTGAAGCCCCCTCACTTTGGTGGTGAAATTAGGTAAGACAGCAAAGAAATGTCTTAACACAAAGGACAAAATGCAGCAGAGACTGTCACACCAAAGTCTGTAAAAACCGTAGGTAATATACGTGAGAGCTGACATTATGGAGTTATGTTGCATGCTGAGGGCAGTATATGGCTGCAATTCGTTTTCCTTCTCATACTTCCATGTAAGCAGTCTCTGCCATACATTCCTGTGCTGCTCAGCCACAGGGAGGTGTTGGCAGAGAGCAAGCAAAACTACTCCATGCGTATATTAGCATGAAAAATGTGGAAAGCTCAGTGATGAAAAAACTTGTCTCTGTATGTTGCCAAAGCAGATTCCATTTATGCATTTCAGGGTGTCAGAGGGTTCTGTTGAAGTGACAATTTGGAGATAAAAGAGTAACAAAAAATTACCTAAACTATTTCTGGAAGGAGATGCCTTACAAATGGCACGGAGTGAGTATTTGTTAGTATGTGTAAACACAAGTGGTGTCAGGGCTTTCATACTATTTATTGTAGCCGTTTTCTCTACTAAATGCTGTCCATAAATGGAGCAGGTTCTAGCCAGAAAAGTTCTGCATCATACAGCGTCTGATGTATGACATTTTTTTTAACATTACCATTTATCCTAACAGACTTGTGCCATGTAACTCCCCCCCCCATTTTTTTTTTTTTGCCAGAGAATTACAATACCTAGATTTTTTTGTTACTAAATATGCATTTTCCTAAACCCCATACGTGCAGATCTGTTCAGCATGTCTGAACATGTATAAAATGAGCACTGTGGCTCATGGCCAGAAGAACTGGCAGCAGTATATATAGCCAACAATACAGTAAACTTGATAGAGTTACATTTAACCTCCTACATCGTATTTGTGAGTATTAAATGAACAATCACAAATACTGATTAACCCCAGGCTTTGTATCCTACCATCAGCTATTACAAAATCCCAGTGACAGATAGGAGATAGGATATAACTCAAAGAAAAATAAATCGAAGTGACCTCTAGTCACTGAAAAGACTCAAGTAAAAATGTCAGTGTTCAGAGTTTTGTTTAAAAGTACCTCTTCAATTTTCTTCTGCATGACCTTCCATTGACATTCCCATTCTTTCCTTTCATTGTCAAATCTCTCCAGCAGCTCCATCTTCTCCTTATTCCAGTTCCTCTCTGTATTCTCCAGTTGTTTACGCAGGTCCATGGTTACAGTCTGTGTAACAGCAACAAGATAGCTCTGCTTTTTTCTTTCTTCCCTGAATGTTTCCTGAAAGTTTATCAGAATACGTCTTACTTGTCTTTGAATCTAGCTTCCAGAAAAAAAAAAAAATAAAATAAAATAAAATAATAATAATAATGGAAATGCACTTGCAGGAGAGAGCAGCACAAGATTGCATGATGTGTATCTGCAGTATGACTGGAAGATGAAGAACTAAGCGTTATAGGACACAAACCTAGGGGTAGACAGGCCCAGTCTGAAAAGAGGAGGGATGCACAGCCAGCATCATAGGATTCACCAGTGTCGGCCACAACAGGCTGTGTACCATGGCCACTTCACATCTTTGTTGTTACTCCTCACTACAAACATGCTTTCGATGAAATATGAGTATATGTGATACTGAACGGCACTTCAGGACCTTGGGATCCTGTGAGGTCTGCCCTTGAGGGTGAAAGCTATATTTACATTTGTTCAAAAGACAACTGCAAGTGTAAAGGTATCATGTTTGCTGACGCACTCCTTTCACACATGCATTTAGCATGGAAAAGACTCTGACATTCTTTCAGCAGTTAAGACTGTAAACAATACCTGAGAAGAAAGTTCTCATGGCTATGTGAATGCCTTAGAACACACAAAGGAAAAGTCAAGAGAAAATCAAGTAGCAGGTGACAAACACACGAAGCAGAAAACATCATTCTGACTGTAGGTCACTATAAAGAGTTCATCTATTTTGGACTCACAAATCTACATCTATAAATGTTAGTTCTATGAGCAGCACAAAGAAAACTTGAAACTGTTCTCCGAGAGCACTAACTCAAATTTATTTCAAAACCTTGCTCAGAATATTTCACTCATTTGTCCTTCAGTTTCTCAATCTTCTTCAGAACTCTTTAGTTTCCTTGTATGTGTGAATGAAAT
The DNA here is from genome assembly GCF_011077185.1 of Oxyura jamaicensis. Taxonomy (NCBI): domain Eukaryota; kingdom Metazoa; phylum Chordata; class Aves; order Anseriformes; family Anatidae; genus Oxyura; species Oxyura jamaicensis. The sequence continues at coordinate 62,792,526 of NC_048895.1, read as the reverse complement.
AACATTAATAGAACTAACTATTAAACACATATTTTAAAGGAAATATTTTGGATCTGCTCATTTGATGTTGGAGCAAAACAGTTACAGATTTTCTGGGCCTGATATTCCTCATGCTTTGTTAGGGTTACAGTGGAAACTCCACTACAGTCAGCACACTTACTCTGCCAGCTAGGCCGAAGTAACACACATTCATTCAGTTACAGTGGGTTCTGTGGTTTAATGACTGGTACATGCACATTGATGCTTGAGTTGTTAACTTTGGCTCTCAAGGCATGCTGTTGTGTTATTTAGGTGGACCTGGAATTCACTTCTAGTCACAAAATGCCTCTGCATTGCCTTGGTCTCCTGCCAGAAACTAAGTGTAAAGGCAGGCAAATGACTTATCAGGGAGCTAACTAGAGGTAAGCCCCAGTTTACGTTACTGGAATTTGTTCATTTCCCTGACTGACAGTCAGTGATTCTCAGCTCACAGGAACAGCCCATCTTAACCGCCCACATTTTCTTTGATGTAGTGAAAATTCACCCTTGAGCTTCACACAGTTCTTCAACACGTATTTTATTGGGCAAGTCTTGTTGATTCAGCTGTGGCTACTATATAATCAGTGCTTACCAGTGTCTGCATTATTTCAGCTGACTGGTAAGCTGATGCCAAACTTGGAGCCAGCTTCTTTCATTAGCAAGTGAGCAGAGAGCTCTGCTCAGCCCCATGTCTTTGTGTCAGAGGAAGGCCTGCTACAGCATCTCCCACCTGACAGCCATCTTGGGCCCAAACCTAACCCCAAGGCTGCAAAACCATTTACCCCCAAACAGCTTGGGACTGAGAACTGAGAGAGTAAGCTGGCTATTCTCCAGACATCTCTGCTAGCCTGTTTCACAACAGTGTAACCATGCCACCATATAACCTGGTACTGGAGCTCACTCTTTCAGTCTTTGGCTCACACCTGCCTAGGAGCTCTGAAACAGCAATCTGTCCCTCAACTATTTACGAACAGATTTCAGGCCCTTCTTCTTCCACCTGCCTAAAAATGTGTGGGACAGTTTTACAAACACATAAAACTTCCTGAAATAAGAGCTGCTCAAAGACAACACAGCATTCTCATCATGAAAGAGGTCAAACACTGGTTGTGGCTTCTTAGGGAAGGTGGCCAGGCTGTAGAGACTGCAGCTCCCCAGGCCAAAGCTTTGTGCCAAACTTCACTAAGTGTTGACCAAAACCAACTTACAAAAAAATTCTTACAACAACAAAGTAACAAAAAAAAATCTTAAAACAACTTACAAAAAAAACTTAAGATCTGTTGCAATCCAAGCACTTAGTGCTAAATAACTTTACAACTGCTTCAATACTTCGTCACTTCGTTAGTTCAAAGGTCATATTTTTTAGTAGTCTTTTTATTATTATTATTATTATTATTTATTTCTTGCCACATTTATATCTTTATATCTTCTCAAGACATCTCAGAGAAATAAACAAAAGTCACCTCTCTACTTACTCTGCTCCACTGGAGTCCTTTAAATATGTGTCAGGAAGAAACAGAGATGTGCAAGCACTGTAAAGTCATGAACTAGAGAGGCAGAAAGAATCTGTCTATAGCTTGCAGAAGTGGGGATTTTGCCAGTGTACTCTAAGTACCAATGGCCATGCTTCAATCAGCAGCATATTACTAGTAAGAAACTCAAGACTATACATCGTATTTTTATATATACATATAAGAATAGATGTGTACTCCTTTCAAGCATGCATATAAGCATGCTTTTTATTATTATTATTATTAAAAGCCCCTGGTGGTTTCTTTGTGCTGGTCACTACTTTTGTTATGTTTGCATTCATATTAACAATTTGCAAGCTGTTTCATATGAGACTGTAATTATAAAAAGAACCTGAGATGATCAAAATGCAATCAAGCCCTGGAAGAGGTTAGTGACAGAAGTTAAAGATAGTTACTTGTAGCTCTAAGATCCACAAAAACCTTGTATTTCTTCGTATGTTTCTCTGATATCCTCTTGACATAAACTCTGAGAAGAAAACTTCTGCTATTGTACAGTGGGTAATTTCCTCAGAGAGTTTTAACTCCTGTTTCTGTGGCTCTATTCCTTTTTTTTTTCTTGGTCTTTGTTTATTGTTTGTTTGTTTGTTTGCTTATTTTATGCCCTACTAGCAATAGAATCCCATGTGTAGTTCAGATAGTATACCCTCTCTCTGTATGGTGTACCCAGATGTCCCGAGGGATATTGCATATGGCTTAAGCAACAAAGGAATGAAAAATTACCCTTTTTCATCTGCTGTGTGGATCAGAGCAGTATCTGTGCTCTTGCAGAATTGGCACATTCTGCATGTCCTAGACAAGGTCAGAAGCTCATTTCAACAATCAGCTTCAAACAAATAATCAATTTTGTCTACATCAGCTGTGTTTCCCCATAGCTTTTCTTTTATCCCTCCCTCCTTTCAAGCAAAAAAATAAAAATGTTTTAAGTTATTATTTTGCATTACTGTTACCATTCCCCCACGTCTTACCTGGGTCTTTTTTATCTAACAATTAAAAATGGAGAACAGTTTGAAATCAAACTCTACTAACTTCTTAAAATAATCTGCAGTGACATCAGCTGAGGAGACGTTATTTTTCAACAGAGATTAATTAGACTGCATGTGCATTGACCATTCAGATAAACAAAACTTCCACTGATTTTACAAAAAAAAAAAAAAAAAAAAAAAAAAAGGAATTAAATTATATTTCTGACAAGGTGCTATATTTTGGATGACTAAAAAAACATAAAGTAATTTATTTGTTCGATTATAAAAGAATCAGGTGCCACGATACCGTGCACTTTATTCTTGGAAAGAAACTACATTTGAGAGAGAGAAAGGGGCAAAGGGAGGGGGAAGGAAGGAGGAGAGAGAAAATGAGAAAAAGAAGGAAACAAACTCCAGTGATCATATGATACCTGTCATCCCTGTTCTGTTGATATATCTGTGTTTGCACTAAAGAAACCGACTAAACTAATGCCAAGTCTTTATCCAAGAATAAAAAGCATGTGCACCATACATAAAACACCATATAACATATAAATAGCAACATCAAAGAGTTGTTTAAATAACTGTCACATTAGTAATTTGCATTTTTTAAAATTATGGTAACTGTTCAAAGCCGTTCAAAACTACTGATTTCAAATAAACCATAACCATACCTTTCATGGAATAAGAAATCCTTCAGAAGTTTTTCAGTCCATTTCTAAACAGCAGTGAAAGCAATGAAACACGTAGATAGCTGAGATCCAGTTCTGCAAATCTTGATCTTGAAAAGAAACGAGAAAGCTAAGCAAAGCACAGCCTTTCACTTGGGGCAGCATTTGCAACTCTCTTCAAATAACTCCACAACTTTTGCAAACTGAAAAACAGTTCCGCTCAGCATCATCCCAGCAGCTGGCTTCCACGTGACGTCAGCGCACGGAGGATGGCTTTAAAGCCATCTCTTCCAACCCCCCAGCTCTGTAACTTTATATCTCCTCATATTTTGTGTAAACAACTCCAAGTCCAGGACATTTTTAGGTTTTATAGTGCAGTCCAGTCTTTAAAGCTTGCCAAAGCAGCCAGTGTTAACATTACAGCTATGACAATAGGCAATTTTAGGTTTCTTTTACTAGCGTCCATGTTGTGAAGGAAAATTATTCTCTGTCTCCCAGACCCAGTTTCCAGGGTTATATTTTTTAGTACGATCATTCTGAGCTTTGCAACTTGACCCTCATAAAGTCCTTTGTAAAGGGAGTTTGTTTAAAGAAGCAGCTCAGTTGGCTAATAGCTATCTTACAGAGCTAAAAGCAAATGACTCCTCCCTAAAATCTTTTTGTGCATTCATATACTATCGCTTACAACGTGCAGAATTACTGGGCATTGTGTAATCCTACTGTCCCGCATTCTGGGAATGGTGATAATGGTTTATATGCCCAAATATTCCTGCTACTTTATAAGCCTTCTGGATCAGATTCTCTGGTAGGTTAAGATACTTCTTGTTTCAGCAAAGTGCTTGAAAGCAGATGGAGAATCCCTCTGTGCAGGGAAATTCATCCCTGGCATAAGGCTAGCAAGGGAGGTCCAAAAGCACCTCAGCCTGGATGTAAAGCACGGGGAGTGCCCACAGCAAGTGTCAGCACAGGAAGGGACATGGAAAGGGGAAGGAGTGCATGACAAAAATGACCAGGAAAGTGAAAGCTTGCAGGAGGCCCTGAAGCCACTCTGCAGCACAAGGAGCTCTGGCTGGCTCCTTGCCTCCCTGCTGACCACTGCACCTGCACTGCTGCATGACGTGTCACACTGCTCTCCTGCGGCACGGCCAGGGAGACCCCAGGCAGGGCTGCACACACTGGGTACTCGTGTCTGCGGGCAGTGACTGGGAACAGCAACAGAAAACTCGCATTTCAGGGAGCGTTTGTCCCCATGTGTGCCCTGAGAGGTGCCACCAAGTACCTGGCTAATGGAGCACAAAATTCTGGACAAATTCACCCATCAGATGTTTGTCTTCAAGTGCCCCAAGCAGGGGTGACGTATATTTTTGTGGGCAGGGCAGCTGATGACAAGAGGATCTGTGAGACAGAGGACATGATATGAGGATTCACACCTCCTTGATTAGTCAGCACCCTTCTCCTTAGGACAATAAGATGCACATGCGATATAATCTACGCACAGCACAAAGATTTTAGTTCTGGGTGCATTTTATAGTAAATACCAAAGCAGGTTTTAGGGAAAACACATTTTTTCTCCTTATATGGTCTAGCTATAAGTCTCAGCAAACACATTACTTGGGTGCTTATTCTGTCTCCATGTAACATAAATAATGGGACTTGGGCTATTTGTGAAAATTTCAGAGACGATCTAAAACCAAAGACCCCCAAGTATGAGACCAAATGTTCCTGAAGAAAATCCTCAGCCTCTAACTGTTGAGGAATTACAGTTTTCCCGTTCATAAGGCAAAAGTGTGACTTGTTTGGGGAGGTTACTTCCAAGCAGGCCAGCTGCCATGGCTGGCAGCAAAGCTGAATGCCTGGGGGCAGAACGGAGCACGCAGCTGGAGGCTGGGTGCCACAGCGCTGCTCCTCCGGGCAGCCAGCACAGCTGCGCCCCTGCAAATGGAGACAATATGAAGTGTTTTTTTTTTGTTTTTTTTTTTTTTTTTTTTTTTTTTTTTGTTTTTTACTTTTTTTTTTTTTCCTATACATTTCCCATCAGTATTGGCTATTATCCTTGTATATTCAATATTGCTAACTCAGCGTCCCTTATCTTGCTATGAGTAGTCCTGGAAATACAGCACAGCAAAATCAAAGGAAACAATTGACTAAATCACAGCCTAGAGTTTTCACTCAGGCAAAATCCTGCATTTCTGACAGTGAGAGGAATTAGAAATGTGTGAGACCGAGGGGCTCATGTAGAGCTGGATCCCACTCAGTTGAGTGGGGCTCTCCAGGTGACACTGCAGCTTCACATCTGACCTTTGCTGAGATGGGGGGATCTGCACGAGGGTGTAGGTGCTTGGCTTTCACTATGGAGACAGAGGGCTTCATTTGTGAGGACTGTGAAGGAACTCTGCTCCCTCATGTCCTGGGCTCCCTGAAGTTAAACCCCCATAGAAGCCAGGCAGAACTGCTGTCCTGGATGGCCACAAGCTCTATTTCACTCACACTATTTTGTAGGATGACACTTGGAGAAAGAAAATTTCCTGACCTACACATAGCACTGGAAGGACAGCTCAGAGACAGCTCACGCCTGGGTAGGGAAAACTAAATGCTTCTGTGCATGGGTCAAATGGCCATGTTAAACTTCTAATATGGGAAAGGCAGAGCAAGGTTAGGATAAAAAGACAACAACAAAACCCCACAAAGTGAGCTATTAAAACCTGGGTTCATTGCTCCTCACACCCCCAAGTGTTGCAGTAATGGCTTTTGCTCTGGGGGAAAAGCCATCCAACAGAAACTGTCCATCCTTCAGTATCACCAGAAAAAGGAGCAAATGTGGCTTTCTGGGCTCTGGTACAGGCAAAATAAGCAGGAAGGCCATTGTAGGTTGATTAATTCTGACACGCTCCTTCCATAGGCAAAGTGCACTTTGTCCATGCCTGGTATCAGCTCAGCTTGTGTTAGAAGTCAGCACTTCAACAGAACAAGCACAAGGGCATTTTAATCAACTCCTCTGCTAAATTTCTCTTCATCGTGCAAGACTGAAGACAAAGGAGGGAGAGTTTCAGCATGGGCTATAATCTGATTACAGACATGGGTAGCGTGTGCTGTGGATAACAGTCTGTGCCCGAGACATTTCAGAGCACCTTTCATTCTGCTGTACTAGCTTGGTGACAGCACACCCATGTTGTTCTGTCTGCATCAGTTGGGTAAGAGGAGGGAAGAACAGCACTGCTGCCACTGCAATCAACCCAACCACTACAATCCCTGAAACGTTACAATTTACACCTCAATAATTTCGGCAAATACATCGCAGCTGTGGATATATCTCAGGAAACGGGTGGAAAGCAGCACAAATTCTGCCTCCAACCATTGTGCACTTCTGCAATCGCATCTGTCTTAACGGAGAAACAGAGCCAACAAAGTGTTATGTCATGCCAGTTCTCCAAGGGTACATTGGAAATCGGTGGCAGATACTTTAGATGTTTACTTTAAATAGAGCCACTGTAATTTTCCCCATAGGCAACTGCATGTGTAATGGCAAAAGTTGGGTTTGAATATCACTTCCCTCGGCATTAAATCAGAGACAGAAATGTAAGCCAATGGGAGCTGGGCCCCTGATACTGATGCCTTTAGAAGTCTCCTACTCACCTATCAAATTCTGGGGTGATTAAGGGGAAGGACATCTAATATCCTAAAGCTCTGCTTGTTTTCGTAAACAACACCCAAAGTTCATGTGCAGTTCATCTCTTTTTATAACACATATTTAGACAGTCATGTTTTTGGCAATTTTCTTTTTTTCCAACTGCCAGGCATATTTCTGCACTGTAGCACCTGCTCTCTTCTGGTTTTGATTCTGAAGCACTGGTGACATGTGTCAGCAGACACTTATTCTAACTGGAGTTTCAGGCACGGATATTTTTGGTTGGAAGAAATATCACTGATCCTGGAGAAGATGACCTTTTCTTTATCATGGGAATTTTTCAGTAAGAATAAAGAAAATATTTGTAGAGGTATTTTCTCAGGGTATTCAGAGCTGACTCTAAATAGGAAAGAAAATTAATTGTATTTCTCTGTTTGCAGTGAAGTAAAAATGCCTCTGTATTCTAAGTGACACAAAAAATCATCTGATTTACTTCCAATTAATGCAAATGTAAAAATATCAGAATTAGATCTACATAAGCAAGACCTGTTCTTTCTGAAAGAATGTGGAACGAATTCCCTGGGAACACAGGAAACAGAAATTTAATATTTCAGAGAAATGCAGAAATAAGGCAATCTTGGGGCTGAAATTTAGTAAAGCTTTTTGCAAGAATAGAGTATTAATCTCAGTATCCAGCCGAAACTCAGCTTTGCATTAGTTCTATCCACAGAACAAATCTCCTGCACCCATTTAAAACATGTTGCTTAATTACATCCCCTTCAGTAAAAGGTTGTACAGCTTTTTTGTGCACTTTTAAATCAGATTTCTAACATTTACTCCCTAGCATAATGTGCTACCAAATTTGTTTTAATAGCCCTATTAGCAGCAGTAGATATTGTATCTCGCAGTTTTATAGGACTGCATACTTTTGCAACTCCTACGTTGTGCTTCAGAGGAACTGCATTTCATCAGCTGATGAAATGACTTGGGGTGACTTGCACAGGGTAACTGCAGTGGTGACCTGTGAGAGGAAACATACTTCATAAAAAGGCTGGTTAGCTTTATGATGCACATTCACTTCCTTAACATCTGAGTTTTATGCTATAACAGAAGACTTCAAAATATTAATCCTACTAAAGGAGAATCTATGCTTTATTGTGGAAGCACCTTCACTTGAAGAAACGTATAAATTTGGGTTAATTTAGCCTCCTCTCATCATGGGTTTTAGAGAGCAACCATAAGCATTTCTTTAGTCTGCGATACCCACCGTGTTCTGCTATTGCAGCATGTTCTAAGAAGCACTTCTTTGCTTCCAGAAGGGGCTTTGTGAATCTGTATAACTGAGATTTGAACTGATAGGTAATGTGGCATATCTGGCTTGTTGCCACATAAAAGAGAAATCTTATATTCTTCTTATTACTGCTCTTCAGAATTAGATGCTGTGCGGCAGACAAGTTAATGAATCAGCAGTGTGCTGTCTGGCTCTTCTCTGTCTGACTCCCACGCACTCCTGCTAGAGGATGCGGACGTGTTCAACTGCATTTATCTGCTCACCTCTGGGGTGAACTTTGCCCATCAGGGCAATAACTGAGAGGAGAAAATCTGCAGCCTTTCTTGGCAAGTATAACTGTCACATTTATTTCTGAGACCAAGCTATTTCAGTTTAGCAAAGCACAGAACTCAATTTTTTTGGCTAGATGTCATCTTCTGGCTATGGGTCTCTACCGATATAAAATCAGCTTTCTCAGAGGCTCCTGAAATACTGAAAAATGGAGGGCTGTGAATTTCTCTGCAATATCCAGTGTGAAAGTTAAGCAGCTCACCCCCTTCAAGCTGAATGCAGGACATGAAGAATGCCTTTTATTTCATAGAATCATAAGGGTTGGAAAAGACCTCTAAGACCATCAAGTCCAACAGTTAACCTAGCACTGTCAAGTCAAGTCTACCATTAAACCACGTCCCTAAGCATCACATCTTACACGTCTTTTGAAAATCTCCGGGGATGGTGGCACAACCACTTCCCTGGACTGCCTGTTCCAATGCCTCACAACCCTACCAGTGAACAATGTATTCCCAATATCCAACTTAAACCTCCCCTGGCACAACTTAAGGCCATTTCCTCTTGTCCTATCACTTGCTGGTTGGGAGGAGAGACCGATGCCCACCCCGCTACAACCTTGTTTGAGGTAGTTGTAGAGTGCAATAAGGTCTCCCCTGAGCCTCCTTTTCTCCAGGCTAAATAACCCCAGCTCCTTCTCTGTTGTTCCTTCTCTGCACTGAGGTTTGCAGAGGTCCTCACTGTTCTTGCTCATCACAGATTCAAAGGCTGTGGGGACCTTCTAAAATGATTTTGGATGTTTCAGGATCCTTTCATTTCAGACTGTAGCCTGCACGACAGCTCCCTACATGTCCCCAGAAGTCTCAACGTTGACTGGCTTTCTTGATGCCTGACAGAATTAGGATGAGGAGTCCAATTCACATAAAGGAAATCTAAAACTACATGAAAAAAAAATCACCGTGACTAATCAGTGGAGTTATAATTGCCAGTTCTGTGCAGAGGATTTCTTGGCCTCTTGACTCAATACGTTCATGGTTACTTTTCTGATTTCTGAGAAAGACGCAAAACTTTTCCAAGTTCTTTCCAAGATATATTCAACGTATACATTCAGTGTACTAAACTTTCCTACTATTTGAGAGTAGTACTGTTACTGATCCACTCAGTGTAAAGCAAGCTCTCTCTAATCGTCTTGACTACATACAAGGCTGAGAAAGGCATAAACAAGTGTAGGTTAAAACCTGAGCCCAGAACTTCAGATCAGGTTTGAGCATGATTTGTCATCCTTTATGGGACTGAGCCTCTAACATTTAAGAAAAGAATAATAAATCTTTTCTTCTCCCAAGGGCAACAATAAAACAAAAAGAAACTCAAAAAGTCAGTCTTGCTCTAAGATTTAATATGACAAGTTGAAGCCTAGAACTATTATATTTTAATATACAAATGGCAAAGCCAGGAGTAAAAAACAAAACAAAACAAGAAAAACAAAACAAAACAACAAAAAAACTGAATTTCTCAGACAGTTGCTGCAAAATCTGACTGTGACAAAAGCAGCAAAAAGGCCTTTGCTCAGTGATTTGAGAATTATCTTTAAGGTTACAGAAATTCATTGTGAAGCTAAGTTGTGACTGACCATATCTTGCTGTAATAGTTTCTAATATGTGTAACTTAATTTTTAGGCAACTGAGCATAAATTAGAGCATCTTAGAAACTCTTCAAAGTTCCCCTGCGCCAGACTTTCTCTTTTAACATGATACCAGATGCGGTTATCAATTAATCTCTTTACTTATATGTTGATTATCGTTTCTTTTACCCATATCTTGATAACTACAAAATAAAAAAGAACAACAATATACCCTTATAGGAATAAGTATTTGTATTAAATTAAGGATAAGTGATTTAACCAATCTAGGTTACTATACCTGCGGAGAGTACACAGAAGGAGAGAGAGACAAATAAGGAGAAAACTAAAAGTTTTGTTTCATACTGAATGTAGTAACGTTACTATCTTTTTGTTCTTGTAAAATAAATTCTGTTGTCCAACCTCAGTTTACCTATAAGGGGTTTCTCTAAAAACATTGTCTCTGCTATTTCAGGTAGCACACTACAACCCTTGGCAGGATTCTGATTAGCTGGAGAGAGGCACAGGAACAGGTTAAGTGAACAGAGTGCTGGCATGGAAAGGAAATCCTTATTGCCAGCTACAAAAGCAACTGCTTTATTTATTATCACTTATTACTAGATCCTTTATCATGGCATCTTCACAAGACTTCCAGTAATACACTTACTTGTAAATGATCGACTTTGGAGAATTCAAGTTTGTGGGACTCTGCTTTCAACACAGGTTGAAAAAAATAGAAAACTGAGCTCCACTGGGGCACTTCAAATGAGGTTTTCATAGTGGAAGATCTTGTGTTTGTAGTAACTGCCTATGTGCAGTGTTATAGGAAGATCATGAGTGGCCTCTGCTCTCTGTGCAACCTCTTGTAAGCAAGACAGAAATACTCAGTGACTAATGATGCACTTAAGCCTCCCTCACCTATGGTTGCTCAACACCATCCAGGTGGTTAAACAAGCATCACTCAGCAGGCCAAGAGTTACTGTGTTCCTCCATTCCCAAACTGGAGGGAGAGAACCCAGAGCCCTGGTAGCTACAGAGTACACGAGAAAATGTTATCTAATGAAGTAGGTTGTTAGGAAAAGATAATTGGCATCAGAGAAGGTGACTTCACCATCTTTAGTTCAGACTATATTGTGACCACCTTTCTAGAGCACAGAGAATGCATCCAGCCTACATCTCTCTGAAGAATCCTTGGCTGCTCTGATACCGTGTCCTAGCTCCATTCTCGTTTTGTCCCTCCATGGTGTCTCATCCACTTAATACAGTGCATCAAAACCAGGCAAAATATATACAGACTGTGAAATACAATTGCAGAACACACATCCAATGTGGTTTCACTATTCATAGGTGCCTAGAATACAAATTCTTTTTCTGAGAGTGGGAAGACACAAGGAACAGACTCTTCACACCCACTCTGCATATTTTTCTTTTGCTTCTGATTTGGTACAAAATAATTAATATTAAATTGGTTCCAGACACTCAAGAATATTTTATTCAAAAATGATAAAAAGTAGGCAAAGTGAAAGATACTCTTGTCTGTTTGCTTACCTGGAACATTGTGATGAGCAGTCTTTCTATTCAACCGGGTGATTTTCAAGGTTTTTTTTTTCATTTTTGGGGGGATTTGGTTTAGGTTTGGCAAACAAGTAGTCTTCAGTGTTTTTACAGCAGTGGCTATTACAGAAACTATGTCTCTTGCACGTCTTATCTTGGAGGGTGGACAAAATAAACAAACTGAAAATAATACTACAATGAACAGTAAATGATGAATGGCTTACAGTACAAAAAACAGTGTAAAAAGGAAGACAAGTTTAAATATTGTTGTGTAAGAAAGGGATGAAAATAATACAAGGATGAGAATAAGTAAAATGATAGGCTGGAACATCTGGGAAAGTAAATACAAAGACAAAGAGAACAGTCAATTAATGGAATAGCAAGTCCAAAGTTTTAACAAAATAAACAGTGAATCAGACTATGCTTGTGGAGGGACCAAGTGCCCATCTCCCATTGACATCAGTAGGAGTTCTGCATGGTCATCCCTTGAAATGCCGAATTTAATTATTACTGTTACTTGTTCGGAGAAAATACCAATTAGATTGCTTTAAAATTGTATGAGCCCATGCAGTGCTCTGCCTCTAAGTTAATGGGAGCTCTACAAGCTCAGAGGTATTGCTAGATCAGAAAGTGAGCATGCCAAATGTCTTTTCTGTTTGATTTCATGCAGTACATGTATAGTAATTGATTAGCTTCAAACTCACTGCGTCTGTGACTTTCTGATACAAGGAAACAAAAGACTAATTAGTCAGCATAGGGATAAGAAATAATAGCTTTCAGCTTCACCTGGTAACTACTTTGACTGTAAACTAGCAGAACAACAGAAGTAAATTAACATAGCAAGAGACTTACTAAAACATCTGGATAATACCGTGAGCAATAACAGTGTTTGCCAACTATAGGATTGCAATATAAGATAAGGGTAGGTAATTTTCATCTTTCATGGCAGAAGATCTTGAGTCAGAAAGGAATTTGCTCCCCAAAACCTCTTTGGAACAACTCTGCACGTCACATGCAGGATGCTCGTTGACTTTTTCCTTAGAGGATGAGAGAAGAATAAAAAAGAACTGCAGAAAAGACGCTAGTCACTATTGCATGTAAGCAGTGACCCACAGCCTTTCAACAAGAGATATAACCAGTTACAGCAATTCCAATATTCACACACTGCTGTGTGGCTCTGTGACTTTATAGCTTTTCATGGTTTATTTTTCTCCGTGGTTTGTCATATTCTTTATAATTTTGGAAAGTGTATGCTTCCTCCTGTTTAAAATTAATAACTTTTGTTTTTATATATTTAGCAAGGACCCAACCACCAAGAAAATAACCATGCTCATTTATGTGCCAAAAATGCTATCATACACTGATTTAAAAGGCACAGCTCTGGCAAATGCAGCTGCAAAGCCAGAAGAAAGAGTAAAATCTTTCACCTCCTACAGTACATTATATGCTCTATTATACCTGGAGTATAATTCTTTTAAATTCATGCAGACCAGATTTATTCACTGTTCATGAGTAGGCCCCTTGGTAGAACAAGGTTTCATATGGCCAAATGAGGATTTAAAGTAATTAAATAAATAGAGACTTTTGTCCACAGTTTAGTGTAAGAGTTTTAATATGCCATACATCAAATTTTAGTCTTAATTCATTTGGCCAAGCCTTTTTACCTGTAGGCCGTAATAAGTAAAAGTCTACCTGACTCACTGACAAAGGTTCGTCTGCACTTCGATCATCTGAAGACTTTGGAACTTCAAGTCTGTCGATGAAAGTCTGGAGCTCTTTCCTGAACGCCTTCATCTGCGCATTGATCCGGTAGAGAAGCTCATGCTCACGTATTCTGCTGCCATCGTCTTCCTCATCCATCAGTCCAAACAGGTCCCCATTAGCTACATAAATTCTTGCCTCTGTTATGATGGTGCTTGTGTCAGAAATTAAGCGATCTATTGTCTTGCCCAGTCGCTCAGCTTCACAGCGAATGTCCTTCATCTGCTGCCTATCAGTGAAGCTTTTCTGCCATCCAGACGGTGTTGGATAAAAAGACCTCGTGGGTGTCAGGCACCGGATGTTTCTTACCTCTTCAGAGTCACTTTCCCCACCAATGGGCCCTTCCCTTTTGCGGTGAGGGGGGCGGGAATCGTCATCACTCTCCTTTTTTCCTGCATCACTTTCTGCATCACTATCTCTGGGGCTGCCACGGATCCCAAGATGAGAGGCTAAATCATAACGCTGCATGTTGGACATGAGAACTCTGTTCTCGTACTGGAGTTGCATGACTTTGCCACTCAGCTCATTGATCTGCATTCGTGCAGCTTTTAGCTCCTCCTGCAGTGCTTCTGTCTTGGCACTATCGTGGTGCCTGGAGCTCTCATGGGCCCCAGACTTGTATTTGTATTTGTTCAGCTCAGCCGTTATGCGCTTGTTTTGTTCTTCCACATCAGCTAAGTTTCTCCTCAGCAATTCTGTTTCATCTTCTACTAGCTGCAAATGCTGTCGTAATTCTGACAGAGATTCACTCTGTTCTCCCAGGAGCGGATTAGCGGTCCCTGAGAAATCATCTCCTCTTAAATCATCAAGCTCTGCTTTCAGTCCTCTATTTTCTACTTCTAGCTCCACTATTTTCCTCCCAAGAATGTTAGCTTCTTCCTCCACAAGTCTCAATCGAAGCTTAAGTTCAGCTTCTCTTGTGGTAGGTGGCCCACCTGCTTCACCTTTTGGCAAGGGACTGTCCAAATCCCCATAAAATGATCTGTATTTTTGCAGCTCATGTTCAAATCTGTCCTTCTCCTTATCAATCTTGGCCATTTTCTTTCTCATCAAGGCTGCTTCTTCTTTGACAAACTGTAGCTGGCATTTCAGGTCTTCATTGTCCTCCTTAAAAAAAAAAAAAAAAAAGGAAAAAAAAGTATTTGAAGAAACAATGTAAAACAGGAGACCTCCAGTGGATGGTCTTAAATTACAGGATCAACAATCATAGATAGGTACATGGCTTTAGAAACAAGAAGGATTTTCTGTGATCATTTTTTTTCATTGATCAGTAAGCAAAAGAAGGGGAAGTAAATATTTAAATTTAAAAGAGGGAGAATTTTACTTGCAATGTTTTACTTGCAATGAAAGTCTGCACAGTCTCCAGAAATACCACTGGGGGCACCTTGTATTTTCTAGATTTGCAATGCTGCAAAAGACTTTGCAGTGCTCAAAAATCCTGAAATTTGTATACAAAGAGCTTATAATCTTGTCCCACTGGTGCTCCATTTACTTATTTTGCCTAAAGTATACAGAGCACATGTAAGCTGGTGGGTTCTGTTGCAGCATCAGTGGTTCATTTAGGTGGTCCCCGACATCATGACAGCTGACTGCAGGTATGGGGTAAGAGTTCTCAAGAGTTTGGCAACATATATAAATAAAGAAAAGACCAAAGAAAGTGAGCAACTGAAGTGCTTATACATCATACACATCATTTCCAGAGTGTCCCTGAAGCCTACACATGAGGATCTGGAGTACTGTTATTTCAACATACCTCTGTCGGTGTCTGCTGTGACTTTTTTTCTGATTTTTGTAGGTCTTTGCTCCCTCTTCTTTTCAGTGATTGCTGCAACAACAAAATGAGAGGCACTGAATATTTCATTAAAGATGTACATAATTTAGTCATCCTTTTTAAACAGTGAGACAAATGCAAACATAAAGGCAGTAATTTCTTTTAATCCTTGAGACGACGCAAACCACACAGTCAAACCACATAATCAGTGTCAGTGACATCCCACCAGCTGACCTGGGCATACATCTATAAGTACATCTTTCTCTGTGTCCCACCCACAGGCTTCAAGCTTGCAGTGGCCTACCATCGCAGCTCTCCCAGGCCTACACTGTAGACAACTCTGTGCAGACAAACACATAGATCTGGTCACTGGGGTTGTTCTGTTCTCTGAACGTGTTCAATAGACATGATTTAAAGCTGCTCAAACTACAAAGTCCTACACAAAGTGAATTAGCTTATGTCCAGCACCACACAAACACATCTGGGTTCACATGTGCTGGGTTCAAAACCTACTGGAAAAAATACCATAATTGCTTACAATAAAAAGTTCATTAGCAGGCAAGTGGTAGCAGTGGAAAATAACACCAACCATCGCACTGTCAACACTCAATACAGATCATCAAGAAAACAGCAGGAGAGAGGAAAGTGACTGAGAAAATATGTTAATACATAACATCCCACTTGCAGCTGTTCCCAGTTTTTATGCTCCACAGGTAAAATGTAGCCCCTGCAGCAGGGCAGTAATACAACTGTCACCACCTCCCTCTGAGATTATTCTCTGGTAAAAAGAGCCTTTGTGCCACCGAGAATCGAGAAACATGCATTTTCCTGCACCAACCAGGGAGAAAACAGCTGTATCTAAATGCCATCCAGGTCTATATAGGGGGAATTCAAATCTGTTCATAATCCTCAAGGAACAGAGTACAATGGGCAAGTATGCTGTATATTACAATCCTTTGCTGTATTCGCCTGCTGGAACCAATTGTTCTCCTTCTGCAGATCACCTTCATCATGAATATTAAGCTTCATGGACTGCTCACTCCAAAGGGAAGGTCAATGCCATAGAAGCGACTCACATGTGAATCTAAGCAACTTTAAGAGACGGTTTCTTATAAGGCTTTTTGCTGAAATTAACTATAGAGTTATGCAAGAATTAAAATAAGCTCAGATTCAGAAGAACTAAAATTCACAGATGGATTCTCCAAGAACCAGAATCAAAATTTTTCTGTCTCTTGAAGAAATGCTGAGTGCTCTCAGTAGATAAGACAATAAAGCCAAAGATGATTAGTATCTCAGCTAGATACCTGTGAATCACAGGATTCTAGAAGAATCTAGAAAAGACACAAGAATAGTTAAATTAATTCACCTCTTCCTTTAAAAATAAAGCTAACTACTTTGGGATTGAGTCTACAAACAAAATGATTCTTCTCCAGGGTCATCCAATAGTTACCCTGTTACAGAATTGGTATGTGCATGTGGAAGGCTTTTTGTTGTTTTCTTTCTGAATTGCAAATCTAAAGAGTTAAACTTTCAGAGATGCACCTTCCTCCTATGCATTACCATTAGTTATACCACTGTAAAAAGCCCCTTTCCAGATCAGTTATAACTGCAAACTTTGGCTTGCACCAGATTCTCACCAATGCCACCCACTGATAAAGTAACTGAGGGATAGTTAAACCACATTTCTGCTTGATTACATAAATTCGTTCTTGCCAAGCTCAGCATCTCTCCACACATAATGAGGTTCTGAAATGCTGAGCTACATCTTCTTGTGTACCCTACAACTTTTCAGAAGATATGAGATTTATGAAAAAGTTTCAGAAGTTTCAGATGACCAAAAAAAATAATAACCCTAGAGGCAAAAAGTATTTTTATGGACTTGACATAAAACTAAAACCTTGTGTTTCTCCTTTCTCTCAATATGTTTTTTTTACTTGTTTATTTTTTGTTTTTGTTTTTAATGTTATAGTCCCTTTTGAAAAAGTCAGGATAGTACCATTTTAACTACAGCAATAGTTGTGGCTCTTTAATGACTAGGCACAACTTTCTATCCTGCTCTACTTGAATTACAACAAACCACGCACAGAGCTTATATTATTCACCAATGAAATGATGGTGTTTAGCAACAGAATTTCATAGCGGAAAGCAATGAAGAACATACACAATTCAATGGGCAGGATGATTCGGGTAGGTAGGTTAGACCCAGCAGGAATTTATATAATCTCTTTTCTTGTGAAAAACACCAGGACACAATTTCTGATCACTAGAGGTTACGATCTCATTTACACACCGCAGCTGACAGATGGCATCTTCAAAATCTTCAAAATCACAGTGCCCCATAAATATCTTGTTAGGACACTGAGGTGATACTCATGCTGAATGAAGAATGACACATATCAAGCAGTATATCCTTCTATAAATCATCAATTTTAAGAGATTTATTCAGAGTTCAAAAGTTGTTTGTTCAAAAAGCTTTGTGTTTGATCCTCTTTTAATATAACTCTCCACTTGCTGATCCTTTTCCCATGTCACAGTGTACTGCAAAGCATAATGTAATTGCCTCTAGAGGCCACCTCTACTGTTTGTCAACTACAGCAAAAAAAATCTGCCCCTCAAATTTTAGAACTGGTTTTGATAATTTGTTGTAAAGGGTAATTTTAGGGCTCAGAAAATTTTTCTTCCATATTTTTTAAAATTACATTCAGTTCAGTCTATTTAATGACTATGAATTTTAAAAAGAGAAAAATAAAAGTGACAAACACAAGACTGCATCTGTACTACCTGATCAGTATGCTGCCCAGACAGCTTTATGGTTTTAATAACCTCGAACCAAGCTACCCATCTGCAGGAGAAAATAATAAGCAAAAAAATGCCTATCATACTGTTTCTACAATGGGGAGTTTGCTGAACTGCTCAAGTAGTAATGAAATATTTCAGCAGTTCTAGGAATAATAAGAGCAGCAAGTGGGGCACATATCACTGTATTGTATAAGCTCTGCTTACCTCTGGAAGAAGGAGGTACAGCCAGGTTTGAGCTGACTATTCCAGTA
Organism: Oxyura jamaicensis; assembly: GCF_011077185.1. Classification (NCBI taxonomy): domain Eukaryota; kingdom Metazoa; phylum Chordata; class Aves; order Anseriformes; family Anatidae; genus Oxyura; species Oxyura jamaicensis. The sequence goes on along the minus strand of NC_048895.1, from coordinate 62,774,409 downwards.
TTCACTGTTGTGGGCACACATAAGGCTGCATCAGTGTGCTGGCAATGCTGAGAAATTTCCACAGTCTAGATAAGCCCACAGACAATGTCCGCATTATATGCACACCAGATCACATGCAATGGGCAATTCTGCTGCGATGTTCAGCAGCACCAGTTCTCCAGTGACCCTTCACTGGAGTTTATCCAATGTCTTGCTGGAGATGCTAAGCACTTCTCAGGACCAGATGGCAAAATCCTTCTCTTGCCAGCCTTAAGTTGCAATCCAAATGTGCAATCCTAACCACCTGCGACGCTGAGTGCTTCACGGATACAAAAAGACCTGAAATCTACTCTATAAAAACACAATGCAATGAAATAACAGCATCACTCTCCGAGTAAAAAAGCTGTAAAATGAAGGCAGTTCTCACTACCTGATTCTAAACTACAGTAAATCCTCCTGCAATTTATAAAGAAACCCTGAATAAAACATACCAAGATTTCAAGACACTTAGTTTGATTATTTCAAGCCTGATCTGAGGGTAAATGATCTAAAAATCAATGTAAACAATCACAGGACGAATTCCTAACACATAAAGGGATCTATGGGTGCACAGGGCTCCACAATCAGCCCTTATTCCTCCTCACAGATGAGGACAAGGCAAAGGATGTGCAGCGTCTGAACCTCCACAGCTGCAACTGGCCCTTCTTATTCCCATACAGTTGAACTGTGCACACTTATAGTTAGCTGCCTCCTAACTGCTGTGAGAGATCTACAGAGCTTTCAAAATCAGCAAACCTAGCACTGTCTTTACGGTCCTGAAGCAACATCTTTACAGTCCTCAAGCAGCCTGGTCTGGTGGGAGTTGCCCCTGCCCATGACAGGGGGGTTGGAACTGGATGGGCTTTAAGGTCCCTCCCTACTCAAACCACTGTGATTCTGTGAAAAGTCACTGAATATTGAACTACTTTGGGGCAGCACAAACTTGCCTCTGGTGCAGAGTGACTGTGATCAGGGAAATGGAAATTTGCCCTAAGACTCTCGCTGTACTTTCCCTTCAGGCAAGTATGGTCGGTTAGCTCATGGATCTGGATCAAAGCAGACACAAGACAGATTTTTCAGTTTACTGCCACTGAGTCTAATTCAACATATCAGATTATGTAGTAAAAAATAACTGGACACTCTCCACGTTGGCAAATTGAAAATACACTTTCTCCTGAAAGCAATCTTCGTTTTTTTTTTAAAATGTCTCCCTTATTCTGCAACTCTACCAACCATTTTCACGTACAGACTCCATAAAATGCCAGCCACACTGGTGGCTGTTTACCAGTAACAAACTCAAGACACTGTCTTTGTCTGTCGTTGGCACAAGTATGCAGAATCACACAAACCCTTTACTCCTTCCACACTGTTTCAAGGGCAGCAGACCCAAGTATTTCAGTATTCTAATTGCTTGCAAAATTAAGGTGGGAAAGTAAATGCCGGGGATATGGGAAACGCAATGAAGCACAGCACCCAACTCCATGAACCAAACACAGAGCTGTGGGTCTAAGCATACCCCTAATAGCTCTAGAAATGTCCTCTTCATATTAAAACTGGTGTATTTGAAAACACTGCTGAAGAACCATATGAAATGAGAGCAAGCAAGGAGAGAAAAATAGATCTTAGTCTTTTGAATGTCTTCATATTTCAGAAGAGAAAAGAGCAACTATCCTGCAATATTTGTATTATTTTATTTGCATTTATGAATTACTTCACTTATCATTTTCAGAACCTTTACTATTATTCATTTGTCAATTAAAAGAAAAAAAATAATAAAATACGGAAAAAGACACACATTTGTGTTTTAGCTAGAAAAATCCTTTACATTTTGTATAAAAAACACATTACTAAAGCAAATAATCTTTGAATAATAGAATGGTTTCATTGAATAATAGAATGGTTTAGATCAGAAGGGACCTTAATTCCAACCCCCCTGCCATGGGCAGGGACACCTCCCACCAGACCAGGCTGCCCAAAGCCCCATCCAGCCTGGCCTTGAACACCTCCAGGGATGGGGCAGCCACAGCTTCTCTGGGCAACCTGTGCCAGGGCCTCACCACCCTCACAGTAAAGAACTTCTTCCTATAATATAATGATATTACAATACACTTATAACTTCTTCCTATAATAACGATAACTCTGTGATGCAACCAGATAAAAACATTCTTTGCAATGAATAAAACAAAGTAGGACATTTGCTTCCATGACACCTGCTTCCTCTGTTTTCCCATTTGAAAAAAATCCTGAGCAGTAGAAGATCAAAGTTGCCTTTTCAAAGGTCTCCTCCATATGACCAGGTCAAATAGCCAGACAACTCTGATACTTTGTTTTCTGTGATTGTACACTCCCTCATCTACCTATCTGAAAACAGTGAAAGTAAATTCCTGAAGAGGAGGATGCCTCCTGCCATTTGAAACTTTTACATGATGAATGAGCTAGGCATGCCTGGTTTCCCAGCACTATCCAACTAGGCTTCATTATGGATGCAGAAATCAGAGTCAGCTAACACTCCGCTCCCTAATCCTGAAATGCAAGAGTAAATCTCAGAACATGAACCCTTTGAAGTGAAAACACTGGAATAAGGTATTTTGTTGCAGGGTGATGCTAGTTAAATCTGTTTCCTAGTGCTTGTCTAAGTAGCTGTTTATTTTTCAGCTCAGTTATTTATGTTTTCTGAGAGAATACAGTCAGTCTTTCTGTCAGGGTTTGCACGGTGCCCAGTACAATGCACCCCAGCTGTTATCTGGGACTGCCAGTATGACACAGACAGTATACCAACACAGTTCAAAACACCACCATACAACAACAGCAATAATCATAAATCACAGACATGGACATGGCAGTTTTCAGTTAAATACATTTTAGATTTTACCAAATCAAAATAAAGTTTTACATACACTGCTCACTAGAGATGTATATAGAAGCCAGTTCTGCAAAGCTGGGGGCTGACCACAGGTGTACAGTGGTTTCAAGTCCATTTTATACTGAAGAGTATGTACAGTCAGCTCTTAAAGTCACTCAGCTGATTCACAAGGAATGGTGGCATCACGAACATGCACATGCCAAGAACATGTTTAGGTCTGTAGGCAGGCAACAGAGAAAGGAGCTTTGCAGCTCACCCTAAAAGTCTGTGCACCAGAGACAGCACTTCTGGTCACATGAACAACTCACAAAAAAATAAAATTTTACATTTGAGAGGATGCAAAAATTGTAGATGGATTCAGTTAGGAAAAAATCTGAAATCTATACTTGGTCTAGAGGTCTCGGCACTGAGAAGAAGATGTTTTGTTAACAGGGGAAGAAATCCATTTCAAGATCAATCACCACTCTATCTTCTCACTAGAAAGAGGGGGCTTCTTTTTCTTTTTGTCTCTTTTTTGTCTTTATTTCCTTGGGGAAGTTCTATTGTAAAGCTAACATTCTGCAAATTGGCTGAGAAATATTTTCTATAATATGACATGAGGCGAAGTTTTAAAGGTGTTTAGGAATTAGGATTATTGAAAACTGAGGACCGGACTGCAGTGCTCTGAAGTTATGCCAGTGTGATCCTGCCACAAATTAAATCTACGTTTTGTTGAGCAGCTCATGTCAAGAAAGCACACCGCAAAGATAAACCAAGGAGTCTAGAGTCTAAAATGGAGGCAAGACATATTTGCAGTTTGGACATCCCCACACCCACCTTTCTCACTCTATCTGGTATCTTATGTTCTCTGCCTGGTCTATTACACTCATAAGCCTGCACCCAATGCTTTTCCCAGTATTTCTACCAAGACAAAGATGGAGATGAGGGGAAGCAAAATATTGCAGCACTGGCTAGAGCAGGGGACCAGTGAAGTCGCTGACTACAAAATGCTGAGAAGACGTGTGACTAGCTCCCATGCCTCTTCCTCCTAAATGAAACTTGCTTAGATTTTTAAGGGAGATGCTCATTCCCAGTAAGGGAATAGGTTGTAGATTGTAGGCTGACTTAAAATCTTCATGTAGACATTGCCTTAAGACTCTTATTTAAAGGTTCCCTTTGCTAGGAATGAGGAAATTTCATTCTAAAATGAAGTCTTCAGCTCATTATAAATATTTGATCACTGGGATGCATTTTTAACTAGCCATCATGAGCAAACATCCACTCTTCTGCATTTATTGTAAATGTCAGTGAGCCAGCAAATCACCTGCAAATTAACACCACAGCAGTCCTAATGGGGTCTCACAGGAATCAATTCTTGGTCCTATGCTAATTAACATTTTTCACTCCTGCCTGGGAAAAACGTAAAATAATTGTGGATTTAAACCACAGATAAAGATTGGAGAAATGTTAAAAAGGAGAGTCACTCATACAACCTAGGTGCAATGAAATAATATCTGTTTTAATATGACTAAATGTCATAATACACATGTAAAAACAAAGAGTGAAAGCTATGCTAAGACAACAGGAAAACAGCCTAGACAATACAGAAGGAACCTGAAAAGCTACATCACTGAAGCAGACTTCAAAGAGGATAATCAGCTGAAGGGATGTTCAAGTGTACTTTTGTGACTGTGTAAGGTTTATAAATCAAGGTTTTTATAGCAGGGGGGCTGCAGGGGTGGCCTCTGAGAGCAGAGCTCAGCAGCTGCCCCATGTCAGATCAGAGCCAGCTCCAGTCAGCTCCAAAAGGGACCTGCTGCTGGCCAGAGCCGAGCCAGGGAGTGACACTGGGTAGGCCTCTGGGAAAGCAGATTTAAGGAAGGGAGAAAACAAAACAAAACAAAACCAAAAACGACTGTGAAACAGCAGCTGGGAGAAGGGAGTGGGAAAACGCGAGAGAAGCAGCCCTGCAGCCCCCAAGGTCATTGCAGAGGAGGGCAGGAGGTGCAGGAGGGCAGTTCCCCTGTGGCCTGTGGAGAGGCCCCTGGTGGAGCAGGCTGTCCCCCTGCAGCCCATGGGTCCCACACGGAGCAGATCTCCACGCTGCAGCCCGTGGAGGAGCCCCCGGGGGAGCAGGTGGATGTGGCCTGGAGGAGGCTGCGGCCCATGGAGAGCCCCCGCAGGAGCAGGCCCCGGGCCGGAGCTGCAGCCCGTGGAGAGGAGCCCACGCAGGAGCAGGGGTCTGGGGGCAGCTGCCGCCCGTGGGGGACCCGTGCTGGAGCAGTTTGCTCCTGGGGGATGGATGGACCCCGTGGTACGGAGCCGTGTGGGAGCAGTGCTTGAGGAGCTGCTACCTGTGGGCAGCCCCCGCAGGCTCAGTTGGGGAAGGACGGCATCCCGTGGGAGGGACCCCGCGGGGAGCAGGGGCACAGAGGGACCAAGAAGGAGCAGCGGAGACAAAGTGCTATAGACTGACCACAGCCCCCATTCCCCCATTCCCCTGTACTGCTTGGGGGAAGAGGAGGTGGAAGAGGGTGGATGTGGGGCGGTGTTTTTAGTTCTCACCGCTCTAATCTGTTATCTGGCAATTGATTTTGGGTAGACCTGTGCGGTGTCAAGAGTTGGACTTGATGATCCTTAAGGGTCCCTTCCAACTCAGGATATTCTATGATTCTATGATTCTAATAAATTACATTAATCCCATTACACAGAGTCTACTTTGGCAGTGACAGTAACTGGTGAGTGATCTCCCTGTTCTTATCTCAACCCATGAGCTTTTTTCATCATGTTTTCTCCTCCTGTTCTTTTGAGGGAGTGTGGGAGAGCGGTGAAACCACCATGCAGTGAAACCACCATGGTGACCAAATGGCTTAATTTGTCCTAGGAAGTAGATGTTGAAACTGAGGTTCCCTGTGCAGTCTCTAGAGATGGATGTTCCTCTCCACAGCCATGCCACCCTCAGACCAGTGCAATGAACCACTTCCAAGCAGTGCCCATCTTTCTTCTCTGAGGGAGGCCAAATTCCTCACTTAGGTTTACAGCTTAATTTTTAGATGGCTAAATGATGTCAACTCTAAGCATGCAGATTAAACCAACCAAACAACAACAACACAAATAAAGAATTGATGCTGGACTCTTGAATTTAGCACAGTAGCAGGAATACATGTTGCCTGGCTGGTAACTTGCTTTCAGCTAATTTAGATGAGAGGGGAGGTGCAAAAATTTACCCATTACTGGAGCAGTTCAGGAAGAGTTGTGATAGGCTGTTTGTAGCTGTCAACTTTCACAGAAGACCAGCAACTTTTTCTGAAAAGTAGCTATTGTTTAAATAAAATGTCTTGAGGTATCCTATGACCCATGGTATTCAAGAAGCCAGACTGGCTGATCATATTATACAGTTCTGGCCTCAATTGCTGACTGTATGAAACTGTACCAAAGCCTGGGAACTCAGCAACATTACTTGGAGAAGCACGCCACAAAGAAAATGAACCTTCCGAGTGTATTTGTGTCTGTGTATCATCAAGGCAACATTCCAGTTCAAAACTCTTTCAGGGGCACTGTTACTGGTGCTTCTAATTAGTCATTTAATCAAAGATCTAAACTGCAAGCATCTGTAAAAATTGAAATAGTTCAGCCAAGCCTGTAATATAAAACACTCTTGGTAATTAGGCTACTTTGATGTTATCATCAGTCATGCTTTACAGGGACATAGAAGCCTCTCATTATACACAACACTGATGGAAACAAATGCATGGCAAATACATTGTAAGTGCAAGTATTCATCTGTGACCTAAGCAAAGAGGTTGGTTATTATCCTAACCTGAACTCATGGCTGAGAGTGTCAAATTCAATTAACACAATCATACAACACAGATCAGACAAAGAAAGACAGAATTGATATCCACTCACTCTACACATCTCAATATGTGCTATTGATAATTTAAACAGTAAGAAGAAAAAACATGTAATATGCCAAAACATCTCCGCAGAAACAAACACTTCAAAAAATTTACCTGCACCTATAAAAGGTTAATCCACTGCCCTTTACTTCAGATTAATAAATGCAATGTTTGAAATTCATAACTGTGGAGCATTGTCAAGACCTGGATCTTAAAATGCCAGAGGGTTGCATTTCTTAATCTTACAAACACTGCAGTAAGAATAAACCGCCAGGTTAACAAACATCATAAGCTTGGTGTTCTTGTTCCTGTCTAGTATAATTCAGAAGAGCAGTCTGGCTGATCACAGCACCCAGGACACCCTATAGCTGGGTGCTCTCCCTGTTAAGTGACTCACCTCTATACACCACAGAATATGGCTATAAATATATGCAAATGTAAGTGTCTGAAAGAAGACGGCTCAAAACATGCCATTCTGCTCTCCGAACTGTAGTACACTTACAGGACTGTTAAGAGATAGAGCACAACTAGCACACTGGTAATCAATGAAGAATCACATTGTACAATCAGTCTTTACTGTTGTACAGCCCAGCCACAGAAGCTATTCACTGGGCAGTATTCCCCAACCACTGTGGCAGGTATAATACTGTCTTTGTTTTACTTCATTTGTCATACATCACTCCCCTTAATGCATGTGAGGTATCTGTCTGAATGAAGGTTTAATACTCTGCACGCACACACAGAGCTATATTGCACAGAACAAACTAGTTGCACAAAACAGTGGGCACATCAGAGCAGCAGGGAAAATGCCCTGCTTCATGTACCTGCATCTGATCTCCTGTTCACTGGCTGGGTTCTGCCTAAGAAGACAACTTTACAGACTTTACAGACTTCAAGAAGACAACTTTACAGACTTGTTTAACAGAAGTAACCTGGAAACCATTTCTTTTCTTCCCTTCCAGAACGGACCTTTTCTACACCTGTAAGCTCTGCCACAAAATGAGATGTTAGATCATGCTTGTTATTGCCAATTACAGACAACACAAGTGAGAAAAAAAAATCAAAGAATCACAAAATAGTTAAGGTTGAAAGCAACTTCTGGAGATCTAACCCAATCCCCCTGCTCACAGCAGAGTCAAATAAAGCAGGCTTCCCAATGCCATGTCCTGTGGGGTCTTGTGTAACTTGAAGGATGAAGACTCCTTCCTCTACAACCAAAATGTTCTAGTGTTTGATCACCTTCACAGCAAACATGTTTTCTTATGCTTAAACAGAATTGTCACCACTGCAGTTTGTGCCTATTGCCTCTTGTCCTGTCACTGGACATCAATGAAAGGAATCCGACTTCGCTTTCTTCCTACCCTCCTATTAGGTATTTATATATATTGACATGATTCACATGCATGCACACACACCCTTATTCTTCTCCTTCCAGGGCCCTGAGGGCACCCAAAGGTCTGCCTTAGTAGCTCTGACCACCTTCATTTACGCACTCTGCCTGTGGGCCCAGGAGCCCCATTTCAGCTCAGCCCAGGGGCTTCAGTCCCTGCTTGAGCAGTGTCAGAGGAGCACTGGCTTCCAGCTCACCACAGCTGTACCCAGCCATGGACCCTACAGATCCAGACCCCTGAGGTACTGCCAGAGGCCTGAGCATGTTAATAGGCCATGATTACCCTGATGAGCTTCACATGGGGATTCCATCCACACCGCATGGGTCCAGGAGCTCCACCTATGCTCAGACCTGTGCCTTGAGTCCCTGCCTGAGCTGTGTGATAGCTGTACCCACCTGCAGCTTTGTCACTGTTGTGCTTGGCCACAGACCCTGTCAATCTTAACCCTGAACTGTGGCCTGAATTTCTAGGTTGACCTTGCTCTTTCTTCATCACTGGACCTGATCCCAACCTGTGAATTGACTTCCCCAGCTAATTTCAGACCTTTCTCGTCACCACAAACCTGTCAGATGATCTGGCCTCAGCTGATGACAGCTGCCTTCCCCAGGCCTGTTCTGCTCTCCATGCTCAGGCACTGTTGGACTGGTCACTGGTGGGGCTCCTGCCCTCTCAGCTGTGTTATTGCACTTGTCTCCTGGCTCCCAGTCATTGTGAGCAGTTGGCTCCTGCTGTTCCCTGAGAGATATGCCACTATGCTCCAGCTTCCAGATGGACTTTGAGCTGCTGATTACAACTGTTTGTGCCTAGTAGCGCATCAGCCAGTTTTCAATCAACCTCACTGCCCAGTGATCTAGCCCACACTTTATCAGCTTGTCTAGGAGAACATTATGAAAGATTGTTGAAAGCCTTACTGAAGTTCAGATAAACAACATCCAGTACTCTACCCTCATCCACTGAGCCAGTCATCTCTTCATAGATAGCTATCAGTTTTGTCAAGCATGATTCCCCCTTTGTCAATCCATGCTGACTATTCCCAGTCACCTTCTTGTGTCTTGTATGTTTGGAAATAGCTTCCAGAAGTATTTCTCCATTGCCTTCCCAGGGATCCAGGAAACACACTGCACAATGTAAGTGCACTGGAGACAAACACAAGAAACATTATCGAGCATTTGCAACAAAACATTCAAGTTGGATTCCCTCTTTCTTTTTTGGGGGCAGGGGAGGGGTGGCAGGGTGGGGAGGAAGTGGCTGAGACAAGAACTTTGAAAGAAAAGGACCAAAATGTATGGTGCAATCAAAAGTAATTATCACACTACATCTTTTGCTTCTCAGAGTAATCAGGTATTGGAACGGGTTGCCCAGGGAAGTGGTGGAGTCACTGTCCCTGGAGGTGCTTAAGGAGAGGTTGGAATTGGTGTTTAGGGACATGGTGTGTGGGTGAACGTAACACAAAAAAAAAAGTTTCATGTGGGGTGGCTGAAGAACTCAATTTAATAGTTGCTTCAGTTGGTGTTTCTGATTCTGTAACTACCAAGCACTTTATGAGAGCCACCTAGGTTCACAGAACCATCATTCTGAAAAAGTAATGAGTAACATACTGAATAGTAAATTCTGCAGTTTCTGTGAGAGTTTGTTGCATATGGCTCTGATGTCCATTTTCCCATTTGAGGTCTTGCCAGTCTCTTTCACCTGTTTTTACACTGGAAACTGCACTGGCATTACTCCCTGAGGGCCCATGACATGCTTCACAACAGCCGTCTGTATTATGACATGACAAGGTTCTTATTCCTCATGCTGGCAGCTGGGTTCAGCCAAAACACAGAGCAGTGCTTACTTCCACAGTGCTACTTTCAGCTTACTTCCTAAGGCAGGGAGAAACAACCCAGGGCTGTGAGGCTCTGACAAAAAGCCATTAGGAATACAGACACCTGAAAGATACACTGCTAAATTCTATATGCAGAATAACGAATAAATCTGCTAGGTGACAAAGCGCCCAAGATTTTTAACTGTGGACTTGCTATCAGCACCAAAGAAAGTAACAAGAAACATCAGAACAAGAAACACATGAAACAAGAAAAATTGTTTCATGTGGGGTGTCTGAAGAACTCAATTTAAGACCAGCTGATAGAAAGTACTCTTGCAAAGTCATATGGATTTCCTCTTAATCTAGAGAATCCAGGTCTACCCCTATAGTCCCCTTCATGCTTCTGTAGCAATATAAAGAGGTTGCATTTGGCCTACTACCCAATGTCTTTCCTTAAGAAACAGAGCAAATCACATATAGTGTCTTACAATTAAAAAAAAAATCCAGACACCTGCCAAAATTGACAATAAATAAAAAGAAAATTTCAGTTGGAATTTAAAAAGCATAATATATTACTTTTATAAAATTAAAACAACAAAAGAACCAGTGTGAATTATGTATTGTCTATGTATACAACCATGGATACAACTGTGAAAGGCAGCATGATGGTTATTGAAATGCCAGCTAGAGCAGGGAGCTCATTTTTACACTTGGACTTTTTTTTTTTTAGTTATTTAGCACCTTTCATTTGAGCAGTCAAGTTGGTACCTCTATGTTTAAATTATATATTTGGACACTTAAATGTCCACGAGTAAAAAAAAATGAAACTGGGAAATGCAAAACTAAAAACTTGTCATCTGTAATTGAGGACCATTGCAAAGTCCCATAAAACTTTATGTCTTTTCCTAGAAAATAAGTAAAATTCTCAAGCTTACAAGCAGCACAGTGCCAGCATGAGATTACAAGATGACTGAAGGTAAACCAAGGAATACTGAATTTCCCAAACTTTCCTTCATTTGTTAACACAGTATGTGTATGGCTCAGTTACCTGAGCCACAGTCACCACACATTTATTTTACAAATGTAGTTGTTAAATAATGGAAGCAAATCTGTACCAAAAGCAACTTTGAGAATCATGATCCAAACAATAAAATGATCTCAGGTGTTGACTTAAGACCAGGATGCAGGGGAGTTGTGTCCTTTCCCTAGCACACGGTTTCTAAGTGTTTGGAAGCTTGTCTCATAATTCTGTTTTAATTCTGTGTCCCCATTCTGTATAGTTTAAGACAGCTATTACCTATTTTATTTTTATAGAGTTTAATAAAAAGGGATACTGATTTTACCTGTAGCATCAATAATAACATATTTGACTGGAGAACTTGCAAATCTAAGGCTGCTCATATCCATCACAGGAAAAAAAAGAAAAAAAAAAGGCAAATAAAGTAATATCCTGCCAAAAGGAAGGAACTTCCTTGCCTCCATCAAGGCAGAGCGATAGTAGTATGTTTACAGATTCAGAAGTGTTGCTCAAACTTAACTTCATTTTTGTGATGGCTAAATTCTTTCCTGCTTTATATATATGCCAGATATATTCTTTTTGACTACAGATGCCACTTTTATTAATGCTTTCCCATTAGCAAGCAAATCACCCACTCATTTTGCATGTCCTTGCAAGCTTTATGCTGATTTAATAAGAATCCACAACGCAGCACATTAGCTTCAACGACTCTCCAAAAAAAAACACCTTCTAGGCATCTTTCCTCACAAAACCTCTTCACAATGAGATATGTTTCCAGCTTTTTTCTTTTGAAATCTTCCACTATTTATTATGTATGTTTTGGAGTTTATTATTATTGACAATCAGGCTGTTTATTTTCAGTTCTGATAAAGAACATGAAGCACGCAGCTCATGAATTGCTGATGGCTAGCACGTAATTAAAATGTAATTTTATGAGGTTCAAGTGTAAACTGCTTTGCAAATGTACTTTTTTTTCCCTTGTGGCATGACATTTTCAGAGAATTATTAATACAGATTTTGTAACATAAATTAATTTATTTCTCCATTATTATTCTTTTCACATGCTCAGAAAACTAAACTGAAGTGAACTCTGCTTACCCTGCTCACTGTGAAATCAGTGGAACTGACAACAGTGTGCTCTGAGCAAAGAAGTCAGAATCACACCCTCACAGATTATGAATAGCATTTACTGTTTGTAAAGGAACAAAATATTTAGGCAGGATACCAAATGTAATAGAATTCCACATAAGCAAGCCTGACAGAAGTAAATGGGGATTCTGCATCTGCAGGGGTGTGACACTTAGAGAATAACTGAGACAGGTTTGGAGACACAGGATTTTTTTTGCTTTTTCCTGCATAAACCAAGGCAGAGATATGTTTCTAATTTTTTTCAAATGAAGTCTCATAATCATGCTGCTGTTCACCAGAGCAACTTGAATTTTCATGAGGCAACAAACAGATTCCAGACCACTAAAGCACTCTGCTTAGAAACCTCTAGTAGCAGGGCTGCCGAGACTTGATATTTGGGTCCTCCAAAAAAAACAGGGAGGAACTGGGCTTGTGAAAGACTTATTAAATCCTACCCTGCTGCCACCTGGTGCCAGGAACAAGTAAATTACTCTTTGAAGAATACTGGTTTACTACACTGATCCTGTGAAGCTGATCAGCTCCATCAGCAAGCGTAGTAACATCTCATCTCCCTTTCTCTCTACCTTGTCCCTGCTCCCTCCATTGTAGCTGTTTGAAAAGACATTGAACTTGAAATGGAATCATGGCGGTGAAATTAGGAAGTTACTGGAGGACAGCATGATAGAGAAGACTCAAACGTTCCCTGTCGAAGCAGCACAACCAGGTGACTACCTCCTGTGACTTGTATGCATACAGCATGGGAAAGAAACACAAGCTAGAAATCCACACCCAGTTACAGAGCCATGACCTTGCTGGGATCACATGGGAGACAGGAAGGGATAGCTCACATGCCTGGAGCTCTGCCATAGATTGATATGATCCCTAATGGTGAGGGAATAGGCTTCTACTTTACGCAAAGTTCAAATGCGTTGCACTGTTATGGGTGATGGGCTAGCTACAAGCTATGGGTAAGGACTAGAGGACAGAGGAGCACGGGTAACATCTTTTTGGGTATCTTCTACAGACCATCTGATGAATAAGAGGAAATAGATGAAAGCTTTTTCACACAACTAGAAGATGTGATTTCTGCAATGCGTTGAGACATTAACATTGTTAATATTTTAGAAAACTTCAGCAAAGTGATTCTCTCTCCAATAACAGAATATCCTGGTTTGCTCGTATTAAGTTATTCTAGCACCTGTTCTTTTGAGAGGTTCCAGTATGCCTCTGTTCTGGAATGTTTGTGTGTCAATATATAGTATATACTTTGTGCTTTTGTAATTCATCCAATCATGACTGGCCCAATAGTATCCCTTCTAAAATCTTCCATTCCTATAGATCAGCAGGTAGTTATTTCTTGGAGTTTACCAGTTTAAATTGCAGAAAAATCTGTATTTGTAAACTATCACATACTCTCCCTCCCTAGCTATCAATCTGTGCATTTACTCAAGATGACAGATTATGTTCCAACTCCAGAAGACCATGCCTAACCACTCCTGCTACTATTGCTCCATATTGGTCTAAGAAAGGTTGAAGCCAGGCATTACAACCAGAACCATTTTCTCTTGTGCTCGTAGTTGCTGATATAATTGATATAGTTGCTGTTTCACAGAAGAGTGAATGATCCTCCACTGCCCTCAGTCCAGATGCAAAAGTGAAGAGTTAAGATTTGGAAACAAAGGAAGGCTCAGAACAAACCAAAGAAGCTGAGAGATTGATGTGAAGGGGCAGAAGAATCAGGGCAAAAGAACAGATTTTGAGAGATAAACTGTAAGAAATGGGGATGATATATTTGCAGTAGAATATGAGGAAACTGAACTGGAATAGTCTTAAAATCCAGGGGGTGGTTGGACACTGATAAAGAGTTGGAAGGAAGAAGGGAAGATGGGAAAGGGAGGGAAAAGGATAAGAGTTATAGGAGACAGAGAGACAGAGTAGAAATCTGTGGTTGTAGTTAGACGACAGAAGAAGAGACTCAGAGAGAAAAATAGAGAGATTTTTATCAAGGAGACATAGCTGATATTGGTGATCAAGGGGACTGGGATGAGATTTTCCCTTACCAGTTCTCTTCACAGCTCTCCAGTTTTGTTTTTTGTGGTGGTGTTTTTTTTGTTTGTTTGTTTGTTTGTTTTTCCTTCTTTCTTTCCTTGACTGCAGCTTTTGTTGAGAAATCTCCAGCTACTGTTCTGATTTCTGCTCAGCCTGAGCACTCAGTGATGTATGGAGATCTAATCTGTGCCCACAGGTTACATAAACAGGGCAAAACAAATGTTGCAAGAGTAAGCAAAAAGGTATAATTACTTTCCTGTGGTCCTGAAGCCAGTTTGCATCAAAATCAGGAACAGAATTCAAATTCCCCCTTGAAAGTCAAGTACCCAGCTCCCTAGATCATGCTGCCTTCTTCCATCTTCATGCAACATACAAAACAGACTGACAAGACAGGCACCACTCCAGGAAACACGGATCCATGCAGAGAGATGTAAACTCCTCTGCCTGCATTCTGAATTGACTGGGCACAAGATGTCTCTGGTTCATGCCATGTAGCCATGGTTATCACAAGCTCTCTACCTGAGCTAATAACCAGAGCTCAGAAGTAGAAAATGTCAGCTTGATGACATTACTCTAACGTGGCTTTAAGAACTGAGCTATCTTGCATCTGCCCAGCTAGGAGCACTAACAGAGCAATCTATTTCTATCCATAAAGACATATGTTTCTGAAAAAAACACTGTGCCTCCTGCAATTACATATCTGCATTGCAATGAGGATTTATGAAGCCCAGGGTCCAGTACATCTGTCATACTGTCCCCATACTCCATTTCTCTCACAACAACCCTTCTAAAACATGGCTAACTGGGCATTTCCTATATAGCTATAGCAAACGAATGAATTCTTATTTTGTGTTCATATTTCATCATTAAAAGGTCTGTAAGTGTTAATTAGGCTTCAACAAATGCTTACCGTATTTTGAATTATTAAGCTTCTGTCAGTAGGCGTATCGTTGCCAATTTGAATACTACTTTTCTTACTGCATATCTAAAATGAGTGTAAGAACTAAAAACAATTTAATGAACATGTTAAGGAATGCAAGTCATTAACATTTTTTTTATATTTAAAAATTGCATCTAGCTACAGTTGCTTTCTCTTTCTTTTAGGAAACACTTTCTCTAGTTTGTTCTTAGCTTCCTCAAAAAAGCATTACAATTAATATTATAATTAATAATAAATCAAACAATAAAGAGGAAATCAGCAGTGGTTGCCAGAAATAAATTCTGAAAATTGACAACCTAGATTAAAAATCTTGTGTTTCCATGTGGATGCATGCAGGAATAACACTGCAAAATGAAATACCTGCAGGCTGGGGGACTGCAAGTACGAGTAACTGATAGAAAACATATGCCTTGCTGGAACACCTTCCGAACCTTGGATGCTTGCAAGCTTCTGCTGCAATCAACAACAACTTCTGTTTGTCATGATATATATATATTACATACATATATATATAAATATATATATATTTCCAAAAGCTCCAAACCAGGAAAGGAAATTGCAACTATTTCCTATCTCTCTGTGCTAATACATTCACAAGTCTATATTCACCCCAAAATGTTCAGCGGAGAACTCTGGATTTGTCTCTACGCTCTAGCTTTGTCTACACAAACACATCTGCTAGCATTTATATTATAGGCATGTTTGCGGTCAAGTCTTGTATATTAAAACAATATAGAATCTACACAGAAAGCTTTGGCTCTGGTCACACTCTGGAGACCAACTGACAAAAAATGCTGTTTCTGCCTCCAACATTTTCTATTAAGTCTCTTAACCTTTCTTTGCTACCTCACACCATTCATCATAAAAGGAGAACAAATTTCCCATGGCAGTTATAAATAAATAGATTTTGAGAAGAATGGGAAGTTTTATCAGCTGGTGCACAAAATTAGGTCTGTGTTTCTGCAGTACACTAGGTAACATGAAAGTACAGAAATCAGATATATATACTCTGAGCACTGCTACTATGCTGTAAAATCAAAAAGCTTCATTGACTTTAGAGTGACTTCAGTCATTAATTCAAAGCACAGTAAAGCGAAGAACACAATCCAGACAAAAGGCCTTGACTCTGCACTCCTATTTATGCTGATTAGAACTTAAGGAGGAGGTTCCATTGGCTATAATGGGTGTACTGAAATAAGAAAGTGTTGTAAACCACAGGAAATAACTCACATGCAAACACATTAATGTTATGACTATCTGACAGTGACATACAAAACCTCCAATTGCTGAAGAATAAGAAAAAGCTTTTGTCACAGAAAAAATCTAATTCACTTTAGACTACTATGGGTTGTCCTCACGGTTGTTTCATGTTAACATTTTCATAGCTTTTTCACAGATTCTGAATTTTAAATTTGTAAGCATTTGTGTTCTTCATCAGCATCCTTCCCTTGGCTCCCAAAGGCATGGCATGTTTGCAAAGTGCAAAATAATTTGCCTTTGCTTCAAACTTACTTTTCTCTCACTTGCATCTCCTCAGCCATTCTCCAACATCTCCCACCCTGTGCTGAAAGTCCTAGCCTGACAAGTAGCCTCCTCCTGCTCACTGAAACTCCACAGCCTGTGTGAAATATATAAATGAAAACTCCTTCCTAATTCTGATGACACACACAATAACTGGGCATGGCAGCTCTCCCCAGCTCAGTATAAGGATGTTCTGACTCTTCATCAGCTCCATCTCTACTCTGGTGTAGTCTTGATGCATTTCTCAGCTCTGGCTCAGTGCCCCCATTCTGTGCCAAAGGGAATCATTCATCTGCTTCAGCTTCAGGAAAATAGTATCATGTAGAAGAGCCCCTAGCTTAAATACAACATTTTTTTGTTCTGGAGCTGGAAGTATCCTTCCATTGCTGGCTTCCGAGGGCAAAGACAGAAAGATGCAAATACCTAAGCTAAAAAAGAAGTGGAATATGAGAACAGCAGAACCACAGTCCAGCCTAGTGGGCCAAAAGGAAGAGACATGATAAGGAGAAAAAGACCACTGATGAAAGAGATGAGGAAGCCTAATTACTGGGTTAATTTCCTGCGGCTACATAGCTCCCAAAGAATGCAAGGTATTAAATTGCCACTACGTTTCACTGTAGTGCAAAGACCCATAAGAAGAAGCGAGGGAAAAGTAAATAAATAAGCTACCTGTGGTACAACCAATCACAGGGCAGGAGGAAAGGATTCAGAAATAGGAATCTACAGGAAAGTAGTGTCTGAAGAACAAAAAACATTGAAAACTTGGAGTAAAGTCAAGCTTAACAACAAGTTGTAAGGCCAATTAGAGAAAGATCATGCTGTCATGCTGACCATCGTGGTCCCGGAAGCTGAGTGGTATTTGACAGCATAGACCAGAGTGAAAACAGAAAAAGGAAATCTCAGAGAGGAGAAGAAGTTAAATAAGGCTCAGATTCAATGCCCTTTTCAAATCTGCAATTATCTGGAAAAGCAGCAGAAGGTGACGAAAAATAACCACCTGTTCATCCTCTACTAACATGGTTGAAATTCAGTTCCTGTAAAGGAAACATATGAAAATTTTTAATACTACATCCCTTAGAGTAAGCATTTGCAAATCTTAAAAATACTGTAACTTATCATACAACTGAGAATCTCCTGTCTTTCTTAACAACTGAAATACATCTCTTCTGCTTCATGCAAAATCAAAGTAGATATTGGCATTTCTGTTAGGGAATATTAATAAATGTGAAAATCAGTGTCATTCATTGAATTTTAAACATAGAACATGAGAGTTGTTTCTAAAATCTGTTCCGAGAATTCATTCTTATTCAACAGTTTCTTCTTTTACCGCATGCTTTATTATCTCTGTCGGCCAGGCTATTACCACTGTAATACAATTTTCTGCTTACATAATGGGATGGTATCTTGCATCTATATAATGGCAAATGGAGTAATTTTGTAGATGAATTAGATGTAAAATAAAATTATGCTAAGACTGAAAGACCAGGTAGAGTCCCCCACTCTCCAGTACTCCAAAAGAACATGCCTGAACAACATGGAGATGTGTCTCGATTCCCTGTCTTTGTGTGCCTGACAGTCCCTTGCGAAGGGAAAATACCGGTCTTTGTAAAAATGTGGGGGGAACATCATTTGCAAAGTCAGATGCCTCTGACTCCTTTCAACATTCTATCCACACGTCTTAACTTAGACACAAAGTCTCAAAGCTTCTGAACCCTGTTACTATCAGTTCTACATTTCCCTCCCAGTCTGGGAAAAACAAAGCCACAGTTTGCTTTCCATTTCTTCTAGAAATCACTGAATATTTTAGTTCATTCTCAGCTTCCCAGTCACAAATCTGTATCTCAGCACTCTTTGCTACTTTCAACTTTTATCTGTCATATTTTATGCCCCCAAAACAAGTTACAGGAAGAAAAATGGTAAGTTTAACAGTAAGAATTTGAGAACTTCAAATACTTTGTGTAAAAGTAAATAGCAACACTAACCTCTTTCATTTTTTCCAGTTCATTCTGCAGTGCTTGTTTTGCAGTTTCAACTTCTATAAGCTGCTGCCTTAATTTTTCATTTTCATCTTCTGTTATTGTACGTTTTTCTTCCACATTTTCTAACTCGTGATGAAGTCTCACTGATACATCTTTTGCAACCTAAATGAAGTGGTATTTCAAAAGAAAGAAGAAGAAGGAAAAAAAAAAAGAGTAACAAAAGAATTAATGCTGAAGTGTTTAGTGTCTAAGCAACCATTTACAGGTCAATTCTGATGTTTTTATGGAAGCAGCATGTAAGAAAACATGTAGACAATGGCATACACAAATAGAATTCCAAACGATTCAAAATTCAAGACAATTCCAACAAAGAGCTGGCATGTTCTTCCTATGGACTTCACTGGAACCACTGGTAACCAACTATTTCTTAGGTTCTGTTACATAAGCAATGAAACAGTACCTTCATTATTCCTGGACAGCGCAGCATCTGTTTTCTTTCTACCACTGCCAGCCCACGCCTTTCAATGCACTAAGGGATATGCCCTTCAAACACTTGACATGTGGAAGCGTCAGCTTTAAAAGCAGGGCCCACCTTCTCCAGGCCTACTGTACCTGTCCATTGCATAGAACTACAAATGGACAAACTATACTTCTACCCTTTTAGTTCCTCTCTCCTTCACAGACAGAAAATCTAACTATTTGGCATTTAGTACTACTGGTTAATTTAAAGAGTATAATACAAACAAGCAACATTTTTACTAATCTTGTATTTATCCAAATGTAGTCCAATATTTTTAAATTAAAATGAACATGAGGTAGTTTTTTGTAGTTTTTGTTTGTTTGTTTCTAAACTGCATTTTCACAGGAAGAGCTAAAAGGAACGTGACAATATCTAATTCCTTTTGTTCATGTAAGGTATTAAGAATGCTGCCATTCAAACTATTTGCATTTGGTGAAACCACCAGAAATTAGAATCATACACTAAAAATATTTAAATATACACCAATCACTGCTATGATGGTGATTTATACATACAATTTGAAAAGGCAAATTTCATGCTTTTTTAGAACACCAGAAAGTAAAATTTACCCCTCCTAACATTATTTAGGGGAGCTCAGAGAGCTCTTGTTAGGGCCTTCACTACTGCGATCCTTATGTCAAAGAACTCTCTTTGACATACTAAAGCTGTAAAGGAAAAATAATAATTGTAAGCAAGCAGTCTAGAAGAATCCCATCTATCAGAAAACAGCAGCAGCTAGTGAGTCAGCCTCCCCTGACAAGAAACAGTGCGTGTGAATTACTGATACAACACTGCAGTGTAGCACAAGACCATTCAATAACCTCCCCCACTGCACACACACTCAAGACACATAATGCCCAACAGAAAGAGAGGGTGGAGGGGAATTTCAATTATAAGCATGCTCCAAAGAGACTGCAGGGTGAGCTGAGAATCACACCACAAGGCTGTATTTTGATGGCTTTTCCCATAGTCAGTATTAAACTGCTCATCTAGTTGTCCAACCAAAGTAAATAGAAAATCATTGGGGATATATTTTTAACAGCAACCTATCAGAATCTGTCTGCAGCCCACAGTTACACTCCAAATCAGTAAATACAATGAAATAACAAAATCCTTACTGGTAGTGATGTTTTGCAACAAAATTTGGTGGAGTGGCAATTAATGCAGGTAAATCCTACAGAGCATTCTAGATCACCTGAGAACTGGGACTCAGTTATTCAAGATGCATTTTAACACAGCCATATGCAAGACCATTCCTCTTGTATTGCTCTTGTAAAATGGAGAACATTATTTTGGATATAAGAAATCTGCTTCTTCAGAAGCAGATTTGGGATCACTACAAAGCCTGCACATGAGTTACAAATATGGCTATCAAGAACCAGAAATTCAGTTTGGCAGAAATATGGCACTTGACAAACATCCCTACCCCAAAGCAGGACACAATCATGTGGGAAGGCTCCATAAAATCATTATTCTTTCCCAAGCAGTAAGTTGCATGGTTATTAGGAAAGACACAAGAGAGGTCCTAACTGAAGAGAGTCCTTTCTTCAACCTGAGGCCTTAGCTGGTACCTCCTATGTGGCAGGTGAGCACCTAGCTACAGAGTCAACTTCCCTCCCAGGCCCTCTGCTTATATCACTTGCTAATACTAAGTAGCATTGAGCCAACAAATAAATCAGCTCTAGAAGCTGGAATCACAGTGTTCACTTGGGACAGGAAGGTTCCTATTCAAATTCTGCCTGCAAGGTGTGTAGCACAACTGTTCACATCATTTCAAATGTGCAAATCAAAATCTGTGGTCAGAAGTTCTACCTGTTTTGACCAGAAATTCTACCTGTCTCTTGATCAGAAATTCTACCTGACCCCTGAGAAGGGTGCATCAGAAAACCATTTCACTGGTTTTGTTTGTGACCAGGAAGGCACAAGTTTGTCTATAGCCACGTGAGCAGCTACTTATAGAACTGTCATGGCCAAAACAGAAAATGTGTTTTTTAATGTGCGCAGAAAAGGAGTATCAAATAGAAATACCAAGAAGAATATTAGCATTTTTAATGGCATTAGCAAAAAAATTACTGGAATGTGCCTCAGCCTGGTATCTACGTTTTAGTAAGAATGATGACAAGCTGGAAACTTTTCAGAAAAGATGATCCAATTCTGAAAAACAGGGCTGGGAATCACAGACTCCCAGTCCATTGCATTTATCAGAAAGAAGTTTGAAATTGACATGACCACGTACGAAATTATCATTTCCAACTGCAGTCCACAGAATTCAACATAGGTCACTAGTCCCAGGCAGCAGCGTGGTCAACAAGCTCCAGTTTGCTATATCAGAGGTCAGCATTTCCATGAGAAATGCCTGGGAGACCCATCAACTGAAGAAGGTTTAGAAGTGCTGATTTAGCAACAGCCTTAACAAAATCTACAGTATGGAAGCAAAAATTAAACAACTTCCAACTAGAAAAATAAACTTATTTTCCCCTCTAATTGGAGCAATCTAGAATGAAGATGATACATTATTTACTAATGTCAGTCTTTAAGCAAAGACTGAAACTTGTCCTCAGCCATGGGCTGTGGTTCATTCAGATGCTATGGATTAAATACAGCTGATGACACACTGAAATTTGATGGGCTACATCTACGGTTTCAGGTGAATGTGGAAAATCCTGGCTTCTTTGAAGAAAACAGTTTTTCCACTGACACCCACAGAGTCGGGATTTCATGTATGTAATGTAACAGTCCTCTGAAATCTTTATGAAAGAGTACTGCAGTCCCCTAGAAGTCAGTTGGACCGCTCAGTGAGGTTGGTTTAATTTTGCAGTGGTAGGACATGGTTTGTGTTCATCATAAAAAGATCCAAAGCTCTAGATCCCAATTTGTATTTGAGTCACTTATTGCACATTACCCACATGAAAAACGATTGGACCAAAGCTGAGAACAGCCTACCCACGAAGCCTCACCACCGGGCCACTCACTGAAGGGTTTCTATTACTACAGTAGGCTTGGCCGCTGCAATCCTACGTGCTGTGTGGGGTGCGCGTTGTACAACAGAAAGGATGGAAACGCCTGAGTCATGAGGACTGAGAGCATGTCTGTGCCTCCATCCCTGGCACTCCCTCTCCTCGACACCTGCTCATGCCCGTACCTTGAGGTCCTGCTCCATGCTGCGCAGGAGCTCGCCGTCGATCTCGCCAGTCTGCGCGTAGCGGAGCCTCTTGCGCTCAGCCTTGCGCAGCCGGTACTGGAGGATCCGGCAGTTCTTGTTGGCTCGCTCCAGCTCATGGCGCATCTCTTGAAGCTGACAAGCGTCCTCCTCGAAGAAGCTGTCCCTCATCTCGTCCATCTCGGTCCTCAGCTCATCTATCTCGTTCTGGCACCGGGGCGAGAAGGGGTGGGGACGCAACAGGTGGGTCAGAAACACAAATGCCAGCACCGGCCCTGGTCCCCGCGGGGACACCGCCTAAGTGCCGCCGAGCTCGTCAGGAGCGCCGCAACGAAGCAGGGAAGCGCGGCTGAGAGCCCACCAAGGTCTCAGAGACCCCAGCGGGCACAGGGCGGCAGGGAATCCCCTCCGGGCCCGGGGGTGCGCGGCGCAGCTCCCGCCTCCCACCCCCCGCCATCTCCCGGCCCCCGGCCCCTCACCTTGAGGCTCTCGTTCTCCTCCCGCAGCTTCTCCATCTCCTCCTGCATGTCGTCCTGCAGCTGCGGGCTCAGGGAGCCCTCGGGGGTGCCGCTCCGGCCGCCGCCCTCGCCCTGCCGCAGCCCCTCGGCCCCGGCCGCCGCCGCCATGGCAGAGGGCGAGGAGGCGGAGGATGCCGGGGGAGGCTCGGCCGAGGCGGCGGCCGCCGGGGAGGCGGAGGCGGCGCCGGGGCCGGGCCCGCCGCTGCCGTGGTTGCTGCCCTTGGTTTGCATCTGGGCGGCCGCCGCCAGCCCCTTCCTGAGGTGGAACTGGATGAGCTCACTTTGCAGGCATCCCTCCCTCCAGAACCCGCCGCCGCCGCCCGCCGCCCCGCGGCCCTTGGCGGCGCCCGACGAAGATGGAGGCGCCGGGGCCGCCTCCCCCGCGCCCTTCAGCGGGGACCGCCCCGCTTTCCCCCGCCACTGCCTGGGCGGCGGCGGCGGCTGCGGCTGCGGCGCCGCCGCCCC
>NC_048895.1:62664028-62750757 GCF_011077185.1 Oxyura jamaicensis | reverse complement strand
CCCGGCCTTGGAGGAGGAGGAGGCGGCGGCCGCGGCGGCGGCGGCTGGCGGGGCGCGGGCGGCGGCTGGCGGGGGTCTTGGGGGGGCGTCGCGGGCCCTGGCCGGGGAGGAGGCCCGCGGCTGCTTCCTGCCGCTGCTGCCCTCCGGGTGCAGGCGAGGCTCGGCGGCGGCGCCCCCTGCGGGCGGCTGGCTCATGGCGGCGGCTATCTGCGGGGAGAGTCCATCGCCGGCGGCGTCCTCCGCCTCCTCCGGCCGACCGGCTGCGGGGGGAGAAGCGGGGAGGACGGTCGGGGAGGGAACCGGCAGGAGGCCCCGGCCCTGCCCCGCCGTGTGCCCGGTGCGCCGGGCTGCTGCTGCACCTGCCTGCCTCCGCCGGGGCCTCCTTCAGACTAGACGTGGCACAGCACAAAGTGAGGCCTCCAAGGCATGCGAGCCCAGAGCAAAAAGGCCACTGAATCAACTTCTACACCCATTTTTGCATCAATTTGTTTCCCAGAAGCATTGTCAAGACCTAAAGAGCGATTCAGGTTTGTCACCGCTTACACTGAAGCAGCACCGAGGCAGAATCCCTCCAGCTCATTTCCAAAACATAGGGATTAAGGAAGGAGTACAGCCCGGCCCAGCACTAGATGTGACACGGTATTCACCTGCGGCTGCTCAGGTGGCAATTTTCCCCCGTAGGGCCTGGCCTAGAGTTTTCATGGTCACGGCAGATGACTGAAATGGGCTGTTAGGTGCCACACCGTGCTGCAAAGATGTTCCGTAAGGCATTCTAAAAATAATAGCTATGATCCACAAACTGTTTTCACATAGCCTTGATTCAGTCATCCTTAAAGGGAAAATGTGGGCCAAAATAGAAATGACAGCATTCCTAACGTAGCCTTGTGATTCCCAACTGTCCCACTGCAAAGTACGGAGTAAAGAAAGCCAACTGGTCAAAGTCAATGTAGACATTATGCCCTACCCTGACAATTGGTTTACTCCCTGCAACACACCAGACAATGACACTGTTTGCTCTGCGCTCACTGGCAGGGGTACAAGGTTTCCTCTCAAATGCACTGTCATTATTACCCTGATTTTAACCAATTCATTGAAAATTAATGCTCCAAATAATATAATTTGGCAGGATCTTCCCAGGCATTAATAAGCAAAAAGGGAGCATGGGAGTATAAGCCTACCAAAACTTAAGATTCGCACCACCACACCGATTTGCTTTGCTTCTCTAGCAATCACCATAAATACAATTCCCAAACTGCTGCTTTTCAGAGCTGGACAGGTCCAAAACGCCACTCTTAACCCAAACCTATAGAAACTGCAAGAAGTCAGGACTCAGCCTAGATCCTGCATCTTCCTCTTAGCTCTGACTCTTCCCTACTGTTTTTTCTGATTTATTTTTTCCCCACAACGCAAGCCCCGTTTGAGCCCGGGTCCGAAACCCTCGAAACCCCTCTCAAAACTCCGCGGCCCCATCTCCCCTCCAGTGGCAAGCCCACGTGGCGCCAGGACGCTGCGTCTCTGCGGGTGGGAACAGCGCAGAAATACACGCCGGCAACAAAAGGGGAGCGTCCAGCGGCTCCACCCGGCAGCGTGGGGATGTCCCCAGGCCCTGGCCCTTGTCCCCCGACCCCTGTCCCTCCCGGGGGTGGCAGCTGGCGGGGCACGCCTGCCTTTTGTCCGGGTTTTAGAGGCGTGGGAGGCTTCTCGCGGCTCCCCCTCCACGCCCGGCGCTTTTGTTGAATCTGAATCTGGAGTAACATCCCCCCCACCTTTAGGAAGAAAAAAATAAAATAAAATAAATAAAAATAAAAAGGAAGAAAGGCTTGAGGGTAAAGCAGCCGCGTTACTCACCACCGCCCTGCCTGCTGCCCGGCTGGCGAAATGCATGCACGGGGAGCCGGGCACCGCACACGAGGTCCCCAGCGCTGCCGGAGCCGCTCAGGAAAATGAAGCAATATTCATGAGCTGACCTCACCGGGCCGGGGAGAGGGAGGAGAGCAGCGGAGGGAAGAGAAAAGAAAAGATGAGACGGCGAGGACCCCGCCCAGGCCTGAAGGCTGAGTTGCGTCCCCTTATCTATCTGCACATGGTGCCACCGGATTACGGCGCAAATGGGGGAAGGACGCGCCCGGCTTCCCTTCCCGATCCACCCCGGCGATCGATCCTGATCAATTATTTAGCGGCTCCTCCAGGGGAGCCGGCTTCGAGCGGGAGGGGATGCCGGGCGCCTTGTGCATCAGCAGCAGGACGATAAGAGAAGAGGCTTTCCTTTGTTCGCCGCCTTTATCTGCGCTCGCAGGGCAGCGGATCCGCACCGCGTCCCCTTGACAAAAGCTTGCTACGAGCCGGGAAAGGAGGAAACAAAGGCAAAGCACTGTGATCTATGGAAGATAACCCCCGGGCGTTATTTCTTCGCGTGAATATAGGACTAACCTACCAGTGACTCTTTATTCATGGCGTGGGCAAAAAGCCGGAGGCAGCCATCTGATTAACCTGGGGGAGCTCCACCTGCTTGGTGCACTGCCAGCTCCGTTTGGCTTTGCTTTGGGGCACCTTAGGTGGCTCTTAACGCGTCGAGCTCAAAACCTGTCCCCATGACAAAGAGGAGAAGAAAAGGGGCTTTTCAGAGGGGCTTTCCCTCCTTTCCCCTGCCTCCGTGTTTCCACGCCCCAGCCCCACTCGTGTGCTTATTCATATATCCATACATCGTTATGTACAGTATATATACACAAAGACGTTACACATACATATGTACATAAATGTTTGTGCATATACACATGCATGACACGTATATATATATATATATGTACATATGAATGGATGCGGGAAGATACCTCCCCTGTCTGCATGTCCTCCTTCAACTGCATGAAGTGGACATAGAAAAATGTGATGAGTTGAGGACAATCAAAAAATGAGAAATGAAAGATTAATGCTGAAGGATATGGGTTTTGAAGCTCATCCTAAATATTGACTGCAGTCATACCAACTAAACAGAGTGATTAGCTGAAACATGAGGAATAAAAATAGAAAATATTTCTGTAATTGGATCTGAGAAATACACCCTACATATTGTAATTTTCATAAGAAAGTGGTGGATAGATGCTGGTAGAAGATAGGTTGTGGACTCCTTGTCTCAGTGAATATACAGAATTAAGGCAATGAAGCCATCACAATAACAAACTGTTTTACCTATACAATGTCTTCCAGAACAGAAAGCACAGCAATCCCTACCTTTAAGCACTGAACATCCATTAGCATCCTTTCTTCTCCACCTGTATTGTCTGGATAGGCTTTCTATGTTAAAACAAAAATGGGGTGTGATAACATCCCATGCTGCCTACTGCAAGTTTCATTGTGCTGTTGGAAAGATACAGATCTTTTTTGTCTCATGTTAGTGTCCAACTGAAAAGCAGGTCATCAGATTATCTTCACCTGTATTGTCAGGCCATACATCTGAGAGTAAAGATATGGTACTACTATTTATGGTAGAAAACAATTGCCTATCTCTGTTTCATTTGGGATTGTTGACTTTCTTCTCAAAATTTCTATTCTGGCTGAAACCTCAGTGCTGGCACAGTTATAAAAATTGACATGGGTACAAAAATACTTCTGTTCATATCATTTATTTGGAGGGGAGGAAGAGGAAGGGGAGCACGGGTGTAATCTATGCAATACACACTTTTGCTGATAAAAGCTGTATTTCCATTAGGAAATTTGCTGCTAGATCTCTGTAGGCCTTTTACATGACCAGCAGGTCCTTTTCAAGAGAAAGTCCAGCATGAAGAAAACTATTTCAGAAATGTTAATACAGTAACAATATATATATATATATATATATTTAGCTTCTCTAAAGACCCGTGGATGGAAATAATACGCAGAAAGAAAGATCTAAACTTTACATAGAAAACAAGGGGCTTTCAGCTGACTACTACCATGCAGGAATGAAACAGTGGCATGAGGTGAAATACATTAGCACAAATGTCCGTGTCAGACAAAAAACACTGAAAATCTAATATAAGAATCTGTTTGGGAAGAGACAGAGAACAAAACAGGAAACTTCTTTATTGCTCTGGTATAATTCCACGGTACCGACAGATTTTGATTTCCAAGTGTGGTTCTTGTCCCCCAACTCATCACAGACATGGTAGAAGGTGTAGAGAGGGGCAGCCAGGTTCTGAAGTGGCTCTGTGCAAGGAATGACTTCAGGCTAGAAGAGGGATGACTGAGGAGAAATATGACTCAGGTCCCTGCAACCTGTAGTAAGGAGGCTAAAAAGCGTTACTTCATTTTGTGTTACTTTTTGTGCTATTCACAGTCTCTTCCCATAAAGGATGAGATGCAAACCTGAATGAAAGAAACAAGCAGGTGATGGGTTCCAAAATAATAAAGATGGTTCTTGTGGTTAAGCTCTGTAACTCTCTGCCATGGTGTGTTGTGAATTTAATGGTCTACATGGCTTTAGAAAGTGATTGAACAAAGGCAAGCAAGAAAAATCAACTGAAGGCAACAAAGGCAAAACACATAGCTCAAGAAAATCTCTGCAATGCCACTTGTTTGATCAGGGAAACTGTCTGGGAGTGATAACATTATCTTGTTTTGTGTTCATCTCCAGCATCCACTATCAGCCACAGACAGACACCTATCAGTGACTAAATAGGTCTTTGGTTTGACTCCATAAGAAAATTATTAAACTGTTATGTATAGATATATCACTCTCTACTTTTGCTTCTCTCTTTTCATCTTTCTGTTATTTTCTTCATTTCTTTTTCACTATTCCTCCTTAGATTTCTTGTCATGCAGAGCTTTGGTAACCTCCTGCACCCTGGTAGAACAAATGAATGACTTTTTCAATACATTTTTGCCTTTAATGGCTAAAAGTATTTTGACCCCAAATTAAAATTGTGAATACCTTATACCTTAGTCTCCATTATTGCTTGTTCACATACAGAGAGATTTTAAACTCCAGCCTGCAATTGCAGTTAGTTATATGTAGTTGTACAAGAGAAGATAAGACACTGAATTGAAAAGGGAAGAGAGAAAGGGAAAGGAGACGCAGAATTTCTCCTCCAAGCAGAGTTTCAGTCTAAGCCATATAAGTGTTTTTTTGTAAGGTGAAGATGAGAATCACCTTATATAACACCCTAAAATCATGACCTCCAATCTTTCAGTAAAAATACTTTACCAGCAGATTTCAGAAGCTGGTTGGAGAGGATGTTTTTCCAGGAGGCTCCCTGGGTGGCATTCGGCTGCTGTACTTTGGCCACATCGCTTACTCACCTCATCTGCTCTCTTGGGAAGCTCCTGGACTATGCAGGGGCAGAAAGAGGAGCTATTGGAGTGTGCTGTGCTAGCTGCATGGTGCTGGCACTGCCCCAGCTGGCAGCTTGTCTCCCTGCCCAAGGAGATGTGCTGGACACAGCTAATTATACATCAGACCACAGTCTTTTTTCTCTTTCCATGGAAAATTGAAGGTTTGAGACTTCAATTCACCAATTTCTAATGTGTTGACTAAATGGCCCTGATGTCTATTGTATCAAGCAGTAAATTGAGAATAAACAATTAATACTTTATCACTGGTCTCTTTTCCTATTTATTTGGAAATGGAAAAGATTTCCAGATAAACTGCATAGCAGAACTGTACAGCATAAAATCATTATACTGGAAAAAAAAAATAAAAATAAAAATAAAAAGCTTTGTGTTAAAGAGGAATAACACTGGGGAAAAAAGTAAAACTAAAAAACAAATAACATTTAAGTTCATACTACTCATGAAATAGGAACGTGCTGGCAGCACCAACTAGTTTGTTTGAACTGGGTTAATTATTTTGGCATACGCCATTGTCCAGATTATTCTATAAGATGATGGTGACCCTGGTTGTCACATATCTCTTCTTTTTCCTCCTCTGTGGTGGCTGCTCCTCAGTCAGAGGCTGCTACAGCATGGTACATTGAGGCTGCACCTTCCGTTCATCCACGTCCTCATACCCACAGAGCCCACCACGGGGACAACAGTGCCATCTGCACCCCCCCGACAATTCACCTCAATGAGAGAAGGAGGTCGTGCTGCTTTTTGCCGCTATTGAAAGGAAGCTGTTGGATCTGACCCACTGCCTTCAGCCTTCACATTTCTAATGGATCTCTCATTTCCCAGTTCAGGGAGTCTGCTTGTGTCATAGAGGTCTTCGTCTGTTCAGTCCTTGCCTTTAAACACCTGGGCAGTTTCTCAGCCTCACAGGGGCGCCAGGTACAAAAAGTGAAATTTAGATTAGAGTATCCTTCAGAACACCTGGGCAGTTTCTCAGCCTCGTAGGGGTGACTGGGTACAGAAAATGAAATTACGATTATAGGATTCTTTGGCTTTGTCATTTGGGAATAAAACTAGGTAAAATTATGTCTGTTGTTTATTAGAAACTCAATTGTAGTCATAAAATAAAGGCTTAGTTCTATTTTTGTTGCCCAACATTTCATTCAGGCTTTCTGAAGGCCGCAGGAAGTTTTATGCCCTGCCTTTTATTCCTTCAGAAATCAATTGTACCTATTGTTTGGAAATAATGACAGAACTGAGCATGCCTTGAAACAGGCCGGGGCATCTCAACCATTCCTAATGAAAAAAATGACCTCTTGCAGGCTCCCTCTGCCTCCCCTGGACTTGCTATACTTTCTGCTACCAGAATGATTTTCTGAAAAATAATTTGTGAATTTGGAACTTATTTAAGATATTATTTACACTGGAAAACAAACAAACAAACAAACAAATACCACAGTCTTTCTGTATCACTGTTTCCTTTTAGTTTCCTATGGATCTTTCTTTCATATTCAGAGGCTAGGATTATCCCAAACTTACACAAATCCTATCATGCATGCATGCATCTGTGTAGGCTGTATCTTGCATTCTTACCTAAAGCTCACTGATTACGTAATGAGGCTACCAGGAGGAACTGTACAAAAGATGTTACAGCTAAGACTGTAGGAATGAAAGCCAAAATGTGGAATATCCTTGGGTTATTCAGTCTTGTACCTTGTCTTATTGCATTATATATAAAATGCTCAGTGACTGCTAGAGAAAAACACTCTTTTTTTTTGTTTGTTTGTTTGTTTGTTTGTTTTTGTTTTTGTTTTTTGTTTTTTTGTTGCTCGCACATTACCAGTAGGCTCAAGTAGCCATTTCCCATTTCCAGAGAGAGGTTTCGAACATAAAGGCAAATGACCAAAGACAACCTCAGAGCTGTTCTCTAGAGCTAAACAGATGGTCTTAAAAGAAGTGACTCATGAGCAGGCTGTGCTCTGGGGTCTGCCCGCTTTGTCCCGAGGGAGGCAGTGTGGACCTGTCTGCCTGCTTGTGCACACCCAGCCACTCTGGGTGCATCATGGAGAGGTGGCCCATGTTCGGTGTTAGGGTTGTGTTACTCATCCTAATGTCTAAGGTCCTCATCATGATGTGCTCAAACAGGTTGCGCAGCTTCTTACCCCATTGCACCCTACAGCTCAAAGTAAGTGACCACACAGTTACTGCACCCAGGGGCATTTACATGCTCTTTCTTCTAGGCCTAAAGAGAGTTTGGAAGAAGCAGGATTGTGCCATGGGTGGGTGATTTTTCTTCATTATTCGGTTCCGTTCCAGTAGTTGGCCATTGCATCAGTCAAGTAGGTATAAAACGAAGCTGCACGACCTTAAAGGTGTTTTGGTGCCCAATTCCCTATGAGTATGAGGGGACTTAGACCCCAACCTTGAAGAGACAGACACTGAAGTGAGGGAACAGGTGACGAAACAGCCTGCATTTTGTTATTTTGTTAGTGTTTTCTTTTGTATTTATTCCTCGCTTAATGTTATTTTATTTTTTATCTCCATTTTGTTAATTCAGAATGCACATTTTGATTACATATGAATGTGTATAATTATTCAGGCTGGAATTGTATCTTGTTATTTCAACTTCCAGGTGGCATCACATTACTATACATGTAAACTTCCAGGTGCAGAACTGGACACAGTTTTACCAAGGTCTGGTCTTAGACAATTGTTTCCCTTCCACCTCTGGTGCCTCCTGAATTGCTCTCTGCCTTATTGTCGTCTTCTAACTGATAATCTGTCTCTTCTTTCATCTTTATTCTCTCTGGTAATTATTCACTATAACTTGTATTTCAGGATCAATAGCCTTTTGCATGTATCTAAGCCATTTCTGAGCTTAATGTCATTTTTGGAGATAACTCTTGGACTAGAAGTTTTGAAAAATGTTGGCAAATTTATTTGTGTTCTTTATGCTCCTAAATGCCTTTAAGAGCTTAGCGTAAGTCATTTTGAAAATAAGTTCTTCATTCCTATGTCTTAATGGCTTTGGAATATGATGAATAGAGATGGAGATTTTATTAGTTAAATTATACTTGCGAAGGCTAGGGAAAAATCACTGTACTTACACAAGCTAAAAATTAATAAGTCAATAGTGAATCAGTTCCTTTGTTTACCAATTTATTGGACCTTCTATCATGCATATTATGCTGTTATCCACATCCTGGATCATATCCAAGCTTCTTACATAATGCCCTGTTGGTTGTTGAGAAATGGAATAACTGCTGGCACACATCAAAACAGTAAAATCAGGATATCAGGTTTTCCACCTGGTACACATAAACGCCGCCTGCATAGGAAAAGCTCTGTGGGTGTTTCAACAAGAACGTATAAGAGGATTGATGCATGACTTTTGATTCAGGGACTGCATGTGAGAATGGCAATTGAGAAAATAATTTGACCCAAATATCCTTCCTCGTGTACACAGATATTGCTTCACAAGGCTTTGAGCTAGGGATAGATTGTGCCTACAATGGTTTCTGCTCTCTCTCCAGGCTGCCAGCAAGCAGTTTGGTATGTGAATGAGGCCAGAGTCGCGGTTTCTATGGTGACTTCACCCGCTTGTCACCCATCCAGCAGCCCCTCTTCCACAGCCCTTGGCGTGTTTTCAGTGCAATTGCACCCGTGTGGGGGTAGGGAGAGAAGGAGGAAGCGAGGAAGGAGCCTTTCCAAAGAGAAGCCAGGGAAATCAGAGTCAGTGTGTTACCTTTTCAGGTGCTTTGATAGTCCCAGATGATCTGGAAATGGGAATAGGAGAGAGCTTGTCACTATGGGACAAGCTGCAGGGGTCTGCTTTGCTTCCCCACCTTGACCCCTCTAGCAGAAGCACAGAGAGACGAGGCACCGGTAGTCCGATATTTATTATTCCGAGTCCCAAGGGGGTGGGACTCAACACAGCACGTTTACTCTGGTGTAATTATACTAGTGGAGAACTAGCAACCAGGTTCAGTGGTGTAGGGGCAGGGCAGGTGAGATCGGTGCCTGGCCATGAGGCTCTGTGTCACGCTGGCACAGCGGTGCCTCAACCTGCACAGCTGCGCACAGGGAGTCACAGCACTGTGGGACAGATCCAAGATAATCCTTTATTGATCCAAGGTGCTGGAGACCATGATTAAAGGGTACCCTTAAGGATAAGGCAATGCTCGGGCAATGGGTTGAAAAGGGTGCTGAGGGGATGTTTCTGTCTCCCTCTCCAAGCCTGAACTGTGGGGTTAACTTGGTATCTGTCTTAGCAAAGCCAGTAATAACTACAGGCTATGAATTAATTCATACTAATTTAGTTTATTTTATTATTAATGTAGTTGTTAATAACTTCAACGACCATTGCTGATGTCCAAGTAAAGCCCTGCTGCAAACTCATTCTTGCTCAGATCCTATAATCCACTCTTCCCAAACACACCCTCTAGCCCTGTGCTCCAGTTTGCCTTGTAATTGTGAAAGAGGAACATGTAGGAAGCAACCAAACCTTGTTATACAAGGATCTTCAACGTTCCCTTAAAGTCCGCTGGGATTAAATTCTGGGTCTGCTGAGGTCAATAGCAAATCTCACGCTGTCATTAAAATGGCCAGGCCAAGACATTAGGTTTCATTGGCCATTTTACTTAAGGTCTCTGGTTAGCTGGCACAGGTTTCTTCACAATTATTTGAATATTAACAGATTTTATTTATAATTTTTACTAAATAAGCTGCCATAAAGTTAATACATCTTTTCAAGTCACTGATTATTTCTTCCATGATTAGAAAAAAAAAAAAAAAAAAAAAAAACACAAAAAAAAACCAATGTTCTGTTCACCTGAAATGCTTCATATAACCCAGGAAACTCTACAAATCGTCGTAAGGAATTGTACTATAAATTCCCAAATTGTGTTTAGATACATTTTTTTTTAAAGCAGCAATTGTCTTTGCTATATTTGCATGTAACAAATTTTTGTATGACAGAAAAAAAAATATAAGCAAAATAAAACTCACTTAACGTGGTAAAGCAGATGTTCCAAATTTTATTATGAAGCTTTTCTTTAGAGAGGAAATACTATAGCTACTGGAAACGAGAGGCCTCCATACTCACATGGGACTGCTGAGGCTTTTGCACAGAGCAGAGAATGCCTCCTGCTCTCCCATTTGATGCTGGGTGTACTACATGACTTTGAGTGCCACAGGCTCCTAAAGGCATCATAATATTTGCTACCATCTCTTCCCCTCCTACCCTTGAGATCTAATCCTCGAAAGAGCTATGAAAAACAGCTTAATTTAGGGAAGTGAAGTCCTTGCTCTCAGGCTAGATTGATTTTTTTATTTATTTGTTTTTGTTTTTAAAAGTATTTTTACCCACTTTTCTATTACATTTACTTCCCACCAATCCATAATAGCAACAACAAAAAAAAGCCACCTGAGTCAAAGCACAATTCTGTCTTTTGGTTTATCATACTTTTAATAGCTTAAAATACTGAAAAATCTAGTGCTGAAAGCTTCACTATCATAACCCCCCCCCCCCCAAATAAATAAATAAATAAAAAATAAAAAAAATTGAACCCAGAATCTCCCTCTTTCAGCAAGGATAATTGGCTTCTTCAGCTACCGCTACAGTGACAGTCTCTTTCATAGTGGGGTGTTTTGTGAGCCATTGGGAGTCTGAGCACTGAAGCATGAATCTGCTGTGATTACATTTATTTTTATAGCCTTTCGTCTGCATTTTCTAGGGCATATGTGAGAATTTCATAACTATAATAAAGCAGTTATATTCGTTTGCACATTGGGTACTCTCTGTCTAAGGCAACAGAGATATGCCAAAAACAATGTTGCACTCCGGCAAAGAAGAGAAATTGAGGAGCTATGAAGCAGTCTCATTTTATGACTTCACAGAGTAAGGAAAGTTCCTGCTGGCATCATTCTTGGCATGCTGGCAGAATCTAATAGTTTCCCCACATGTGCAAAGGAGGGTGTTGATCTCTCCATAAAGCACCTTAATGCACACAAAGAAAACTCTAAGGCAGGTGTGTACTGCTGTTGAAGTAATACTGAAGAAACAGAAAATGATGGCCATACGTGCAGGGAAGCTTTATTTCCTATCATGGAAAGCTGAAGGTGCATAGAGGGATTAAGTGCAAAAGTTCATTTGCATATTAAAATAGTCTTGATGAGAGTGTGAGTTTAATACACCACAGGTAGAAAAGTCTTGCTGACAGTGAGGGCATTGTACACCAGAACTTCTCCAATCTGCACGAGGTAACAGCTTCTGTTCCTCTGCTACACTCTTATCATCTTATTTATGATCGGGTTCAATTGACAGAGACCAGTATTGCTCTCATGCTCAAGGAGAGCATTACAAAACCCTGTTCTTTAGGACTGATAATGCTAAAATTCAAGTACTCTTATTGCTACAGATTCCTTTTCTCTTTACAACAACAGCAGCATCCTTCCCAGCTGCTCTGCTGTGTCTAATCTCAAAATGTGCATCTTTTCTTTTGAGGTTATTGTCTCAAACAGGATTGCTCCATTATGCTCTGCTGAGCTCTACTCAATATTGGTTTTTAGACACTAAAAATATTTATTTAATCTCTCTCTTGATTTTAGTTCAGGATTAAGGCTTACAACTCATTTGTTCACTTTCCTTTATTTGTTTATTTTTCACTTCTATACATACAAACAACCCGCACACCTGAATTAAAGGCATTACATCTTTTGTGACTAAACACATCAGCAGTAGTTAGCAGCCATGATGACCTCAGGTAAGCAAATCAGAACTTCCTCAAAAGTTGTTAAGAGCCAAGAATTTCACACAAACACAGACATACACACAAAAGGCAAGGAAAAGAAAAAGCTGAGCAGGTGTCCAAGCGAACATGGAAGAGCTGAGCACAGAGAAACCTTCTTCTGGCCCAACCAAAAAGAGAAAAGAGCAGAGCCAGCACTTATAGATTCATGATGTGGGAAGGGCAGATAGCCAGAAAGAACCAGCAGAGCTGGAAAAATGATGAGAACAGAAGATAAATTTTCACATCTGTGAAAAATTTGACAGCAGCAATGCCTATGTGAAGTTCTGTCTGGTGTATGATCAAGCAACTACCATCTTAAATCAATATAAAATCCACTTCCAAAGAAATCAGCAGCTCATACAATTCCTCCTTTCTCTCTGGATGTCCTGGAAGAACAAGCACACTCTTTGTATGAGGACAATAAAAGAATTTCTGTGGGTTCTTGTAATGAATGCACAGCAGCAGCTAGTCACCATTGGCTGATGCTTGCATGACAGAGCAGGGTGCTAGTCTGGTTAAAAATATGGAATATTTTGATTTCCTCATAACAGACCTGACATAAAACTGGGAAAGAACACTGTGATTACTAGGTCTTGAATAAATGAAATGCCATAAGACTTTCATCGTATGCAAAATATTTCTTGTACGGGCACAACAATTTTCCTACGTGTAAAGCAACAGAAAAATGCACATAGATATTGCTATGTCTTAGACAGTGGAAACACTTCTTGTGATTAAACTTTAAAATATCAATGATGTTAATGAATATTTTTATTAACATTTTATTTATTAGTATTAGTGCATGATGGTTTTCTCTGGTAGAGCAAGAGAAGAACGAAGACGTCTCTCAGATGCCATTGTTATTTAGAAGAGGAGGAATCCTATGTTTTGTGCTCCATCCATCCTTGCTCTGCCAATCAAGAGCTAAGCATTGTCACCCAGCTCTCCAACACCTTGGTGGACAAACCTTACACAGCAAGGTCAGAGCCATGGTGATGAGCCAGAGCCTGCCAGAGGACAGGAGACAAAACGCAAGGTGTGTTTTCTTCAGTTCTTGCGGGGGGATTTAGAAGCTGAATTCTTCTTCAGTCTCCCTCTGTTCTTGGCTGGGGTAGAAACAACAAGGGAAAACAGAAGTATTATGGAGATTGTATCTGTCATCTTTGTCGCAAAGGGGCAGCACTGAACAGAGGCAGAGGGATCTGGGCAGGAGTGGACTCAGTCCTCTCGCCTTTGAGGAGTGGTCTGCAAGGAGCAGGAGAAGGAAGATGGAGCAGGTGACCCTGGAAACAGCACATGACAAGCAAGGTGTAAGGATGCTGCTATCCTTGACATATTTTTTGGAGTCATTTGAGAGCACTCACTTGGTAAATTATGCAAGCAAAGGAACTGTATTAGTATTTTTCAACCTTAAGCAAATGAGCAGATTGGCTAACAATATTTACACATTATGGAGCAGGTCGCCTCTAATAAGGTCACTCAAGACCTCTAATACTCAATAAGTTCTTTATAAAGTTTTGCTCAGTCGCATTCCTGAAAACTATGAATTTGTTATACAACCATGTAGTGGAAAGAGTTTGTTTGAGTAGTGGCTTGTAAAAGTCTAGAAGACATATGAGACTGCTTTTCTGTAGCACTCTCACAAACAAACAAACAAACAAATAAATAAATAAGATGTGGTCAGACACCAGGCCTTTTGGAAGCATTTTGCAAATCTTGGTGAAGAACCTTTTAAAGCTATGCCTTGTAATCACTACCAAAGCACTGGAGAATAATCAAACTATTTTTCCAGCAAGTCTAAATCATAACTCAAGTCCATGTGCCCTCATCAATTAACCTTTCAATTAGTCTGATTCAGGACATCCAGATAATGGAGACCTTCACCAGTGATGTGAAATGAGCCCATCTATGACGGCAGAGTAATTTTTATGACTGCCTGATGAACACATTAGTGCGCAGGCAATGTCCCCTGAGCAGGGATTTCTGGAAACTGCATAGATCAATACCTCCCTGAGGCAAGGACAGCTGCTAGTCCAGTTCCCAGACAGCAAAACTAGGGATTGTTCCTTTCAGCATTTCTGAAAATGCTGAAACACTCAGGTGGAGAGGAACTTGTCTGTATCTCTATCTATAATTATCCTGAGACTCAGATTCAGTTGTTGGTTAGTGCTTGAATGGTGATGCAACAATGTGGAATGTGTGAAAGACACCACGCATACTTTCTACCCTGCAATGTTTCTCTGTCCTCTTTTCCTGTGGCCAAAATTCTCCTGTTTTAATTCATAAATAAAAGTATATTTACATATATTTACTACTGCGCTCAACTGGAAGTACAAATCATGCTGTAGACCAGCTGTTGCATAGAGCCTTTGGGATGCACTTTAAGACAAGAGTACAGAAAAGTTGCAGTGTGGATTTGGCCATTAGTCCCTTTCTGGCAATAGTAGAATATTTATTAATACCGATCCTGTGCACCACCATATATACCTGGCAGTACAGGTTTCATCTGGACCAAAGCAAGCTGACTTAGTTGAAGCATAGCATGTGATATTTATGCTAGCTTAAGGATTTTTTTTTTTTTTTTTTTCCTGACTACAGGAACTGATCCCGCCAACAAACAAACAAAACAAACAAACAAACAAACAAACAAAACTGCTGAGAAAACTTAATTTTTTTAACATTTTTGAAAGAACTTTAGCTGTCAAATATTTGTTAAAAATCATTATGCCTCACATTGCTACAATATTTCTGATCTGGCACAAGAAGCCCTAAAATCAGATGCACCCTCTCATTGCATCCATCTGTTAACAAATGCTAACTGGGAACGGAATGAGGATATTTTTTACTCAAATGCTAAGATTTTGCTTATGTGCATGTTTACCCGTGTATTAAAACCAAGTTCTATTTCAGTCTTCTGATTTTTTTTTTTCTCAGTTACTTGTGATAGTAATGGAGATGGAAAAGTTACATAGCATCATCTAGTGGACATGTGCAAATGTACAGGAGCTTGCGATTGCACTATCCTTATTCACTCAAAATATCTGGCACCAGTACTAACTACAATGGAAAACGTGAGTTAAATTCATTATTTCCAGCTGTCAGCCTGTGGACTGTAAGAAAAAAATACAGTATTAGGCTAGAAACTGTGTCATGTTCACATTGTTAATATTCACTGTTGTAGAACAAGGATATCAAACACCTTGTTGCAAGGGGGTATTTTTTGTTTGTTAGTTTTTTTGGCAAATGAGCTTAAGCCAAATAATTTTGTAGTGGGATTTTAGTGTAAGGACAGTAAAAGCCCATGATCAGGGCCTATTTTCATTCTGATGTACTCACTTGTCTTTGACAAAATAAAATAGAATATTATTGATTTATTTGTTCAAAGGTCCAGAATCAGGAGAGGAATGCAAGGTTTCTGGCTCCAAGGCCAAGCTTTTGCAATTAAATTATTTAGAATAAAATGCCAAATAAATTGAGGAGGGAGCCGCAGACTTCAGGAACCTGCCCTCTGTGAAGCTTGGCTGTTCACATTCACTGCTCCGCAACTGTCTTCTGCCTCCTTCTAGAAAGATTAAGATTTCAAGGTTTCATGATTGTTTGCGTTTGACTGTATGCTATGTTAGTATGTCCCTCCATGTTAGCCTATAGTGAGGTCAATACTGAGGCAAAAATAGTGTCCCTGGTCTGTCATTTATATCTAGGTACAGTGTGAGACTTTCTTATACACCAGGGTGCAGGGTAGTTAGGCAGCTGAGGTCACGTTGGGCCTGATGACTGTGTCAATGACACTCCTTGCCATCTCTACCTGGTATTGCAGTTCCCCAGGAGCTGCAGCCTCTATTGCTGAGGAGATCAGCAGCTCCCTTCATCACCTGGATGGCATGAGGGATTCGGCTCATGGCTCCCCATCCGATCCTGCCGGATGGTTTCCCTCGGCCTGGCACCCAGTGTGAGCAAGGTCCATGTGGCTCCTCACTAAGGCCACGGTGCAGGCAGGGAGAGGACCAGCTCAGCTGGGACTGACTGCGAGTCACAGTGGCAGGAGGACAGAGAGCTGCATGGGAGGCTGAGGGAGAGCTACACCTCTTCTTTTAACAAAGATGATGGCAATTAAATATGAAAATTAAACATGACTCCGGTTGGGTAAGGTCATGTGTCACATTAGTTTCAGGAAATGGCTCTAAGGGGAGGCCAAGGATATTTTGGAAGCTGAGCATTTTTTCCCGTGAAGTGAGCAAGTCCACAGAGGTTCTAGTTTGACAGCACTTTCTGGGGACTAAAATTAATTCTTTTCAAATCCATTTAAAACACAATATTGGTTTCTCTTGTGTCCCTTAGAAAATCCAAGGCCCAATTCTGGGGCCTTGGGCCAAATATGGGCCCATGCATTAGAAAGCCCTGTCCTACAACAGTTGCTCACATGTGTTCAGCAGTGTTTTCATTCATTTTCATTATTGTCCCAAGCATGGGGACTTCTGTGGCACTTACATTTATGTTTCCTGTGTAATATAAGCAGGTACCAGCCAGCTACAGGAAGTATCATGGCACTAGTTCTCACAGGGTGGTATGTGTGGGCAGGTACGTAGATAGACATGAGTATTACATATGTATTACATATATTTCACAGGAATCTTTAAGCACTGGACACTTGCATTATGGAATTGATATCACTGTATATGAAATTGTGGCATGTGAAAAATCTCAGAAGCAGAGTTCTTGGGAGCATCCAGGTATTGTAGTTTGTGAAGTGATC
Source organism: Oxyura jamaicensis (assembly GCF_011077185.1). Lineage (NCBI taxonomy): Eukaryota > Metazoa > Chordata > Aves > Anseriformes > Anatidae > Oxyura > Oxyura jamaicensis. Next base: position 62,733,912 of record NC_048895.1, on the reverse strand, counting down.
CAAAAAGAAATAAAAGCGAACTAAGTGAAAAAAAGCATGAAAAAAATGGAGAACATAAATAATTATATTTTCCAGAAAAGCATTTGGTTTTAAAATTCTGTGTTCTCTCGTCATTCAACTAGGTGATGTGACATCACTCCATATACTATCATTTGGTCTCATCTCAAGATAATAGTAGCACTGTTATGCAAACATCTTTCTATACCCTATAATTTCTCACTTTTAATATCTGTCCATGTATATGTTTGCTTCTTACACATCTTTTCTAGGTATTATAATACCATTATAATATTTCAGAAATTACTGATTTGATGTAGGAAGTATATTTTAAATACACATCTTAATTTAAACAGATTTCAGATCTGTTTCTAGCCAGTTATTCACACTTCACTGAACAAGTCTAAAATCTATTTTTCTTGAAAAACACCCTTATTTCCTCTGTCGTTGCAAATGAAACAGCAGAGCCAAATTACTGTGTTCTATACCAACACAGAATATCAATTAGAAACAACAAGAGCGTTATTCTTTCACATGAGACAAGTAGAATTAGGCAATAAAAGTAAGGATGATTTATACATCATGTCTGTTATTTTACTACATTTCTTTTGAGTTGTCTTGTACCAAAATTTATTTTTCCTGCTTACACAGTAAAACCTAATTTATTTCTTTGTGAAAGATTTTTGCTAGCTCTACTTTCCTTTCTTGCAAGAAAGCTTCTCCCCTCCCCCTCCATTTTTTTTTTTTTTTTCCTAAGGAAAATGGCTGCAGCTGGAAGAAGATGAATAACAGTTCTCTGTAATTTTTCTCTGCAGTCTCTGAGTTTCAAGAGGTGAAAATATCTCCTGATTTAAATTTCTGAATTAATTGTTTACTCCTTCCAACTGGCAAAAAGATAAAAAAAGGCTTTGGTCCAAGTTTCTAATTGATTCTGTCATTTTGCATACTTCACATCAGATAGTCTGGGTGCTAACATCTAGCTAAAGATTTACTGCTTTGGATGTTTGTGCCTTTCTTTTAATGGATCTTTGCCATTATGCTGATTTTTTTTAATTAGTTATTCCCACTTATTCTCATTTTCATCTAATTAAAATGCCATACTAAAAATATAAGTGAGGATTCAGTTAATTTGTCTTATAAACGGATGCATAATTAATAAAAGATTGAAATAAAGCCAATTCTGATACTTTTTCTGCAGTTTGCTTTTTCCCTAGTGATATACAAACAAACAGCCAAAAGATTTCCTTGAATTTATAAGCAGATTTAGCTCTGCCTTTGAGTAACTCTCTCTGGACAAAATAGATATATATTATATTGCATTTAAACTCACCCTGAAGTTAGTAGGAAGCCTAAAAATATAGGTTAATTCAAATTTTCCTGTTTTCTTGTTTGTTTGTTTGTTTGTTGTTATATATATATATATATATATATATATATATGTTTAACATTGGTCCTGCAAGTAGGCCTTGTATGTACGTTTGATCCCAAATCATTATTTTTACCTTGCTGAAACTTCATTTTCTTCTAATATTAGCAACTAGAACTCTGGAAATGTTTGATTTACACTCATTTTTGCAACCATTTTCCCAGCCAGCTGTTTACCTAGCCAGCCTCATGGAAAAATGACTGTTTCATCAGGAAAAGGAGAGCTACGTATGGTACATATCCCACCATAGATATGAATCAGGTATTTTTTTAGAATTTAAGTGTTTGGCTTAGATTGGGAGCATTATTCATTATCAGTTTATTTTCACTTACTTTTAATTTGTGTATGTGTGTGTTACTGTGTGATCAATTCATTAGATAGCTCCTGTTTAAGAAAAAAAAAAAAAAAAAAAAAAAAGTGATTATTTTATTATGCCAATACTTCATTAGCAGAGATTATCAGCACAACTTAAAAACCTGAATTGTCAGGATCTGCAGCACAGGTTAATTCTTCTCTTGAAGCAGGAAACATGAAAAGACTTTTGCAGATGGTAGAACAGGAGCAATAGATAACACAAGAATGATGTTTTCCAAAGGAGGATTTATGGAGGAGCCATGATATGAAGGCATAGCACCTAATGTTTGCTCCACCACACATACCATGCAACTTCCCCTGGGATTCCTGGTGCTCTTAGCACAACTTGTATTGCTGCATTAGCAGTGGAGTCCACCCATGTGGCAATGGGCTTTGGCTGATGACCTTTTCTTGCAGCCGCACCCAAGAGAAGTGAAGTAGCAATTTAAAAATCCCTTTTATAGTCCTGTCGTGGGGTTTTGCTGGAGGACACTGAAGCCAGAGAGCTCCTCCTTGCCAAATATTAAAGGCGTGTGACAAATGGAACTAGAATATCTGTACAAAGCAGTAACTGCAGACAATAGCAACAGAGATTGGTGAGATTGGTAAGCAGTCCAAATATAGTCACTGCTACAGGTTTACCCAATAAAATACATGAAGAATAACTTCAAGTACAGTGTGGTCTTGTTTTCCTTGGAAGCAATCATAACCACTGGTGTGAGTGTCAGTGCCATGGTAAAGGGTGCCAGGTGACTGATAGGCTTTTTCCTACCAATATTCCATCTAGAATAAAACTCATTCTACTTACTGTTAGGATATTTGCCCTAAATGAGAGTGAGTTAATCCTACCTTTCAGTGCTGCTTTATGTGACTAAAGAACGGTGACATCCCCAGTTTACCTTTTCTCACCTGCAAAGCTCTGCATCAGTTCTGAGTTCATTCGAATGAGGGTAATGATGCCTCTTCTTTACTGGCTTGCAAGTTCCTTTCCCAGTGTCCCACTAGGCCTAAGGACTGGGACCAAACATGGGCCACCATTTCTTCTTATAATCCACTTCATTGGAAGAAACCCAGAAGAAAGACTGCTGGACAAAATCTTGCTGACTGCTCTACTTTTCACTCACTGAGAATACTTTGATATTTTACAGCCTTCATAAGCATGTTTTTTTCTCTTTGACACACAAACACACACACACACCAAGTACTGTTGTAGTCCAAATAGTATACTCTTTAAGAGTAAGAGACAATTAACTTAACTTTGTCTGTTTGTAAAAAATAAAATAAAAATAAAATAAAATAATAATAAAGAAAAGACATAACTGTTTAAACTTTATCTGCAGTGCATGAAAAGAGGTTGACATATCCAGAAAGAGATTCTTGTTAACACCTCAGGAACGTTTAACAAAATGGGATGCATTACCTACTGGAAGTGTTTGTCTCTCTGCATTGACTGTACAAGGAACCTATACAACTTAGACATGATGCCTAGTTGTTATGTGACTAACATTACAATAAGATAAATACCACCGTAAATGATGTTATCTTGTTTTATAAGCTTCTTTTCAATAGCCTGGTTTTCTCCATTGACACAGAAATAGTGCTGTTAATACATCATGTCAACTAATCTAGTTTAGTATAGAAGCTTATCAGCAGTTCTGCAGTTATCTTGAAGAAAACTGTGCAACCCAGCTGAAAAGTATGGTGTTTTCTCTTGAAACCTGGTAACAACTGCACATCAGTTCAGCATACCACTATCCACAAGATTTTTCCAGGTCTTTCTTCTGTTACAGGGTCTATAAGGGCACAGCCATACAGAGTAACTCGTGGAGTAGTTATTAAAACAGTGGTGAATAAAACAGTGATGCTGACATTACCAATAGTCTTCCTTAATATTCCACTCATTTAAAATGCTGACATCCCCAAAGTAATGGTTATGACTCAAGACCTGCCACTGGCACCACTCATGTCCTGTTGCCACCATGTGAATCCTCTCCTCTGCTCAAGGCGGTAAAAAAACATGACTGGATTCCAAGCTTGAAATGCCAGTGTGGAGACTTCTCAAAGGCAAGCTGTTGTCCTTAAAGTATTACATAAACTGTTGCAACTTATTTGTGCATGACATTAAGTGGGAAAATAGTACAAGATCTATAAAATTAATTATAATATTTTTCAGGAATATATATTTTTTTTCTTTAAATTGAACTCTTTAAAGATGAATTGGATTGCTAAAGTCCTGTTAGCAAAAGACAAAAGGTTCAGACTTTAACAGATGAAGGAATTCAGCAGAAGTTACTAGGCATATTTGTATTTTACAACTTATATCATGTAGTGTATAACACAAATCTTTATACATTGGCTCTAAAATTGGTATAAGGCAGGCATTTATGTCATTGATTTACCTTATTTATTATTTATATAATTATTTATTATTATATTAAGTCTTTGGAGAACTTAATGTTTTTGCATCCAGATTAGTAACTCATATTTGTATTCCTGCCCTGAGTAGTGTTAACAGGGACTGCCTTTCTAGATAACAGAGCAGAGGACAGGCTTCATCCAACAGTAAAGGTCCATACAAATTTGGAACAAGTCAATTTGCTACATTCAAATCTGCCATCAGGATATATATATATATGGAATTTCTGTGAAAACTGTAGGTATTTTTTCACATCTCTTTACTGTAAGCAATGAAACTGAAATAACTTCTGTAGTTCTCGCTAGGAGAATTCAAATTCTCTACTTTGACTGTATAAAGGCATAGAGAATTTAGACTCCCAAATCAGGCACTTTTTTAGTGACGGTGAAAATAATCCCCACCATTAATCAGTCTTTCATATTCCCAATCAACATTTCTGTCCTAGCATGATTATAGCCTTTGCACCATTTATTTCATAGAATCATAGGTTTCCTCTATATATCTTGCACTTTAGATAATGCCTTTCAGCATCCTTGCTTTTCAGGTGAGATTCACTGCTCATTACCTCAGTCAGAGCCATATATATATATATAGTGCAGTTCTTGGCATTTACCTTCAAGATTATTTTATAGAATGCCTTCTTTCAAGAAGAACAACTAAATTTTAAAATATTTCTGAAATTATTACAGAAAATGAAGTAACGACAATATTGATTTCATTTACTCTATTTGTTTATGTCTGAAGCTAAGCCTAAATTTCAACTGCTTCTACAGTCAGCCAAGAACAATACATTTCTCAGTGATGTATTTTAAAAGATTATTGTTCTGGACAAGCCTGATTCTCTGCTTTGGCCATCGAAGAAATCTGCATAGTTAAATTAATCTTGAAATGTTCATAATTTGCTGAGATAAATTCAATTCATTTGAACTTAATGAAAGGAAAAGTTGGTCATTTAAAATCTCTATAAGGGACCATGATTAGGCAAAGTGTTCTCGAGTCTATGATGATCTCTGCTTGCTTAAACACGCTGTTTTTCATTGTTTGTTGTTGTTTTTTTCTCATTAGTAGAGCCACAAATAAAAATCAACCATTGAAAAAAATTATGTTGTTTACTAGAAAGTCTCCTTAATATATAGAAAAGATGGAACATTTCTGAACTGAACTTATACATTTCTTTCGGGTCTACTGTTGGAAGTTTGCAGACAATTTCATCTTGCTCTCATCCAGGTTGTGTGTTTAGGGTACTTTACGCACACAATAACTGACCAAATCACAGAACTGCTTCAAAGAAAGTAAGCATTTGCAATTTTTCTCATGTGAAAGCATGGCTACAGAGATAAGAAATACATTTGTTTGCTGACCATTGTTTTGCAACAGTTCCTTATCTGAGAAAAAGCAGCTGTGTATTATGCAATCCTAGAAGTAGATGAGGTGAAGGTAGCTTGACAATTTCATTTATGTTGAAGTGTAACTAATTTATAAAACCGATTTTATCAGTGGAGGAGTGGCCTTTGTATTGCTTTTGGAGCCTGCAAGACCATGGAGATTTAACAGGAGACTTCGGGTCTTTATGGTGATCATTTTCACACAAATCAGACACTAAAAATACAGGTAGCTAGTTGCTACACATCACCCTGAAACTTACAACATTTTGTGATTTGAAGGCTGTAGAAAGTTGTCCCAAGACCAAAATATAAAGATATCAAAGGCAGCACCTGGCTTATGCCACTGTTGCTCCTTGGTGAGCACCCAGACCTTCCTCAGAGCACCTCATTTGGAGTCACTCAGCCTTGTGTCTGACTTAGGGGTGAGCTCTCTGATACTGATGTCTGATCTTTACCTGGAGGAACTAGGTAGAGAAAGGGGAAGATGGCAATTAGCAAAAATAACAGGGACAGAAAGGTTCATAATGCTACTGTGCAAAGCAGTACTGCAGCATGGCTGTCTTTCAGGAGGGTGGGTATACATTGTGGGCAGCACAGGGTTAGATATTGTCTTGTCAGGCTGATCACCCTTAAACATCTGCTGTTGCTTCCCAAACCTCACCAGAAGGACAGAGGCATAAGCATTACTCACAGCTTGCTCACCTGGCAAAGCCAGGTCAGGGTCACAGAAAAGAAGAAAGGGAGACAGGAGACCTCTGCAGTCTGAGTCATACTTTTTGCCCAGCCCTCACCTTTCATGATAAAAGCCCTGCAGCCACAAACACCTGGGTCACAAACCTCCAAAATGCGGACCTATGGTGGCATACATGCTCTTCTTCTCATAGCAACTGTTACCCTGAATCCAGCAGCTGCTGCAGCAGCGCAGAGTGACAAAGATGCCACTGGAGAACAGCTCTATCCCCCACTGTGGGACGATGTCCCTGAAAACCTGCTGAATTTCCCAGTTAAGGGCAACAAAATTGTCATCGATCCTTGGAACTATCGGGAACGACTGGGAGTGTATAAGAGCTTGCTAAATTCTTCAGCCAAATATTTTACCAACTTTGGATCCCAAAACCTTGGCAATATTCTCTGGGGATTGCCATTGCAACATGGGTGGCAATTCCGTACAGGTATGAACTGTGTCCTTAAGCTGCTAGAACAGCTAACGCTTTACCAGACACACTTTGGGGAGGGGGTCATTTTTTCCCAAGATTTCTACCTTGCAAGCCTCCTATATCCTCATATTGTAAATTTTTACATACAGTGCTAAGCTGGTGATTTGGAAGATAAATTCTCAATGAAGGCAAGACTTTGCTTTCTTGAGTAATACCTACTGGATTTTCTAATAAGAAAAGATATTACTAAACATAGAACTGATCAGAATCCAGAGGGACATCGGTTTAGAAACACTAACATCTCAAAAGAAGAGGGCAGTATTTCAGGTATCCGAAAATCTTTGAAAACATGTTCCCAGTCTTTCCAGCTTGTTGCAGGTTGATATTAGGGTCTGCACTCTGCAGTACTCTTCATAAATTGTTAACTGATGGGCTATCTTTGGCTGCTAATGTTATGATCTTTTGCTGGTGAGTTTTGCTGAGTTTAATTTCTAATACATATTGTTGAAAGTCTGCCTCTCCCACCGAGAATTTTCCCCTTCTTTGCCTTATATGATCAGATTAGAAGTAGCCCTGATACATTTAAAAATATATATTTTTTTACAAAAAGTCATTTTATTTATTATTAATATATATATATATGTTTTTAAAAACACGTTGATTTCTGGGGCAGTCATTTTTGTTCTCTAGTTGGCCATGCTGGGAAAACAGAGACAGAAACATGTGTAAAAGGTCCTTTGAGGCTAAAGCTGCAATATCTTATAAAGGGCTTTATTAGAGAACTTGTTCTCCCACATTGCTTCACAGGCAGGCAGCATGCACTGAAACCTTCCACACAAAGCTGGTGTTGGCTTGCTTCGTTCTAGCAACCAGGAAAGGCAGGAAGAAGGGAATAATAGGCAGTGTTGTTTGTAGAAACTGGTGCCTGGTGGTAAATCCTTCTTGCCACGTGTAAGCAAATGACTGGCTTTTGTTTTATGGGTTGTGCTCTATAGTTTCTTGAGGTCCTGGTTTTACTGAATGAGTATGTTCACCTGGAAGAAAACAGAGGCACTGTAGCTGGTGGTGAAGAAAGGCTGCCAGCATTTAATTTAACGGAAAATTAACCACTAGGTCAAAATGAGGAAAAGGAGGTAGAGCAAGCAAAATCTGAGCAGGCAACTAGCTGGAAAGCAGAGAGCAGTAGGGAGAACTTGGTTGGATTTTAAGCAGGAAAAGAAAGAGAAGATGAAGAGGATGGCTGATGCAGCAGGACAGTTGATCCAATGAGTGGCACAGACAAAGGTTCCTGGATTCAGAAGCTACACTTGAGTGGTGAACTTCTGGAAAAAAATCTAGTAATCTAGTGTGGCCTCATCTGCAAAGTGAAGCTGTGCCTGGTTGCAGTGACAGTCCCCAAACAGAGATGAGGGACATGGTGGGAGAGAGGAAGATTTGCACCTGGTTACACAGACAGGTAAAGACTTACTCTCATATAATTGGTCCATAGACAAGGAGATATATTTTTGAAATTACATGAACAAAAGGAGGGAAAAATAGTAGGAGAAATATCACACAACTAGAAAATTGTTTACAGAAAGAAATGTAGGAAGTATTGATAGATAAGGGGAAAAGAAAGGTTTAAATTTTGGTGTGTAGTAGTAAAGTTAGCAAATATTTAAGTCTAATCCAAATAGGCAGCTGGACTAGAATGACTGAAGGATTTGTGTATCAACATAATGAGTCTGGGCAATCAAAAGGAGGAAATAAATTCATGATGCTGGAAAGCAGATTTCTGCAAGAGCCACTGAAATATGTTGCATTAACAATCCTGTCTGGTCATGAAGGTTATATGGCTGAGAAACATTTTTCATGGATATGATTCTATATAAACCATAAAGAACAAGCGAAGCTACTATTTTAGTAAGAGTGGTACAAATATTTGTAATGACCTACTCATGGGCATAAAATTAAATAATTAATTTGCCCAAGCTTATGGTAGAAACAATGTTGGCAAGGCAGGATGTCTTGATGGGCAAGCCAGAATAGCTGATGAGAATGAGATTATGGAAACAGAAATCATTACTTTGGAGATGGAGCTAAACTGAAAGAGTCCTACCTACACAAACTGAGGAATCTGGGTACTCCCACTTGAAGGAATTGGCATATTGAAGTACAAATCCGGGAGCAAGGATTTTAGGAAAGTTTCAGGTGCTAAAATGTCTCAAGAGCAGGAAAAGCATTACCTATATTTAAGAAGAAGGAAAAGGGGATAAGGGCACAAATATTCTTATTCTTACCTCAACAGTAGGTAAGATATTGGAATAGGCATAGAAAAAATAATTTTAAAAAGACATGTAGCTAAATAGAAAAAGGGAAATAGTTTATGCTAATCTAAAATGGATTGTTGTAGACTAACTGGGTATGTTCTTTTATGATATAATTGATGTTTCACCCATGTCTAGAAATGCATTTCCTTCCTCTATAGAATCAAAACATTGAATGAAAGTCCTTTGTTACAGTCTCCAAATTAAGACAGAAAAGGGAATTGTAAATCTGACAATGGAATACCTAAAAGAGAGTTTAATGATGAGTGTTGCTAAGGGAAGTTTACAGTAAAGTGAAGGATATGCTCAGAGTTCTTCAATTATTGTTCTTGAGAACAACTGATCCTTTATTTTTTCTGTTAACAATCTTGTTTCAAAAAAAAATATCAAGGAAATCTTGCTAATGAGAAATCATGCACAAACTTGTTAATGATGTACAGCTGGGAGGCACTGTCAATACAGAGAAAGATTGGGATAGCTTGGATAAACATGAAGACTAAAATACTCATTTTAAGCACAAGAAATAAAGGGGAACAGAGAGGACAAACCTGGAGTGTAGGCCTGGAAGTGGAGTTAGTGCTTCAAGATGCAAGCAATTTAGACATATCCCATAATTATCACCAATACTTTCCAGGACTCTATTGTCCCAGAATGCCTAGGTTAATGATCTTTGGTAAATTTCAGGTGTAATTCTTCTGAAACATTTTGTTTTCTTTTTTTCTTTTCTTTACCCTTGCCTTTCTCCATTCAACTTCTTTGCACAACAGTGAACAACTGATGCCTACTGGTGGCCTGTGTGGAAATATGATATTGCAGGAAATAAAAAAATAAACAAAAAATCAAGTCTTTCTGTAACTCTTAAAAAATATAAATAAAAAAGTAACACTGAACCGCATTCTTCTCCATTGCAAGTTCCTGCTCTTGATGTTCTGCTACTGAAAGGCAGGAGCTTCAGTTGCTAGCATGCCCCAACACACATCCTCTGTCCAGTCAGATGGAGAAGATAATTAGGATAATCTCTATACAGATGGTTCATGATTCATTTTTCTCTTTGAGTAAAATGCATCAGGTGCCTAAAAGAAAATTTGTTTTGTTTTTTAAAGAATGCAATGAACTTTTCTGATCTGACAGAAGTGACAACGTCTGTATTCAGCTGACTTGTCAGAAAGTAAGTGCTCTGCATGACAGGGGTTGAGAGCTTCTGGAATCGCTCGTGGCATTGAGGCTGACCATGGCAATTTCGTGTCATATATTTAAAAGCAATTTTCCTGATTCCCTACATGACTGCTTACCAAGTGAAGTACATATCCAAGTGCTTTAAGGAATTATGCTATTCCTCCGTGTCACATGCTCAAAGTAAAATACACCTTACGTGCTGTCACAGATAATTGTAAAATGTCTTGCATGTTTGTTATGGCACAGATGCTTGAAAACTCTGCTAATCAGATACAACAATGTTTGCATGCTTAGCTTAACAGGAAGGCAATGTTTGTATGCATCATTAAACTGGAAGGGATTCTGTATCACACAACCCAATTAGGTGACACAATTACTAGCACATTTAATTTGTGCTATTCTCCTCATTAAACAGCTCTCCTACACTAGCAGCCTTGCATCTACTGAAAATGATGCATCAGCTATGCGTGTGTTTATGTCCGTATGCACATTCATATTTATATCTCTATAAAAATATCATTGTGATGTCCTAGTTTCAGACAGTTCCATAAACTCTCAGAATACATTTACAGTGAATTTTACAATGTGAACTGTAAAACATAGTCAAATTACTATGCGTTGTGTGAAATATTGACTGAGAAATTCAACTACGGTACCAACAGTATTTTATAAACCAGAACAACAGTAATTGTTCTGCTTCTCTGAGCAAAATTTTGCACGCTTTACTGGTATATATTTTTTTCCTCTCAGTGGGATTTCTCATGTAAAAAGATTGAGAAATATTTGGTGCATTCTTTCATTTTCTTCAGGCAGACTAGCAGATCCTTCCAGTGTGACTTCCTGTGGCTACGAAGACGGAGACCTGTGCATATCTGCAAGAAGCTGGTGGTCCTGTAAGTATATGCTATTACACTGTTATCCAAAGTATGATTAGTGTCCTAGAAGGCAATTCAGTCTTCCTTTCTCTTGGACTTCTATACTACAAAGTAATTGCAGTGCTACACAGTTCTTCATCAAAAACTTGCAGCAAGACAGCAAAATATGAGTGAATGAAAGGAAAGTAATTAACTTTTACTACTGTTTTGTGCAAGGAAAAAAAAAGCAAATTGAAGTTTTAAAACGCAAAAATGCATGTAAAAATATGCAAAAAATTTTACATGCAAAAATGCATGTATAAACATGGGTATCTGTATACCCACCATGATAGGTATCTGTATTTGTAGACACTTGTAGAAATTACAGAGAATGAAAGAAAGGGATTCTTTTTGCCCACAATGTTCAAATAACTTTGCTATCTTCATCACAGTGACATTTTTCCAGTGGAATCTCAAGTATCCAGCAAAAAAACAGTTATTACTTTGACTTGGCATACATAAGCTGCAAGACAATTTCTATTGACTTTGGACTTCTAGTAGGCTGATTTTATATATATATATCTATGTTTATTTTCATTATTATTCTGGTAAGTAGCAACAAACTGAAGACAGAGAGAGAGAAAATGTAAAGATCTGAATTTCTAACATCATTGTCACTGGCATTCTCATTGTTTTCCTCAACAGGTCTGAATACACACATCCAGATTTGGAAAAAAAAAAAAAAAAGAGAGAGAGACAGAGAAACATCCAAAATCCCCATGTTGTTCTGATATTTTTGTTAATTCATGAGAGATCAAGAAATTGGCTTTGATAGTCTGTGGGTTTTTTCTTAGCATGAGACACACAAGAATTTTATTTGTAAAAAGTGTACCATAGGTGTAACTAAAAATGGGTCTTTCGATTGCACCTAAGGAAATAATAGCAAGCAGTGATGGTGAGATCAAATCATATTTGGAACCACCTTTGCATTAGGCAATGCCAATAAAAAACAAGGTAACAAATGTTACTGAAGGAATAGCTGTGTGCTAACTCAGCCAAAGTGCTCACTAACTCAGTGCTCTTGGCATCAGTACTGGTAGATGTGGCAGGGCACCTTCTCCTGTGGGATGTAAAGGTAGATCTACTGCATCCTTTGCAAGGATCATGGGAAAAATTACAGTGTGGGGGACAGTAAACTGTAACCAGGTTTTTAAATAGAAAGCAAAGAATAGTTTTGTTCACTTCTTGCTAAGAACTTTGCAGAACAGGAAAGGATATGATCTGGAATGCCTCATGCAAGACAAGGGTGTCCAATTATTGTTCTGTAGGACATCCCAATGAGTAACACTTTAAGCATCAATATAAAAGACACCAATACTACAATGCTCTTTGTCTCAAGTGCAAGTATTGACAGCAGCCCTGATGAGAAGGACCTGTGTGTGTTGGTTTATGAGAAGCTTGAAATAAGTTGGCAATGTGAGCCTGCAGCCCACAAAGCCAACCATATCCTGGGCTGCATCAAAAGAAGCATGGTCAGCAGGTCAAGGAAGGTCATTGTACCCTTCTACTCTGCTCTCGTGAGACTCCACCTGGAGCACTGAGTTCAGCTCTGGGACCCCCAGCACAAGAAGGACATGAACCTATTAGAGCAAGTTCAGAGGAGCTTTGGGCACCCTGGTCTGGTGGGAGGTGTCCCTGCCCCCTGCCAATGGGGTTGGAGCTAGATCATCTTTAAGATCCTTTCCAGTGCAAACCATTCTATGATTCTAAGTACACATAGAATAATTAGTGTCAGAAAAGACCTCCAAGATCACCTGGTCGAACCATCTCCTTACCACCAGTGTCACCCACTAAACCATGTCCCTACACACCAGGTCCAACCTTTCCTTGAACACCTTCCACCACCTCCCTGGGCAACCTGTTCCAATGCCTGACTCCTTTTTCTGAGAAGAAATTTCTCCTGATTTCCAACCTGAACCACCTCCCCTGGCACAACTTGAGGACAGTTCCTCTTGTTCTATCGCTAGTTAACTGCAAGAAGAAGCTGCATGTGTAGTTTATTCCCCTCTACTCTATTTACAGCCAGCATGCTATGTGGAAAAAGAGTTCTCAAAAAATCTGTACATAGATTTTCACAGAGCTGGTCTTACAAGGTAATTTTTTCTGAGCCCGTGAAAAAACCATAAATAATAGTTGAATTTTGTCATTTGATAGAACAGAAATACTTAAATAATTTGTCTGCACCAAACCTCAGTAACATATTTCATACAGTCTAAATAGAAGGATAGTTTTATTTCCATTATTGAAAAGCTGAATGAACACATTCTTTAATAATTTAAAATAATAACAATAAAATTTCCTTTTTGTTTGATCAGAGTCAAAGACAATAATTTTAGGCTCTCTTTTTTTTTTTTTTTTCTTTCTTTTTTTTTCTGAAACTGGAACTGACTATTTTGGAAATATTATCTACTATTTTTTTCAGAAATGGAACTGACAGGTAGGACAGGAGGAATAAAGAAAAAGCCTGACCTATAACTTACAATCAATACCTATAAGTTACTGTAATAAAATTATGTAAAACTCTCTTTTTTTAAAAAAAAAAATATATATATATATAAAGGCTTCTGGTTTTAATATTCTTTCCCTTCATTGGAAAGAGAAGGCCATCCACTCCTCTTCATCTAATACATTTTCCCTCTATCACTTCCGTCCATTGCTCCCTCTGCTTTCCTGCTGTCCTGCCACAAGTCCCCCTTTCCGCAAGACCTGCAGGTGAGCTGCAGTGAAGAGCTCTGTCCCTCCCTCCATGCCAGTGCTTTATTGTCGAGGCTCTTTGAATGAAGCTTCTGCCAGTGAACCAGCAATTGAATATATATATCTTCATGTCATTAAAGGCATGAGCACAGAGTAAATGTAAAACATAAATTTAGAGTAAAATCAAAGCTCACTGTGATACTCAATCCAACTGCTAAGTTCAATTTCCCATCTCTGAGGTGGACTAGGTACTCTGGGGGAAGGTGTCCCACACAGTGGCAAGTAAAAAGGGTCACTGCATAGCCCTGTACAAGTGGAGGACCTTCCCGGAACAAAAACCTGCATTCCTGCTCTTCACTTACTTCTAAACACTGCAAGTCTGCATGATACCGCTTTTGTTGCCTCCAGAAAATGTATAAACTCAGTCTTGATTTACCATATTGCAGCAGCAACACACAAAAAGGGTTTCAGACTGCACAGCAATGCCTCTTACTGTTCTAAGGATGTATGTGCTTTTGGTTGGCCTTCAGGGTGACCCTGTCTAGAATGCGTAGTCATACCAAGCCAGGAATGAGCTTAAACCAGAAATTCATATTTCATATGCCCCAAGGTGTGTGAGACAGTCCTTGTTACACTGCTACTTAAGCATGAGCAAATGAATTCTCAGCTCAATGGCTCAAAGCTACCCACCCAGGAGGGAAAACATCTAGGCTTTAGCCTGTTCTTCACTGAAAGTCATTAAAATTTATTTCTACAGAGAAGGACACAATTAAGGGGAGAATTTAAAAATTTCTTCCTAAATGAAGGACATCAAATATCTGTATGGGCACTCTCACAGGAGATGTGGTCCAGCACAGGCAGGAACTGAATCTGGGCTTTCTACAGACCGGGTCTGACTGCTCTAACTTATGGATCAGACCACAGGAAGCCATCATCCTAAAATAAGTCTTACCAAATCGGCTGAGGTCATTTCCAAGAAGTTTCCAATGAGTGAAACGTCTCTTTTAAAAATAAAATCAGTTTACAGGAAAATATTGCTAGGACTTGCCTTTTCCTTTCTTATATTCTTAGGATGTATACAGAGGTTTTTTTTATGAAAGCAATACCTGTCATGTCATGTTGGATGGAGGACCTCTTAATCTTTCACCCTGATCATCATTTTCTGTGCTCAGTTTGCAACTAGCATTTCAAAGGCTTTTAATGTTTTATCCATGGTAACCTATAAAGATCTAATTTTACCTTTAGTTTTTCAATTTCTGCAAAGTATAGCACACTGTCAGCTCATGCAAGACTATTAATGGGCAATATATAAATCAATATTGCAAATCATATCTGAATCAATACAGATATTATCACCAGCGCATTTCGGCACATACATATATCTCACTGCTTAACATAGTTGTATCACTGGCAAGTTGAAATGACCACATTTGGTGTTGGAGAGTTTCCATTTCTCTGGGTGGGAACTTTTCATTGCTAGTGGGTAGTGCCTCTGCATTTTTAATTATCATTACAGGTATGAATTACTACCTGGCTGTCATACCCTTTCTGGGAGCAGTGGAAGCTGGCCTCTTTCGAGAGGTGCCGTATGAGATAGAATTACTGCCACCAGAGGAGCGAAGAGATGATTTCTGCTATAGCGTTGCCGACTGCCGTTCTCGCACTCCTGAGCTCATGGATAAGTGGAAGGCCTATTTTGAAGTAAACAATTTCAAATTGAAATAAACAATTTTACTTTTTTACTTTTCATGTTTTGTAAGAGATGATACCAGAACATTACTTAAAAGTATTAAGATTTAGGGAGCTCGATTTGCTTTCAATAACAGCTTGATAAATAAAGTAAGAAATAGAAAAGTGGGAAAGCATGACATAGAGTGACGCATTTATTTTGGTGTCTGTCCTCAGAGACTGTTTCATTAACAGTTATACTTGCAGTCTTAATATTAGCATGTTAAATTGCTAGCATTAGCATTCAAGATAGAACATTACCCTTGAGAAATGGCCTCGTGCTGGTTTTTGTAGGGCTCATTTATTCCTCTGAACATCTAAACAACTTGAAGTTCTGAAACTTCACTGAGAAGGGCATTTATTTATGCAAGTACATATTCTCTTTCCTCCTTATTCAGTTGCTCTCTAATCCCAAAGATATCAATATTTCTTATTTCATAGATTTAATAACTATTTTTAAAGATAGACATCTTTATTCAATGTCTTTGTTAGTAGTCAAGTAATAGATAACAATCAGAAAATTAGAACTGTAAGTTCTTCTTGACAACTGTGAGCAGGTTTTCAGAGTAAGACTGGATTTGTTTTCTTCAGATTCTTTATTGTAAACAGTAAACATTGTATTGTATTGTATTGTAAACAGTGTTTAGGAAGTTGTTATAAATGATCTACTTCTCAAATAGCCGTAATGATAACCACTAAGACCCATATTCTTATTTTTTTGAAAAATCTGCAGCAATTGCAGCTGAAAGAGTACAAACAATTTTTCAAGGAATCCTGTATTTTAGCATGGAAGCTTCAATGGCACTCAGATACACAAGTCCACTGAATTATTCTGACAGAATGCCTACATTATGTGGGAAAAACACTCTGTTGAAGAATAGCAAATCCCTTTAACTTCAGTGGGAACATTAATTCACTTTACAAATAGATATTAATCATCCTTTTCTCCCTATGTCAGATATTACAGTTACTTACAAAGTAAAAGTAACACATTCTAACTACTCAAAAGCAATTTCCCTTAGGCTGCAAACTTACTCTTTTGTGTGATATGTGTGGAAGTCTGAAAAATGTATTGGGTTTGAACCACCCTCTCATTTCTCTGCCTTTTCCCCTCCCTGCTGCTGTAGTATCTGCTGTCTACAGAGCAAAAAGCCATGGGCCCTGCAACGTTCTCCTCTTTGATACTGGATGACGCTCTCCATTACATGTGGAAGGCGCACGTTGCCTCCATTGCCTACGCGCTACCCAAGTTCCAGGACAGGTATGGGAATCAGAGAGGTGGCCGGGGGGACCTTCCCATCCCCATGACTGTTTGTAAGGATAATGTCTGAACAAAGACTGTATGAGGTTTTGGGCTAGAAGCAGTGTCTAACCTGGCCAGAGGCAGTGATGCTAGGAGAAATTAGGTGTAAAGTGCTGAAAGAGACTTTAAGTCACTGTGACACCAAGACCACTCAGGATTTTATAATGAACAAAATGCATTTGAAATAAATGATAAACTACTGTGTTCTATGTGGATTTCAATTATCTGTTACATTTTTATTTTGATTTATTTCAGCTTAAGATATCTCTCTGATCCAGAAGCAAATTTTGGTGAAGACTGGGCTAATGCTGTAGATTTCATTGCAGCCACACATTTCAGTACAGATTTACAAACCACAAACAACTTCCAGGCTTTCTTGCCTCAGAGGATGCTTGTTGAAGGGGATGTCTTGCCATCCATCAGTGGCTTCAGTCCACAGCAAAACAGAGTCCTGCTCTCATTGAGAGCTCTCCACAAAGCAAATCAATTAACAGGTAAGAGCCCCACCTACAGCTGTCTGTCTGTAGTCCATATGCACTTCGTCTTGTTCTTTGTTTCAATAGCTTCCTCCACATGAATGCGATCTTCAATATAGTATAATCACTTCCTGGAGATAAAACAGTACAGCTAAAAATACAGCCACAAGTAAACAATGCACCAGAGAGCAAATGCATCAATGGGATAACACTGATAGTATGTGGTAAGGATTTCACATGAGACAAGGCATCATATGTTGGAGCAGATGACCTTGCTTTTTTTTCCTCTAATTTACACAGGAACTTTACAAACAAACACTAGCTTGCATTTCATCATTTATGGAACCATTAAAAATGTAAATGAACTTACTAGATCAGTTGAAGTCATTACAAAAAATGGAGAAATTATCACAAACAATGGTTTGTGTGCCAACTAGTGTTCCGTTGTTTTGTTGTTGTTTGTTTTATTTTGTTTTCCCTCTCAATCTTTTGTCTAACAGAAGATACCTCCCCCAGTAAAAGTTGTTCTTAGACAATCGCTTTATCTAAAATAAGTTCTGCATCACCATCCAGCGGTGAGACATAGAATTACACTCTTCCGAGGTTTCTATTCATTCGTAGAGACAGCTGGGCTGGATGGTTTGTTTTTTTGTTGTTTGGTTGGTCGGTTTTTGTTTTGGTCCATTATGAGGAAAAGCTATTTTGAATCTTTAAAGGAAAACACCATATAAAAATATAATGTCAAGCTAGTATTCAGAGCCATAGCACATTTTCTGAGATCTTTTGTCTATACACTTCAGTGAAAATTTTCTCTCTAGCTGTATTTATAGCTGGAAAAGGCTGTTTGATGAATCTATTCAGTGTGACAAAAGAGCATCACAGAGCTTTCCCTTGCATATAATGTGAGGGTACCTCACAGTTTGAATAAGGAACTTGACAGCTCTGTCCTGTGCCTCGTAGCTTATGTCATAGTTCAGGGTTTCTTTACCTATCTCCAGGTCCAGTCCCCACAGTGGGAGGGGAGGAAAGCACAGTAAGTAAAAGCAGGACTAACAGGGTAGCAAGCAGGGGACAGAGAACCAGGGCAGTGGAGCAGATGAGAGCAGCACTGGAGGGAGAGAGGAGAAAAGGCATGGATGCTGAAGGCAGTAGGGGGAAGGAAAGAGAGGGATGAAGATATTTCATGTGGGTGCAGCCGTAAACTACAAAGTAAGTATCTGAAATTCCTGGCTTTGCAGGCTGAAGATTTCCCTGATGCCTTGAAGGAATGGGCTTTGCATTCAGCTGAGAGTTAAATGCAAGCTATCTCAACCTGGTGATAGCTTTGCAGATCAGAGATGGAACTCTAAACTATATCTAACTATATGTGGGTCTGGTTCCACAGTCCCAAAGGGGATCTGAAAAGCTAAACCTTGTTGCTACAGCGCTCAGATAACAAAAAGTGACATACTGCTTTTGTAGAGTCAGATTCTTCAAACTTTTAAACATGTTCTGTGAGAAGTGGAGTCTGTGGAGTTTGTGGTGCTGCAAACTTCAGCACAGAGAGAAGGTTTCAGGAATTCATAGGAGAGGACCCTGTACAGCCCACACTGAGTTCTGATTTATTGATTCAGTTTGGTTACTCTTTATTTCCCTCTAGCTGCCTCTCCCAGTTTAGCAGGGAGCCATATGGAAACACTGCTAGGCTGCTATGGTGATTTCACACAAATTGGCAGCTCAGCACCACCATGCTGCTCTCTCATTCCACCTCCTCAAAAGGATAGGAGGAGAAAATATGATGAAAAAAAGCTCATAGGTTGAGATAAGAACAGGGAGATCACTCAACAATTATTGTCACTGGTAAAACAGACTCAGCGTAGGAAGATTAATGAAATTTTTTGACTACTGATAACAGACTAGAGCAGTGAGAAACTGAAAGCAAACTAAAAATACTTCCTCCGTCCATCCACCACCCTCTTCTTTTACCTCCTCCCAGCCAGCACAAGGGAATGCAGGCTCTGGTCAGTCCCTGATGCTTCATCTCCTCCACTCCTTCACAGTCACTCTCTGCTGGAGCAAACTGCTCCAGCACGGGTCCCCCACGGGCGGCAGCTCCCCCCAGACCCCTGCTCCTGCGTGGGCTCCTCTCCACGGGCTGCAGCTCCGGCCGGGGGCCTGCTCCTGCGGGGGCTTTCCATGGGCCGCAGCCTCCTCAGGGCCACCTGAGGGCTCCCCCGGGGGCTCCTCCACGGGCTGCAGCGTGGAGATCTGCTCCATGTGGGACCCATGGGCTGCAGGGGGACAGCCTGCTGCACCAGGGGCCTCTCCACAGCCCGCAGGGGAACTGCTGCTGCCTGCCTGGAGCACCTCCTGCCCTCCTTCCTCACTTGGTGTCTGCAGGGCTGGTTCTCTCACGTTTTCCAACTCCTCTCTCCCAGCTGCTGTTACACAGCAGTTTTATACTTTCTTAAATCTGCTCTACTTGACATGCAACATCTGTCACTGCCTGGCCAGCAGCAGGTCCCTTTTCAAACTGTCTGGAGCTGGCCCTTATCTAACATGGGGTAGCTGTTGGGTTCTGCTCACAGAGGACACCCCTTCTGCTCCCCCCTCAATGCCTGCCCCCTTATGACCTTACCATGTAAACCCAGAACAGCTGCCTGTTACGTTTCTCCACTAATAGACAGTCAGAAGAAGCTTTACTGTTCATGCTCTGCCCCTCAGGGGTATCTGAAGGCAGACAGGCAGCAGCCGTGTTAGCTGATACCTCTCCTGCTCTCCTCACAAGACTACCTGGAGTAGGGCAGGCTCTCCATGGCCACCGGGACAGGCAAGAGGACAGACAGATTGCTGCCTTCTCTTCTTACCTCACCACCTCCCTGATAAAATACAGTGGGAATCTAATTCTTCATGTTTTACAGGTGAATAAGGAGAATAATTAAACTGCTCTTGGTTTTCTTGTAGACTTTTTTTTTTTATTATTTTTTTTTCCTTCTCTTAGATTTCCTCTGTGGCCCCTGTATCCATCATAAAGATCAGCACTGAGTTGTGGGGAGCAGGCAATGAGCACTGTACAAACTGGTGCTAATGCTGGATGGGTCAGGCACACTTAATGGAGAACAACCGGTTGTTGCCTGGATTAAAATGTTGGGGTTATTTTCTTCTTTAGCTTGAGTCTTTAACTAGGCAGAAGGGCAAAATCTTGGTAGATTTAGAGTAAAAACAATGATCTGCATGGTTGTAACCACCAGGCCATTGTTTCATAAGCTATGAAGCTATGTGCAATTGCAGAACAAGACCCTAACATGCATCTTCAATCATTTTGACTTGCAACACTGGTGACAAGGGAACAAGGCAAGTTGTCTATCAATACAAAGGAACCTGAGCTGAATGAATGGCTTGTGTCTCCCTACATAGCTGTAGGCAATTATTACCCCATTGGTGTGTTCCAGCTTTGTCTACATTTCACTATCCACAGGAGAGTGGTAGGTGTTTGTTGCCAGACATGCACTTTATCCCTTGTGTGCCGTGAGCTGCGTGTGCTCCATGTTAATTTGAAAATGTCATGTTGTGTTTCTTTCCAAGGAGGACTGCTGTTGAAACTCTGGAAAAAGGCTATGTCTACTGAAGCAGGAAGAAAAATAGGCCGAAAACTGATTGAAGACTTGGCTTCTGGCCAGAATTTTGACTCAGTGGGAATATATAGAGATTTGAAAGGAGTTGATTTGACAGCACGAAGTTTCCTGAGAAAAAGCAGTTCCAACATTGATTGATTTAATCTTTTAGCAGCTATGTATCTGGTAAAATGGTCTTGGTAATTTCTTACAGCAGGATTTCCTGAGTAGCCATGTGTGCACCTCTCTCATATTAAATCAATATTTTTATCCTTAATTTTCCTAATTAGCTCATTTGCTTAACTTGTTTCCTTATAAATAAAATGCCTCACAGAAAATCTGACTTTATTACTTTTTTTGACTTCGGAAATAATGTATCATTATTGGAGAAAAAAAAAAAAAAAAAAGCAAATTATATTCTGTTTCAGACTGCCTTTTTTCTTTTTTTTTTCTTTTTTTTTTCTTTTTTTTTTTCCCCCTATAAACAGGGATCCCACCAGATATGTAATTACTCAGGCCCTTTATGGGTGGTCACCCAAACAGGTGGTCACCCAAAACTTTTATTTGAAGTTATGATCCCAAGCCAATGCCTTGACAGTTTCCCACCAAAGTTGTTTTACAGACCAGCTGCAAATAACTTTGAATCTATCAGGCTTTTCAGATTAAACACTTGAATGCAAATGGATTTCCTTCCTATGATGCTATGTAACAAATAAGTGCCTCACCTGGTACTCAGGAGCCAGCCCTGAGAAGTCCTAAATCCAGTGAGCTTATTCTGCAGAAGTTCTTACATGACCAATAAAGATTTCTGTTATTCGATTTGTTACACTTACCACGAGAAAACATTGATCTATCTACCAATTTATGTAATTATGTAGTCTGTATAGCCACAGGTTGATTTTCCATGTGTACATTAGATGTGATTATTGAGAAAAAAGGATGGAGTTTGCAGTATTCATCGTCCCGATGTCTAGCACACTCAGACTCAGGTGTTTTCCCAGTCTTCTGGATGATAACAGAATACAAAATACAAAAATTATAAAATACAAAATATACAAAATTATAAAAGCTTGGCATCAGAGGTTGAGAAAATTTTACCAGAAGAGCGGGCATGGCTGGAGATTCCTTTCCGTGATGGAGGGCACAGTCGCACAGTCACTCCCAGCTGTAACCTTTCCGGTTACAGCTTGATCTATAGTATAGTTTAAAAAAAAAAAAAAAAAAAGTCTTAGACTCGTGTTGAAATAATGCCACCATTTAGGTCTGCCCTGACTCTTTTGGTAGTACCTAGCATCTTGGTTAGTAACTGTGTCCCATTGACCTCCCTCTCAATACACCCTGACTTGGGGTGAGAAATGCATTTAGCACCCTCTCTTTGCCTTCCTGACACAGGCTCAGCAATCAGAAGTTTTCCATGGATATCAGGAAAGAGAAAAGCTCATCCTTTATCTGAGACACAAGCTGTACACTTGGAAGAGAGGAGGATGCTGCAGGTGGAGCCACAGCACACGACATCTCAGAGCTTGCAAGCAGCTCTGGGATGGGGAAGCAGTCCCCGGGACTCCTGCTGCAGCGTGTCCCCATGCTGCAGGAGCAGCGCCAGGCAGCCTGGAAGCAACGCTAAAACCGCAGCATTTCCATACCAAATGGGCAGCCGCCCTGCTCCCTCCAGGCACAAGCCCGAGTGTCTCTTTGCACCTGCACTCCAGCTCCAGAACTCCTGAGAAACATCAGCAGGCTGTGGTGCTTCTCGGGAGTCTCCACACCCCACTGGCAGTCCCGGCTTATTTGCTGGATACTAGGTCAATGGGAAGGAAAATATTTGTGTCTTTCTAGGCCGCTTTCCCAGTTTGATCAGTCCTTTCTCCCCAAACTTGCATGATGTTTGCACTGTAAATTAAGAAATAATCATCAAGACATTGAGTGGTTAAACACTGTTCTGTCCTTTAATGTCCCAGGACAAAGGTTTCAATTATTCATTGTCATTTTATGGATAAACTCTTAATGTACCATCATTAGCTAACAATTTTCAAAGGAAATAAGTTAATGAGGTCTAAGAAAATGCAGGAGTTTTTACCTTAATTACCTGGTTCATAGATCAGAGTAATTAGATTTCAACAGACTTTAGGTATAATCTAAAAGTAATTACTGCAGCTGCCAGCTGTTAAAATATTAGGTTAATTGTGCTCCAGAAAAGTTTGAAAACAATTTTCAACCTTTTCTGTGGTTAACAGATTTAACCTCAGGTGAGTGTTAAGAAAACAAAAATAGCCATTAATACAAATAGGGAAAACAAACTCGCAAACTTGCAAACTTGCTAACTGCTGCACTTGAGGGGATATTTGTAAAACACGTGCTTAAAAAGCTAATATTTTCTTACCTAAATTCATTACAACATTGGGAAATATTTTAGTGTTTTGAACAAGAACCAACTCAATGAAACATCAGGCATTTATGTATTTCAAACACTTTGTGCCTACCAGTCAGGTAAAGTGTTTGGGAATTGGACAGCAATTGGACTCTGGAGATTGAAGCACACATAAAAGTTTAGACAAAGCACAGGGAAGTGGATTCCTACAAGTAAAGCAGATCCAGATAGCTTGAAACAGAACAGATGCACCCTAGTAAGAAAACACAGGTGTCAGAAAGTAGGGAGAGAGAAAATCAACAAGAGAAGGCAGTAAAGATGTGGTGGGATGTCTCTGGAAGAGGACAGGAGAGGATTGGAAGAGTCTGCTCACTCGTTAGGTCTGGCAAAGGCTGACAGGGTTTGCCAAAATAACAACAACAACAATAATAATAAAAAGCAGGGGTTTGTCCAGCAAGGCAGACTAGCAAAGCTTAGGTGTTCTTGCTCAGCATTAGCCTGGCATTTTCAGCCCTGTTCTCATGCTTTTCACATATGTTATATCTTTGCTGAGGGCTGCTCGGCATTAAGCAGGGCCAGTCCCTGTTTCAGAGAGGTGCTGATAGAAAAAACTGCAAACACATCTGGCTGCAGCTCCAGAAAGCCAGGAAGTTCAGCTTCTTTACACACTTGCAAATAACGAGCCTCGGGGGATTGAAACAAAAAAACTTTGGGAGGTATGGAGGGAAAGGCTAGAAATGGATATGTGCTAAAGAAAGAATTTAGGAGAAAAAAAAAAAAAATCCACCAGGAAAGAGCCTTGTCATCCTGAAAGCCCAGTCGATGGTGCTGAACCCTGCTGCCCTCCCCACAGCTGCACAGGACTGGTGGGGAACTTTCCTCTCGAGTCTGCTTTGCTCACTTGCACTATCCAGGCTCACATTAGGCAGATCGATTCTGTATTTCCTAGGTATGTGACATTTCAACTGCCTTTCTTACAGGATTGACCGCATGTCTGAGGAAAGGTCAGAGGTGAGGCTGGCTGTTGCCCTTGCCGAGGTGGCTCCAATTGGGAATACAGCTGGTGCAATTAACCCAGCCACAGAACAGACCTGTGCTTTAAGAAATAGTGTCCTGAATCGTCACATAATGGACATATATAAGAGATAACCTCTTCAGCGATCTCCCTTTTTGTTTCATAAAGGGAAAGGCTCTTCTCCTTATTTAGGATAGGTACTTCTGTCTTCACAGAGCTGTAAGCAGGCACCAGCAGGCACTTCTTTAGCTTTCTTAGTCATTAGGACATAGAGCTTACAAGGCTCATGTGCAAAGGAGTCATTAGCAAAAATGTAGAAAAACATCTTTTCTTTCAAGCAGGAACTGGATTCTTGATTTTGCCTTTCCCTGTGATCCCTAACCTGTGCAGAACGATTTGGGCTCTCTTCCTTTCCGGCCTATGCTCACTAATGCATAATTAAGTGTTTTTTGCTAGTGGGAAAAATCACTCTCCCCTGTGCCTGCTAGGTGTGGAGTGAGAGCAAAAATGTTCTTGCCCAGAGCAACCTTTAACCTGGCGGCTACTGGGCTCTGCTGGGAAGCAGAGGAGGTTGATTTGGACCCTGCCAGACAGAAAACAGAACTGAACCTAGCATAAATACTCTGACTGCTGGTGCACAACATAAAGACCTGCATTTCCCCAAAGCAAACTGTTCAGTTACTTTTTCAGACCAGGATGTGTTGGCTCCTTCCCTTGCAAAGGTATTGCCAGCTGTGGACCTCCAGTTCCTGCTGCCAAAGGGGGTGAAATTGAACACGATGCACTATTTTTACATTTCTCTCACCCTAGCCCCACTGTCTCCAGGAACAACATGTTGCCTTTTTTAGATCTCATGTTGAGCTTTCATATATGAAGTGCAAAGAGCAGGTACCTGTAAAAGGTCTGGAATCTACTTCAGTTTAATTTACAAAGAAAAATCCTGGCTTGATACCACCTGTCCCACTGCCATTTCATTTTTGCAGTAACACTGGCCATCAGAGCACTTGCTGGGCTTTGTCCTATTTAAGTCTGCAGTGCTTACAGCCCATATCCACAAAGGCATTTTGGCTCCTCATACCCAACAGGATGTTTTCAATATGATTTCACAAGGTGAATGTGCTTGTAGATCGGAACCTGGACTCATGAATCTTCTCTTCTGTACTACAGAGGAGATGAAATGGGCCATGAGGCTGGGCTGGTGAGGAGGCCTGGGGGTTCTAGGGGCTGCAGAGCTGCCCCACTGCTCCAGCAAAGGGATGCTCCAGCTGGAAAGCACAGGCAGCCACCCAAAATGGGGTGCAGAGGGCAAGGAGAGGAGGTAGAACCATGTCAAAATTTGTCACAAGGTATTTATGCCTATTTAAAATGACTTGTTCACCTAGAAAAAATAAAACTTTTTTTTTTTTTTTTTTTTTTTTTTTTTTTTGTGATGCATTCCTAGCCAAACTCTTCAGGTTGAAACTGCAAGGAAAGCAAAACTTTGATGTCTCCTCCTTCCATCTGCAAATTATTTGTGACTGTGGAAGAGTTGCATGAGCTATTTGTATGAATGTTTGCAGGAAAAGACTGCATCAGGTACGGCTGGACAGATAACAGCCATATAAACCAGTCTTGGTGACTTTCTTTTCATTTCAGAAAGAAAAACTGTTTCTACCTCTCATTTTGTGCATTGTTAGGTCCCCAAGTAGTGACAGACCTAAGGCCTATCTGGTGTGGTAGCAATGGATTTGGGGCAGAGCGGACGCAGAAAGGGAAATTGCGAGCCATCCTCCCTCCTGAGCGGCCTCCAGCAGCTGCCAGCCATCACGAGCATCAGCCCCCCTGCTTCCTCAGCCTGAGCTGCAAAGGGCATCCTAGGGCATACAGAAACCCAAGGAAAGCAACCACCTGCCACTAATAGGTGATGTAGAAATGAGAAAACTCTTTTCTCTTCTGGAACTAGTTTTAATAAGGCATCAAGGAGCTGTAAATTACCACAGTACAGGGGCACCAAGGTGAAAAATGTTAGGAAAACACTTGAGTAGACTTAGGAGAGGTAGGAAAAGTATCAAATATGTTAAGCGAAGAGATAGCAACAATATACAGTGGCTTATTGGGAAGTGTTGTAGATAAGCATTTGTTTGACACATTGTATTTAAACAAAAGGGGCTTTGGCATTTAAAGAAGAATGCTGAGGGAAGATTCTTCTTATCTTACAGACACAAAGGCTGGAAATATAAAAAGTGTGCATGTTGATCATCCAAACAGAAAATACCATCTCACTAAGGGCTTATGAACACATGGAGTGCTGCAGAAGCAGCTGTTCCTGAGCAGGCCTTTAGTGAGAGCACAGTGGAAATACTCCTTAGCATTAAAAGAGATAAGCCCTTAAGCTAACAGGTCTGTGCAGAAGCTTATGCCAATCTTTTGCAAAGCAAATATCTTATTATTTAAATACACTTGTATTCTCTTCAGGCATAGTGAACACAGTCTGTGTTCAGCTGAAAATGGCTTTCCCGTTTTCAGCGCAGTCTTCCTGAGCAGCAATGTCTGGGAATGATAACCAGGTCCCTCAAGGATCACGGTGACATTACAGCTTTGTCAAACACATATTAGCAAACGGCATGAAATCACTGCGGTCATCTGTACAGCGTAAGGGAATCTCAACACTTATCAAGTCTTAAACATTGAATGCAAGCCTTCTATGACAGTCTTGCCTCATGCCTCCTCCCTCCCCTGCATTTTGCCCAGCAAGACAGTGTCCTCTACCCACAGCACAGCACCACAGCCTCTCTTCCGCACCAGTAAGTTCATGCTAATGCCACTGCCCCTCCATGCCATGGGAACTGAGCAGCCAGGCCCGTTCTCTTTCCTGTGATAAGATATGAAGTTGACTGATGTGCCTGAGGAAGAGATACTGGAGGCATCTCTGCTACTACTATATTTACAAGTTTCATAAAATCTGCTGCCTTTACTCACGTGAACAAAACTCATTAAGCTCAATGAGGTTAAATGTGCAAGACAGGATTGTTGTACAGGACAAGGGTGGTAGGATCAGACTCCTTATGTGACAGAATCTATGCAAAGAAGAGAATTCATTTCTTTGGAAGCATTTTAGAAGAAAGAAGCTGAAAATAAATAAATAAATAAATAAATAAAGGGCTGATAGGTCTTAGTTGTGGGATTCTTTTTGTTGGTTTGGTTTATTTGTTTGCTTGTTTGTTTTCACAGACTAGGTCCCAAATGCTTTTACAGAATGTTTGAAAGGTCTTAGGTTTTTCAGTAAAGTAGTAAAGTAACTGCATCTCCCCTTATTCATACTTATCCCCAGCACCTAGGAAAGCTAATGAAAGCCTTTTTTTTTTTTTTTTTTTTTTTTTCTAGGTTCTCTCAGCCTTTTCTTGTATGCCAAATGATCCAAGCCCCTGGTCATCTTTATGGTCCTTTGCTGGACTCCCTCCTGTGTGCCCATGTCTCTCTTGTGCTGGGAAGCTCAGAAGTGGACTTAGCACACCAGGTGTCTCACCAGTGCTCAGCAGAGGGGAAGGATCACATTCTTCGACCTGCTGGTGACACAATGCCTAGTACAGCCCAGGAGGTTGTTGGCTTTTCTCTCTTCACTTCTTGCTACAAATCTCAGGCTTCTGATATTTCAGGGAAAGAAAATTGTGATGGTAATATGTCTTTCAGAAATCCAACAGAAGAAAACATCACATTCAGGAGAGGAAGAAAGAAAAAAACAACCAGTAAAATACAAAACAAATTCTTTTTATTCACATACCAGACCATGTTTTTTGGTATAAAAACCAAAAACAACAACAACAACAACAAACCTGGCTGTTTTGAGCTGCTACAACATGAAATATGGAGTTTTGTGCAAAATTCTTAAAAAGTATTTCAAAAACCCCCAACTGATATGTCAGCCAGTTACAAGATCTGTACAGAACTGCAAGCCCCCGTAATAGCAAGAGATATTCAAAATGCTCTATGCTACATATGCATAGAATCAAAGCACTCTGAGATATTCTTAATACTTAAATTGCAACAGTTTTAATGAGCATGAGCATTTATCTTGAATAAATTAATGTAAGACAATATTGAGAAATCCTAAATTAATTTGCATTAGCAAAAATTAATCATTCAGTAGAATTTTAATAGGAAAGTCTGAAGATACTATACTGTCTGCTTGAAAAGACTTCTTTAAAGCATATTAAGGCTTTTTTTTTTTTTTTTTTTTTTTGTGAGCATTTGCTTTTTAACTTATCAGAAGGATGAAAAATATGGTATGTCTAGGTTTTCTAAACATGTTCCCAATCTCCACCCTAAAACCGTCTGGGAAGTTTGACTATTCTGTGCAGCTGTCTGGCATTTCTGGATACGCCACTCTGATCAAGCTGCTGTGAGTCTGGAAACTCTTGGCACATCAACTGTGTATTTACACATCAGTTCTCAGTAATTTTTTCCCTTGAGAGTTAAAGCATTGCCAGAGGTGTATGTGTTTGCCCCAGATCTAACACATCCAGTGCACGTGCTGCCCTGTTCTTATTTTGTATGCCATAGGTGGTGGGCATCAGACTCAGTCTACAGACACCTACACTCCTGTTCTCTGCCAGAACATGAGGATTAG
Source organism: Oxyura jamaicensis (assembly GCF_011077185.1). Taxonomy (NCBI): domain Eukaryota; kingdom Metazoa; phylum Chordata; class Aves; order Anseriformes; family Anatidae; genus Oxyura; species Oxyura jamaicensis. The sequence goes on along the minus strand of NC_048895.1, from coordinate 62,704,998 downwards.
GTCCAATGCAACTCAAAAATGTTAATACTGTACCCCTGCAGCTTCTGTGTGATTGCACACGGGGATCTCAGACAGGAATACGGCAGCTCTAATGCCAGCACTGGTTATGTGCTCTCTGCCAAGTGCATGGAGATGCTCATCCGTGTAAGCAGAAGCCCTCACTGCTGCTGCCCAGCACTCTCAGGGAAGGGAAGGGGCACACAGGAAGCTCCCTCCTTATGGGCCAAGGAGGTTTTGTATCCCAGATACAGTGTGAGCATTTGGCTCTTGTTTTTCATTTTCAGAAGCATAAACTGAAAGAAAATGCTTTCCTGAAAGGAAAGCCTCTTCTTCCAGGTGCTTCTCTGGGAATGCGAGGTACCAGAATTAGCAGGAGAAGCTCTTCAGCACTGCTTTTCCCTGACCTCTCAGAGGGCAGAGTCTTCCTTTTTCTTGGTTAGGAACACTGGCATGGACACTACTCCTTCAGTGCCAGCTTCTGTTCTTCCTTCCTGGCAGGGTTTTCAGCAAATTGCTGAACATAATAGCAAAATCTACGTATCTAGTGTGATTCTAGAGAACTCAGGCTGTGCAAGGAGCCATGGAGATGGCAGTATTGCCTAATTTAGGGACTACCAGCACTACTGAGTAGCACTTCCCCCCTGGGAGGACTGGCATTGCTTTCCAGGGTGAATTGCTTGTGTTACAACAGTACTACTTGTGCAATAAAGGATTGCTCATCATCTGAAAGAGTGGAAGAATCTGGCCATTTGTAGTTTTGAGCCTTAACATGCAGCATATGTGACTGCCTAAAGAAATGTAAGTTCACCTTAGACAACCCTTCATTCCCTTTTCTACCTCCTCCTTCTCTAAAAAAAAAAAAAAGGAAACAACTAAACAACAGTGCAGCTGTTTCAGTAAGGGATTTTGCTTTTGCATATGCCCTACAGTGGTTCAGAAAATAAACTGGTATTTCAGGTGCAATAAGAATGAAAGATTGGACTTGGCATCATTACCCGAATTCATGAATAATATGTACAAGAAGAACTTTGTCCCTTCAAAGGGTCATGAGACATTATCTGGTTTGACTTCTTATTTAGGATGAGTAAGCAGTTTAGTTTCTCAGGGGATTATTATAGTTAAATTACAGCCTCATATGCTCTTCATGAGACAAGGACGCTTTCATGAGCAGCTTTTTCTTACAGTCACAGTTGATTTTATTATGTGAAGGATGCAGCTTCCTATTTGTCTCCAGATAATTTCAGAATTATTTTGCTTCAGATGTCTCTGAAAAACAAAACAAAATGACAGGGTGAAACAGGAAACCTTTACATTTGGGTTTAAAAATTACACAGGGAGTGCAGGTGAATGAGCTCTTGAGTCAAATTAATGGCTGTGAGTTAGGGCTCATCTGTGCCATAAAATGGTTTGTCAGTGCAATTATACCAGTAATCCCAAGACTACAGCAAAAATAAAGCTAATATATGACTCTGACACAGCTATGCCAGAAACTTAGACTAAGTGTATGAAACTCAAACCAGTTATTTTTTCTTTTACTAGCTTTTCTTTTCATAGCTTATGCAATTTAGGGAAATATTTGACCTATATGGGTAAAAGAGCTCATTTAGTCAATACAATCTTTGACTCCATCAAAGTGTTTTTTCAGTGTGTCTCCAATGTGACTACACCCGTGAAACCTGTGTGGTGTTGCTGGTCTAAGAGACATTGGAGTAGAGACACCACCATCTTGGTGAGGGCTCCAGAGGCTGTGCTCTGGGCTGGTGTAGTAGAGCCACAGATCTGGAGGGAAGTTAATTAATAACTTAATCACAGAATCATATAATCATAGAATGGTTTGGGTTAGAAGAGACCTTAAAGACCATCTAATTGCAACCCCCTGCCATGGGCAGGGACACCGCCCACCAGAACACATTGCCCAAAGCCCCATCCAGCCTGGCCTTGAACACCTGCAGGGATCGGGCATCCACAGCTTCCCTGGGCAACCTGGGCCAGGGCCTCACCACCTTGCTGATAATATTTAACACCTGTTGTTAACATTTAACAGCAATATGCCAATGGGCTAAGGCTTCATCAGTGGGCTCCATTCCCAGTCTCCCACACCACAAAAATGCACATTTTAATCTGTCCTCTGGAGGAAAAGCAAGGTCAGTGTGTGTTAGATAAATGTCTAGATAATCATGGTAGGCAGGTAGTTTCCCCTGCCCTTAAGGTCTTTAAACCTACAACTGCTTTGAGATGGGTTTCTTGAAGTCCTGCTGTCTTTGCATTGCAGCTCTCAGAGCAGCACCCTGTTTGTTCCCTGTAAACTCCTTCTTCCTTCTGCAATCAGCGTTGATTGTGCCATGGATAATAATCTTGGGTTCACATATCAAGAAAAACTGAAAACACCAAGCAGTAGAGAAATTACCAAACAACAAAAACTGTCAAAGTAGGTGATGCTCCTAAATCTGCATTGCAAATCACTTAAGAGTAGGAGTACTTTCAAAAGTGTTGAGAACATACTACTCCAGTTATGGATTTGTCATCCTAATTTAACATCCCCAGTACTATAAAGTTTGCATCAGCCACTCAGCTAAGACCAAGGGCTTCTAGGACAGAAACTGCTATCTTGGAGGACCACTAGTATGAAAAGTCCAAATAAATGTCTTAGAAAATCAGTACCAAAGGATTAATGAAGATGCAGTGGGTCAGAAAGGTTGGTTTTCATTTCTAGCACTGACTCTAACCTTCCGCCATACAGGAACCTTCATCTCATCATAACCAATGCAAAAAATAAAAAAATAAAAATCTACCTCAATCTGTTTCATACAATTGCTTAAAAATAAAATAAGTCCAAATTTAAAATAATAATTAAAAAGCTTTGTTCAAACAAAACCACCTAAATGTTCAGCTTGTGGCAAAAGGAAAACACAGCTGTGTAGATTTTTCACTCCCTGTTGCACTTCTCTCTCTTTTCTACTTTTTGTCTCCCATTTAAAATGCACCCAGGCTTAGTCAACTGAGACCATTCCTTTTGCAGCACTCGTGTGATGTTCAAGTCCAGAAAGCAACATCCTGAAACAGCCCGACACCAGTGCACACTTTCAGCTCTCCAGGTGGCTGGACTGTGTTGTTTCTGTCCTTTCCCAGCCACGAGACTACGTGCAGCTATCAGCACTGGAGGCAGAAGCTGCCCTCACTGTTTTTTGCTGTTCTTTTACATCACTCCATGCCTCCATCTCATTTTGTTTCCAAGAACATGGGATAAGACATTATAGCAGCATCAGTACTATTCCAGCTCAGTTCAATGAACCTTCTCTCTCTCTTTTTCTCACACCCAACAAAAACAGCTATTAACATCTTTAATACCTTCTATAAGACTGCCAAACCAAGGAGTTTCCTTGTTAAAACCAAACCAAAAACAAAACAAAACAAAACAAAACAAAAAAAAAAAACATGGCAGTAAAAGGAAAAAACTTGTTGAGTCCTTAAAAATAAAGCCACACATTTAAAATTATTTTGGGGGTTTTCCTACTTTCTCTTGTATCTTTAATGAAAGGGCAAAATATGTTAATGGTGGCTGTTGCTATAGCAAGCTAAGGCATCTGTACTCAAGTCTCTTGCTTAATTGCTTATTGCTCTGGAGTGATGAGGTCATGTTAACATCATTGACCCTCTGGGCACATTTATTCTATCAAAATTAACATAGCAATGACCCAAGGCAAATCCCTGTTCTTTCTTTTTCCCTCTTGCTTAGGGTGAGGACTAGCTCTAACTAGTACCACTCTGGCATGCTTTGGCCCTGACTGTGGAAGGATTTTTTCTGGCACTGATGAAACACTACAAATAAAAAATACTGATTTTCTCACAGAATTACTGGCTTTTGAGTATTGCTTTTGAATTTCATTAAACCCCCCCCTTTTTTTTTGTTTGTTTTTCCTAATAACTATATACTATAGTAATTTGGATCACTAGATTTCATTTTGATACCTCATATATGCAAATATATTAAAGGAAAATATTTATAAGTAACACAAATGTCCTGAGAGAGAATGGGACCATGGGTGGAAAATGGCTTACTGCTCGGTTCCTGAGGTAGAACTAACATGCTCAAATGTTAGGCATTTGGCAGAGATGCAAGATACAAATAGGTTTTTTGTATTACTTGCCTATAAGTAAGTCCCAAACTATTTTTTTAATTACACCCTCCAAAAAGCTGTGTAGCACACAGCTCAAAAGCTGATTTTTAAGCTTCATCAATCATTTTACCTGACTAGAAGTTTTATAGGTCTTTTGCCCACACTAAATGTTAATTTCATATGCCTACATTAAATCTGTATTTCTTAAAATGCTCACAAATGCAGGTGAGGAAGCCATAATGGAAGATTTCTGATGGTCGGGGGGGGACCAGCAGGCTGGATGAGCTACGTGCTTCTTGGCTAGCTAATGATTTCAGAAGACACATAGTTCTGTCATCCACTGAGGAAGACAATTTAAGGGACTGCTTCATAATCTAAGATAGGTAGTGATCTCGCCGTAGGCAGCAAAGGTCCTTTCTTTCATGTTTTGCTAGAGCCCTCAAACAAAGCAACTAATAAAGTGAAGCCTCATCTCTCTTGATAGTGAGTTTAAAGGGCAGGTGAATAAAGACGTAAAGGAGCTGATTTAACAGGAGTAAGTAGAATAATTACAGGCTAATTTTATAGGCTGGCATTGCTTCTTGAAACTGTACTTTTGCTTTCATGCAAAAGTCCTGAAATTCTATAGTCAATAGAACTATTTTAGACAAAAAAGTTTCATTCTCTTTCTCTGCACTACAGACAAAGCTCACATGCTCAGTGGTATGTGGACTGAGGAAGTATGTGAAACACCCTACTTTGTTTCATTCTTCGGTCTTTCCTGTAACTTTTCAACTTCTGTGGCAGTGAGCAGGAGAAGAATTGGCCACACAGATAAGGTAATTGCCCTGGAAGCATGGAAGGTACTGGGTAAATCACAAGAAGCTTCAATGAACCTCCACCAGTGCTGGAGGAGGGGGCAGACCATCTCCTGCTCACCCTCCCTCCTATTGATGCATGCAGAGCCTGGGAGAACCTCCACTGCCTCAAGTCCTCATTAAAAGCCACTCTTTGTGCTGAGTTTAGAGGGCAATTTTGTGGGGGAGGGCAGGGGAACCACTGGGATAACTGAGAGAGAGAAACTGTAAGAAACCTTGTTTGGGGAATACTGGATGGGGAAATTGAGGGCTTCTATTTGCTTTTGTGTCATATTTCAAGACAATTCTACTCGATTATATATGTTTTCTGTGGGTTTTGAACTTCCCATAAAATAAAATAAAGTAAAATAAAATAAAATAAAATACTTATTTCAGACTCAGTATACTGCCCAACTCAAATGCAATAAAAATGTTGCATGTCATTTTAAAATAAAAAGGACGTATATTTTGAAATAAAAACAAAAGCAAGCACTTCATAATAAAATGTTTTTCTAAATCATTAAAACAAATTTCAAAGTTTTCTGGGGTTTCAGACATTTCTCTTAATAAGAGAATCAATTCATTCGTATAAATAAAAATTCACTGATGGTTCAGAGGGCTCAGCGATGAGCAAAAAGAGTTTGAACTATGCTGTTTCACTAAGATCTAGAAAAAAAATCTAATTTGTGTTTGGCTGGAAATGATTCCTGAACTTTTTAGAAGGCACAGTCCTCTCTACTAGCACTTTAAGACTTCTGCAGACTGCCAGAGCAGAAACACAAGAATTTAGTGAAAACACAAATAATTTCCTGAAAGTTTTTCAAGAGACAGGCCTTAATTATGGACTACAAGGTGTCCAGTTCTAATCAGAGGATTGTATTTGTAGTATCAGTATTTGCTACACCAAACTGGCACAAATCAGAAAACAATGACAAGATTTTAGATACAAAGCTTTTATCTGGGTTTCCATGTATTTTGCAACTATAACTGTTGGTCTAATTAAGGTTTTGTCTCCACCTGCAAACCTGATCATGCCTGTGCACTTACATGACCAGAACAACCACAGGTCTAACTTTGAGAAAAGGCGACATTGCTAAGTGCAACAGAGAGTCACCAATAGTTGTGTCTACCTCTGAGGTACACACTGTTTACAGAATATACATGGCAATGGTGGTGGCTGCCATGGAAAACATTTCCTCATTGTGAAGTATGATGGTTACTGGTAAATCTGAAAATCACTCTGAATGCATTTGTTTGCATCCATATGTGATCATAGGGCTCACTCACCTTCTATCTTCAGAGAGTACGTCCTTATTTCTAGTGGTGGTGTCTTGAAATACTTTTCTTATGTTTTCAATTACGTTTTCATCCACATACTCATAGTTGTGCTCTTCTTCCTGTTCCTCTTCACCCTCCCACTTTCCAATTGGGTAATTTTCTAGACCTGAGTAATCAACAAATAAATAACGTTAAGGAAATGGAAGATTGTGCCTTTGCCCAGAAAAATGTACAATTCACACACGCAACCACAAACGTCAAAAATGAAGAAAGCAGTGTTCACTTTTTGCATTTTCACAGAGATCTAAAACGACTTACTCAGATTCCCAAACAGCATTTGTACCAGATCAAGAATGAAACCCAGATGAGCATTTTATAAAATGGTCTTCACTCTTCTAAGGATTCCTCTTTCAGATTTTGCAAAACACTTGTGCTTGAAAAATCTGTGGACAAAGCAGATAATCTCTTGTCCACTCCCTGATAGCTATCTGTCCACAGACAACTCTAAGGTTTAATAAAATGTTTAAAAAGCGTGGTCATTAACAGTGTAAAAGCAGACAGATAAAACTGTCTTAGCATATAAAGAGATGAGCAGTCCACGTACCTCATGCAGCACCTACCAACCCTATTGCAGATTTGCTCCTGTGCTCATGTGTTTCTTTGCCTGAAGAGAAGAGTCTGTATCTAGGAAACTGTGATGTTATTTTGAGATTTCCTAGAACTAAAATCCCTATTTTTTTCTTACTCAGAAGGCAATATAACAAAGAGAGATGAAGGCTTGGAAGTGGTGTGAGGTTGAAGTGAAAAGATTTGAAGTACATTTCTTTGTGTCTACCAAGACCAACCTACAGCAATACTGAGGACAGACCTTTCAAAAAGTGGTGGCCTTTTCCCATTAGGGCAGAGACCCTCACACAAGGTCTGTTTGCAGCTCCAGCTTGATGCTATCATTCACGTGTGATTGACAGTCTGCTGCCAGAAGGCCCTGTGGTCTCCTGCCTTGCCTGTGTGCTCTTATTGCACGCCTGAAACTTAAGGTAGTGGCATGGGGCACATGGGACTGTCGATCACACAGAGCAGGACCTTACAAGGATCAGTCATTGAGTGCCCCATGTCCCCTCTGTGGACCCACCATGTCTCTTGGCACTTGCTGCGGTGGGGAAGAGATGGGTGGCAGCAGGACAAGAACAGGCCGCACGTTGGGATTGTCCACATTTAATGGAACTGGGAGGACACTCTTTCAAGAGAAAGAAGCTTCATGTGAAATGGCAAAACAGTGTGAAAAACTGCTTCTGGAACAGCTGTTCCTGTGTGGTTAATTTGCTACAACATAACCTGAAACAACCTGCAAATGTGTCAAGCCCTCACGACCTATCTGACATCTCAGCAAGGCCATGTTTATCAAACATATCCTTCTTTATGGCACTGAGTTTCTCAAAGAAGGATTCTCTCAAGCTTGTTCTTGGGACTATGGTGCTCCCCTTCACCAAGAAAATACCTGTATATTCATTCTCTCAGCAATCTCCAGACCCCTCTCTCCATGGCTGAGGTGTCTCTCCCTGAAAAACTGGGCAGGACTCATCTCTTTCTGAAATTGTGATCCACTCCTTTTTAGAAATTTGAATGCTAGAAATAACCATTAAGTTCATCAAGTACACCAGGACACAATTTACCATGGACCAATTTACCCACAACTACCCCTGGTACTTTTCAGGAATGAATAAATTAGCAATGTATTTCCAGATCTTGATATCAAAAGGGGGGGAGAAAAAAAAAAAAAAAAAAAAAAAAAAGCAAAACCAACAACCACCACCCAACAACCACCACCCTGTGATGCAAATTTAATGAAGATCTCACTCAAACATGTGGCCACTCTCTTATAAATAAACATTTCCAGGTTTGCCGTTCATTTCCAGGTTGGCTGTGTTTGATATCAGTAAAAGTAAACTAATGAATAAAACAGGCACCGAAGGAATAAGCTAATCCTTGTGATTCAGCAATGGAAATATTGTTTGTGCACTTAGACTTGCTAATATAGATATAAAGTACAGGTTGCACATGGATGGCATAGCTAGACTTTCTTCTTTCACAAACATAGACAATCAAAATGATATGCTTCCAAGCAAGACAGCTCAAGGAGAAAGGAAATTAATGTCATCAGGCCAGACTAAATCACAGCCGTCCCCAATCCCAAATCAGTGTAGGATGCCTTCTGAAATGTATATATTTACACTTCAATAAAGCATTAAGCAATGAATGGGACAAGCTGAATGATCCCAACGGGATTCTGAACAGTGAAATCAATGCAATTTGCTTCCCTGCTTGAAAAAAATCTATTAGCCTCAACACTGAATTACTGAATCAGATATGCCATCTTAGCCTGCTAAGAAAACAAGGTTTATGTCATCATGCCATCTATCCATCCATCAATCTCTTCAGTACTTTTATTTATTTATTTATTTATTTTGCCAATTTCAGACGAATTTGAAAAAGGGGCAGAAGTCACAACGTGGTTATAACAAAGAGAGTTGAATTAGTTCCTCTACTGAAAGAAAGGCATGCAGAACACATCTGTTACACACTCCACTTGGCAGCAGACAGCAGGATAAATCAGCATGTTCGTATTGGTTGGCCACTCAACACACAGATAGCTCTAGACCTGCTCTTTTTCATTTGATAGGAGTGCCATAAGGAGAGTTTTGGTTATTATCAGGGAATGAGGGAAAGGAGCAGTAGGGGACAACAGACCTGAACCCTTATTAAACCAAATTTCATTAACTCTGCTCTTCCTGGAACAATTTGTATAATTATGTTTGTCTTTATAGTGGAAAGGGAGTACTCTGCTGACTAATAATTTCCATTTATCTCACTCATATCCTCAAGTGGGTAGGTTTGGTTTCTTTTTTCTTGTTGATTTTTTTTTCTTTTTTTCTTTTTTTTTCTTTTTCTTTTTTTTTTTTTTTTTTTTCCCCTCTGAATATACTTACAATTCCTTCACAGACTTCAAGGTTGCAAATAGTTGTTATAACTCTCCATTCTGCCCTTTTCCAAAATGCAGGCAACAGAAGGAACCCAACCCATCAGCTCCACTGCTAGAATGCAATCAGTGCTAAAAACACCAATTCATATATATACAAGGCTGCACAACTAAGCATGCCTTGCAATGACCATAACACAGTTTTATAACTGTGGCAAATATTTCAGCCGATGATTTATGCTGCATAAATTAACATTCAGCCACATTAATAACATTTAGTGTTTATAGATATGCCTAACCTGAAAACAATAGTTCTGAATAATTATGCACAATAATACTGTGAATTAAACAAGGTAGAACGGTGCCCTTATTTCTGAGCATCACTTAAGTGAAAAAGCACAGAAGTGAAGAGCATATGCATAAGCCAAAGTGTTTTTATGAACAGTAGTGCTTTATTTGCTGTGGGCCTGGTTCCGATGGTCCTCGATGCTAATGAGAGCTAATTCCTTAGGGAGTGATACTGAAAGCTATTGAGTGATAGCAGAATCAGAGCCAATAAAAATAATGGACTGTTCCCTGGGCTGGTATCCATCAGCCATTCCTTCACGTGATGATTTAGCATGTCTTTAAAAACTGTTAAAAGCTACAATCAAAATATTTCATATGTACTGTAAGGTTAAAATTTAATTTATATTTAATATTTATTATTTAATATTTATACATGTCTGGAACATAATAGGCCATTTTTTTTGAAAATATTAATCTTAAATTTTGTTTCTTAATAGCATAAAAAATAGATTTCCAGAAAGATACAAATGTTGACTTCTTTCACTGTCCTTTATTTCTAAGTATTCTTCTTTGTCACTTCTCTAGCCTACCCTGCTGGTTTTATTGAATCCTTCAGTCAGTGATGTCCACTGTTCCATTACTGCTCTTTCTTGTAAAATAAACCCTCAGTACATCAATAACTCTCACAGAGGAGAAACATTTACCACAGGTTTTAATGAATAGCATGTTTTGGGTGCCATCGTGCCTCAGTTCAGGAGGGTGCAGAGAAGGTCTCAGCGCCCCAACACGCACCCCACCCGCTCCCAGCTGCTGCTCTGCACAGCCGCTTCCTCCCAGGGCTGGTGCAGCTGGAGAAGTGCCACAAAACTGGATAGCACAGGCAGAAAGTGGCAAAAGTGACTCTTGCAAAGTCCCTCCTGGTCACCTGGCACGTAACCCTGCAACAGCTCCTCCTTGTAACTGCTTCTGCATGCTCCTGGAGCCTCTGCATATTAGTGCAATTAAAATCAGTCAGATCTAATAAGCGAGGGAAATACGGAAGGATGCAGAGCACTTTCTGTCCCCTGCTGTATGTTAGATTTTACTGAAGAACAAAACAGATTGAAAATCTTTAAACATAATCTACCAAGGTGTAATCACCATCCTATTAAATGATGCAATCTCTTTATTTTAAGTCATTTTCTCATTTTTTATTTTTATTTTGCTTATCTCAGAAGATGCATCAGCAATGAATATGCTTTTTGATAATGGCTCAAAAACCAGGGAAAATAGCACAATTATTTTTCTAAAGATAGTGGAGCCAAAGGATGTAATAACAGTTTTTCCCTAATCAAAGATGGAGTTAAAGTGTAGAAGCTGGAGGGAACTGTCATACATGTACACATGTATACAGTATAGGATTCCTGATTCATATTGCTTATCCTTATATATCAATTCAGAACACTAGTATAGATTCCCCGAGACATTGTGAAAGAAAGGTTTTGGTTTTTATTTTGTTTTGTTTTGTTTTCAAAATAATTCAGAATACTATGTTTTGCTTAAAGCTTTTGAAAATATTACGTTCAATTCATTTTATTATTTGGTTTAGAGTATAACCCCATAAGCAAATGTATTGCCCTAAATGATAGAACAGCAAGCTACAGCACAGGGGCAGAAATTTCTTAAACCTTCTTTATGCCAAAGCTATATACATTTTATGTGTACTCTGAATTGTAATCAGAAGCCCCCTTCTTTTTTTTTTTTTTTTTTTTTTTTCCAGCCCACTGGCCTCCTAAATCAATGCCTAAAGTCAGAAAAGCATAAATAGCTTCCCTAAAATGTCTTGGCATCAATAAACAAAATCAACATAAACATTTTTTTTTATTGCAGAATGTAACAACTCCAGAAACCTAAGGCATATACAAGAAGATTAGGTGATGTTTTCAAGACTCCACTTAGAATAAATTTCAAGGTTAAAGCAAAACAAACTGATATAGCAGATTTCAGATTAGAATTATGATCCTGGAGAAGTGCTGCTATTTCTAATGAATTCAAACTCAGTCAAATCTAAGAAAATAAGATAATATCTTTAGTGGCCAATTCAAGTTTAACTGCAACATGGGGAAAAAAAAAAAAAAAAAAAAAAAAAAGTTCTATTTCTTAGAAACCAAGATAATAAATCCTATCTTCACTAACATGAACTCTGCAAGGAAACACAATAGAGACCTTAAAACTGAAAGAAAAACATGCTGCCTTTTCAGATCTGGCCTATGGTAAGAAATATCAATTGTGCCTGTAAATGTTTTTTTTTGAAAGCACAGATTCATTATCCTTATTAGGAATTTGAAGCAGGCTGGTGCTTTGGAGGGTGGCTTAACATTCACTAGTAGAAGTTTAAAAATTAGTCAGTGAATGGTGCATTTCCTCCCACTCAAAATCCACAGGAGTGTGTCTGTGTTATTAGTCTTGACATATTTTCTAATCCATTATCCTGTGAATTAGCAGAGCAGAGTATACTCTCTGGAACAGACAAGCTTGCTGCACGCAACAGTGGACTCCTGGGGATCCCTTGACTGGCCAGGAAGAACTGCTCTATCATCTAATCCAATCTCCTGTACAATATTGCAGTTATCTTTGAATTAAGCCCAGTAATTAGGGCTATACTAACACACAACTTTCAGAAAAACCTTTATCTTTGATCTGGGTATGTCAGTGTACAATCCATCACAATTCTTCAGTGTAGGTTATTAAATCTGCCTATCTCCAACACTATGCTCAAATTTAGGTAGTTTGGAAAGGGAGGTACTCTAAGGCAGTTAAACAAAAAGCAGTTTCATAGCCTTTTAAAAGAAACTTTATGACTCTTGATTTTCTATGTGTGTGCTGAGCAGAGGTCCTAAGAGTTTGTTTGAAAACCCTCAGAAACAGAAGCTATTCTTTATCTGATCTTCAGGGAGTAGTCTAAGCTAATGTAGCTTATAGGGTGAGCTTAAAAACTAACTGCAAGTTTCATGAGGAATAAGGCAGCAGACATTTATGGGGTTTGAAATCAGAAGCATGGGTAAGAACTCAGCCAGATGGAAAGAAAGTGATGCAAATCTTTGCAGCACAGGGGCAAGCAAGCCTTCAGCAGCCCTGACACCAATGTACACTTGGGCATACACCTAGGACAATTTGCAAAGTACAGGTCTCTAGCTATAAACTCAAGGAAAATGAAATGAATAAATAGAGGTAGGAAATGATTAGGGAAAAAAAGAGAGCCTGACTGATACATGAAGTTTGAAATAAATGTTTCCTACTGGAAGCAGGAAGGATTAAGTCAGTAATCTACCATTGTCTTTTTGTTTGAAACATCAAACTCCTGAGCACTATTCTTACAGTTCAAGCTCCCCTAAAAGTGATTTGGAAATGGGCTGGGAAGCCTCCTTGCTGAGGATGAGGAGAGCAACAGGACCTCATTAACCATGCACATCTTAAAGTCAATAAGCAAGCCTCAAAGAAAAATGTAGCTCTACATATTTTGAACTGAGATCTCAGCTGGTGTCTGGTATGGGGCCATCTCCCTCCTGACTTCTATCTGCTCTCTTTACGGAAAGACAAACCAATTGGGCAGCAGTCGAAGTGAGAACAAACACCTGACGGTTTTATGGCAATGTACGCAAGAAACACAAGATAGCCCCTACATAAAGAATGGAAACACATGGCCACCTCCAAATGCTGTTATTGGACAAAAGCCTTAGTAATGGTAACTCCAATCTTCTTTTCTCAGCCGGGGTATCTCAGTTTAGAAACTACTGCACAGTTCCTGTAAGAGGCACAGGAAACAACTGCACAACACTGCTTCTCACTACAGGAACAGAAAAATCTCTGAAAAATCTTGACTATAAAGGCATTATGTGACTTCAGCCTTTGTGGCTTTCCCAGTCTGCTAGGAGTCTAAACCCACCAAGGTAAAGCACCTTAATGAGCGCTGAGACCCACACTTGTGGAGAAGCCAGTCTTCATTGTAACCTTTAAGTCTGGCTTACTTCAGTAAGAATGCCTTGGTCATGTGTCCCTCCCCACTTCTCGTGTCTGACTCACCCCACAAAGACCAACCCATGCAAGTGATCCAACTGATCCCTGTAGCATGGACAGAAGTGACCTGCAGGTAGTTTCCTTGGCACCGGAGAGTACATCATTGACCCATCCTGGTAATAACTTCGTTCTGGAGCTTAAATAGAGGATGTCATTCTCCTTAACTGCCAGTGTGGAAGCTTCAACATTTACTACCATATAATCTAATCAGATCATTAAGCAGTAACAAAATGGATCCTATAGGGAGATTCTTCAAAGCCACAGAATAACAAATATGGTATTATCTTTCAAAACAGCTAGATACCTAAATACCTTCAGAAAAACTGTCCCCAATAATCAACTTCCACAGCAGTACGAATCAGTGAATATTCAACATGCTGCAGTAATCTTTCAATATAAAAATTGTTTATATTGCACTTGCATAGTTTTAGATAGGCAGTCCTTTTTAGGATTCTCACACACTGAATGAGAAGACCATGAAGAGAAATTTTATGGGAATTATTCTTACAATGATATCAATTATCAGTTAACAAATACTGTGAGGATGAGTATTTGTGCCTTAGTCTTCCAAATGTTCCACTGTTGTAATTAATGTGATGTGTTCATATTTCAGATATAACCCATGACTGACAGATCAATGAAATCAACAGATTTTTTTATATTAACTTCAAAGTATTTTGGAATTGTCCTCATATTATCTAGCTTCTCAACTTCAATATGTTCTGAAAAAGGGAAAAAGTTGAAAGATAAGTAGAAAACCTAACCAGTTATCAAATATTCTTAGGAAATCCAAGCAAATTGCAAATTTTAAAGCAATTAATGGTCAAGTAATTTTCTCAATATTATTTTTCTTCAAAATACGAAAGTATGAGTTGAAGGCATCTTTATATACTTAGCGTAAACTGCTTCCTCATCTTTAATACCTGTTGGAATCAGCATTTTTTGTAACAACTGATATGACGTTTCCTAAAGGAAAAGGGAAGTGCATCTTTCCACACAAGTCTGTTCCTATAAACTACTGAATATTCACGTTACAGTGTCAAACAGAGTTTAACACTATGCTGCTGTTGAAAGCTTGGATGAATTTACCTCATGGCATTTATGGAGGAAGAACAGAAATGTTTGCTTTTCATTGGTTTTGACAAATCCACAGATTGCAAATGAAATAACACAAAATAATCCTGTGTCCAAGTTATTTAGGGGGGGTGGGGATAAGATTTGTTGCATTAATAACTCAAACCATAAATCTTAACTGACCTTTAATCACAGCGGCTTCTACTAATGCAGGTTTCCCAGTCATGTCCTTCACATTGTCATGATGCACCAAATCATTTTGACAACTAACTTGTAATTCCGAAACATCAGCAGCTTGATTTGCACACGATTTCTTGGTGGTGTCTACACAGAAATTCTGAAATTACATAGAAGAATGCATTGACTTCACATGTAAATTGTTACTCCAAACTGGATACTTTCAGAGATGTGACACATAAGAGCAACATTCTTTGGGCTGCTTCTGGGAAATTTAACTACAAATCTGTTTGTCAAAGCAACTCATTAATCACATTTCCGATAATGCTTTTCTTTAAGACAAATACTTCAAAAAATATCATGGTTAGAAGACACTCTAGGTGAAGAAATTACCTCTAGAAGATATCTTAAGAGTGCCTTTTCTTTATTTGGGTGTATGGACTCATGTAAATACAAGGAGGGATATTTACTTATGCCTTTTGGTTGATAACGGGTTTCTTTCTTATTAACTACTTTTATTGTACTGATCTTTCATTTAATGGGTTCTGATATATATTACATCATAGGTTCATATGAACTTTGACATTTCAATTACATTTATACAGTGGCATTCATAGCATGGTGAGTATAGTTAGATGATAGGAATAGACCATCAAGACATAATTAACTACAGTATTATAACATTATAGAAGGTAAGTTATGTGGCTGTAATACTTTACTCCTTGAATTTCAAGCTTGATATAGATATTTTCTTAATTCTGTGTTTTTAACTGTGAGATATTAGTTATAAATTCTTTCAGGTAAAAAATATTTTTACCTGTGCAAATACGTGTCAGTTAAAAGTGTAAAAAAGTATATCTTCATTGAAGCTATACAGTAGCTGCAGCATATTTACAGTCCAATTATAATCATTTTATACTAGAAAGTCTGCATTTATTTTAAATAATAAGTATAGATTTTCCATTCAAAATTATATGTAGATTTTCCTCAGCAATGATAAAATTGTTTCTATTCAGAGACAGAAGGTTGCATTGGTAAAACTGACAGTAGTGACCCAGCAATAGTGTCTGATCTTTTCAGGATCAACCCACAATTTGTGAAAGCACAACATGAACTCAGTTTTTATGACAATCTGCCCCTTCTGCAAAAGATATCAACTAGCAAGAGGAAAGTCGCTGGTAATTGAAATAGAAAATTTGAGAGAGCATATTAAGCGGAAGAGCTCAGGAAAAATCTGAAAAATGTATGGACAATTTTCCTCAGTGGGTGGGTCATGACATGACATAAGTGGAAGACCATTATTTTTCAGTTAGAAGAACCCAAGGTAGTTATCTCCATTTTCTGAAATAAACACTGAAACCTCAATCTGCAGGGGTTGACTGAGTTACAGCATTCAATGCAAGTTTGTGCAGTACAGGCTGTACAATGCTGGCTAGCACTCCCTGTGATTGCAAAAGAACCTCTGATATCAAGCAAAGCTTAAAACAGTGATGTAATTCATGGAAACATCAGGGATTTGTGCAAAAAGAAACACAGCTGAGGAACATTTTGCAAAGACAGAAATGTCAGAAGTTCTTAAAAGAAAAATAACCCAATGGAAAAAATGCTGTTCAAACTAGGATGATACTCATCCACTGTATTGTAGAACAGCTTCACTGGAGTTAAAGGACCTTTGCCTTTCTTCCACCGGCAAAGTGTGGCCTTTGTTTTATTTCTGTTTCTTTTCTTGACCATCTGGACCTAAACACACCTACCCTGGCAATATGAACACATTTTACAAGTACTTAATGAGAAATGTCCATCTTTTGCTTGAGGAAAATACATGCTTAAATAACAATTTTTCAAAGATGTCACTAAACTTGTACTGTCCTCCGTATCAGTCATATCTGTTTGTCACAAATGAAAGGTCTTGGGAGAGGCAGGGAGATATTTTTATTCATTGGCAGATGGTTCCTGTGTTCAAGTTATTGGGTATACTTGCCTCTGTAGTGGGTTTATGTGGCAAGGTTTTGGTAGCAGGGGGCCATAGGGGTGGCTTCTGTGAGAAGGATCTAGAAGCTGCCCCATGTTTGGTAAGGGCCCCACTGCTGACCAGAGCTGAGCCAATAAGTGATGTTGTTTGCGCCTCTGTGAGAGCAGATTTAAGACAGGGAAAAAAAGCTGTGCCGCACAGCAGCTGGGAGAGTGAGAGGAGTGAGGAACAGCCTTGCAGGCGCCAAGGTCAGTGAAGAAGGAGGGGGAGAGGTGCTCCAGGCGCCGGAGCAGAAGTCCCCTGCGGCCTGTGGTGAGGACCGTGGTGAAGCAGGATGTCCCCCTGCAGCCCATGGAGTACCACGGTGGAGCAGGGTTCCACACTGCAGCCCGTGGAGGAGACCACGGTGGAGCAGGTGGACCTGCACTGACGGAGACTGCAGCCTGAGGAAGACTCCTGCTGGAGCAGATTCCGGGCCAGACCTGCAGCCCGTGGAGAGGAGCCCACGCAGGAGCAGGTGACCTGGCAGGAGCTGCTGCCCGTGGGGGACCCAGGTTGGAGCAGTGTGCTCCCGAGGGATGGACCCCGTGGTACGGACCCATATCTGGAGCAGTTCTTGAAGAGCTGCTGCCTGTGGGAAGCCCACGCTGGATCAGTTCAGCAAGGACTGCATCCCGTGGGAGGGACCCCACAGCACAGGGGACGAGAGTGACTGAGAAGGAGCGGCAGAGAAGAATTGCTATAGACTGACCATAACCCCCATTCCCCTGTTCCCCTGCGCCATTCAGGGGGAAGAGGTGGAAGAGGGTGGATTTGGGGGGGGGGGGGGAGAAGGTGCGTTTGGTTTCTTTCCTTTGTTTCTCACTTCTCTAGCTTGTTAGTAATAGGCAATAAATCTTACTATCTCCCTATGCTGAGTCTGTTTTGCCCATCACAATAATTACTGTACAATCTCCTCACCCTTATCTCAACCCTTGAGCCCCTTTCATCGTATTTTCTCCCCTTTCCTCTTCGAGGAGGGGGATCGAGAGAGCAGTTGTAGTGGAGCTCGGCCACCCACCCGAGTAAAACCACCACAGCCACACAGAAAGCTTTCACTCAAAAGACAGTTTTCAGGTAACTGGGAGACCTTAATTTAAACACTAAAAATAAATAAAAAAATAATGCTTTCAACATGATTTCTCTGATTTTCCAGTGAACTTCCTATTTATCTATTAAGCCTGGCAGTCAATATCAGGAATTAGTATGTTCAGATTATTTGTTTTGTGTTACCCTAACTAACTTAAAAACAAGCCATACTATCAAAACGGAAAGATTCCCTCATTAGGAAGAATGTAACTGAAGTTTGTGCTAATCTTATCAGTCATCAGCAAAACCACACACTGTGATACAATGGTTACCTGGGGCACACTGCAAATATATTTAAATATGCAGAACTCAAACATTTCAGAACAAACAAGGTAACAGAAACTGGACTGTCACTTCATTATATTCTGAAATCTGATATCACTTCAACATTCTTAATGGAGCTATAGATAACAGTTATACCAGAGACAGAGATAAGATGCTTTTTTAAACTACACACACACATACAGAAAAAAAAAAAAAAAAAAAAAAAAAAAAAAAAAAAAGTCTGAGCGAAGTCTTACAGTCATCTTCCAAATAGGCAATGCAGGCTTAGGCAGGCTTAACAGTACAAGGTTTTCATCTACCCAGAGTCATTGGTCTGCTGATTTAAAGAAATCAGGATACCAGCTGTGGTTTTCAGTACTGTTACTGCCAGAAGAAACACTGATTCAGTTAAAAACTTTATGTTCTGAACCACAGTCACTTCTTGTAACAGACTACACAAAAGGATATCCCAAATCTCAACATATGGATAATCCAAGCTAGAGGTGTGTGAACTAAAACAACAACAACAACAACAACAACAAAACCCTACCTCAATAGCTAAGCATTACCCATTACATCTCTAGGTCCACTCACTGACCAAAAATAACTCAGAAGACAGAGTTGTAAAGGTAAGGTAGCGTAAGACTGCACAGTCCTTCTCAGGAAGTAAGAGGTGTTACATCAAACAGGATACAACAAAGTGTGAGGCTTATGTGAGAACTAAAGATCTGGGGATGAATCATCCTAGTAAGAACAGAAGTTGCAGCATTCTGCAGAAGCTGTAAATGAGTCCAGAGTTTATCCAAGATGCATAAACTGAAAACACTAAAGTAGCAAACTGAGTTTCAGAGCAAACAGTTTGAATGAATTTCCCTTGATTACCTGAAGAGCTTAACACACTACTGCTTGTGTGCATGTGCATGAACTCAAATTATATAGCAGTTTCCCTTCCCTTGTCTGCTCCAGGAGCAGTGACACCTGACATCAGTTCTTGTTCTTATGAACAGCATCAGAGAAATAGCAATGTTTTGCCCATCTACAGCACCTGTCACAAAGAAACTCTTTCAAAAATGTCAATTTCCCCAGAAAATTTAAGCATACGTTAGCATCCCCTTCTCACAGTTCCAAGGTATATTCTTCCCTGTCTTCAGAAAATCAGGCTATAAATAGTTGCCTCCCTGTGAATATTTCTTTAATTACTATGTGTAATTGTTTTTGAACTCATTTACATTTCTGATATCAACATCATGTGGCAATGAGTTTGAGAGTTTATTTCTGCATTTCTGCATCATGTAAATTGTCCTTTTTTAAAAAACTGTCCTACCAAATAATTTCATGCAGCCATTGTATTCACTCTGTTTACTTTCTCCCCGCATGCAGGTTTTTACAGACATATTTAATCTCTCTCCAGAGTCGACTCTTGTTCAGGCTGAGGAGCTGTAGTCCATAGCATTTTTCCTCTTAAGGGAGCCAAATTGTAATCCATGATGCAATGGATCCTGAAATTTCTGCTTCTTTTCAAGATAACAGCCCCAAAAACTACTGAAGGCAGTTCAGTATACTGCATTTACTGCTGACAGCACTATTTGGTCACAACTGCTCAGTAAGCCAAGGAAAAATACTCTGGAGGAGAGGCCCAGCAAAACTACTATAACCTCTGAGACAGAACAGAAGAAAGAGAAGCTCTTAAAACACACAAGGCGAAAAAGCTGTTAAATCTGTTTATAAGGAAAGGAAATTATACATGTGTTCATAATACACATTATTGTTTTGGTTGCTTTTTTAAGGAAAAAAAAAAAAAAAAGCCTCAACAGTATCTAGAACATTCAGAGTAAAGAAGGAGAAGCAACATTTGTTTAAAGTGCAGAAAAATGTGGGAGTAAATATGAAACCAACAGCTGTCATAGTCACTGAAAATGCTGTGAGAGATGTAGTGGCATAAACCAGTCTGACAAAACTATGCCTTTCCAGACAGAAAGTCAAGCTGTTATATGATTACAAATGACTCTAGTGAAGAGGAGTACTCATTTGTCGGAGCAATCAGTGCTGGACATGGCACTACACCTTTGGAGTACATTTATTGTGAGTCACCCATGCTAGCAGATACAGATCATAAACCTTTTACTGCAATCTTTAAAGACAGTTTGGAGTGGCACTCTTGCTGCCTTTAGAAACTGCCTTTAGAGCCAAAGCTCTAGACATATATCTTTGCTTTGGCATATACTCCACTGTTATATTTACTTGTAAAATGCTTAATTGCTGCATGCACCTTTCCAACAGAAAAAAACAAACCAAACCAAAACAAAACAAAAACCTTCATATATAGAAAGAAAGTGTGATAAATGGTTTTGCAGTCGAAATATATTGCACTCTTTCCAGACAAAAAGGACAATATATCAGAACAACCTACAAACAAATGTTCTACAAGAGAATCAGACAGCATAATATTCATGGGGAAGCCCAAATCAGGGTGAACAAAACTTTAGTTTTTAATATTTTCGAGAGTATTTTAAAGAAATTATGAGAGGGAGGTACAGAGAGACACATCAGTACAAGTATAACAGGGTAGTCATAGTTGCTGACATATAGGGAAAACTTAATGAGTTTCAGAGCAACCTACAGAATGAAAACCTACCTACAGCAATAGGGATAATTTTGCTCCAATTTTTTTTTACACCTGCACGACTTTCTGTAGGACAATTAAGAACTGCAGTGAATTAGAAAAGAATCCCGGGTTTTGATTCCCATACTGCACTGATACAGAACCAGTATAAAAGCTATCATAATCAGAACCATAGACAATCTTGAGACAGAGACTGAAATTCTCTCTCAATTTACAAGACTATGAACTGGAGTAACTACATTTCTTTATTTTTTTTTCAATCCAGATTTTCATCAATATTAGTCAAAATAAAATTTCACCAACTATATACATAGAAGAAGGAATGAACACTTCCATGTAACAGATGGGAAACACAAAATCAAATAATAGAAATACACAAATGGAAACTGCTGACATCTCTTAAGAAATTTGCATTATTATGTCAGACAGTCAGGACTGATTTATTCCACTTGAAAGGAAACAATTACCTTTAGATTATTACTCATTTGTATCCCAAGGTAGCCTTCTTACATGATCTATTGGTGAGACAACTTATCTTGCAGATCAAAGTAATTTTTGCAAGGGCACAGTGTACCTGTGGTTAAGGGTACTGACAAGGGTCTATGATTTTGTAGTGAAGAATTTTAACAGCCTTCCCCATTGCACTGATTCCAGTACATGATATCAAACCTTCATTTTCCACAGTCCAATGGAGTGTGGAAAAGGAGAAGAGCTAGTTAGAAGACGCTTGAGAAAGGCCATGGGCAATAAAGAGGATCCTCACTTAGCCTCATTAACATACAGGACAGGAACACTTGTGAGAATTATTATTTGCCTCCAGAACTTGTAAGGTACTATAAACTACAGATGAACTATTTTTGCCAAAGAAGGGGTCAAGGTTGTATCATTTCAAAGGCAGGAACAAAATTACATTAGTTTGTGAGCTCTTCTCTGCCTAAAAGGCACATGGAACCTCTGGTTAAATTACTGGGTTTTGATCAGAGTTTTAACTGGTTTCTTCCTCACAAGGTACTTTCTGTATGTGCTTACAATATTGCAATTAATTTGCTGTTCATTGTCAATAGTCCAGGTTTTCCCAAGGATTACAATGAGGATGTTACATAATAAAGCCACGATAGACCGTAGGCAGATGCCACTGTAGGCACATTCTTAAGGTTCAAAATGAGTAGTTAAGAAGCAGTATTTTCCTGAAAGTAAGGAAAGAATTAGATTATCCTTGCTCAAAGCATGAATAAGAATATCTGGATTTCAGAAACAAAAGAGAG
This sequence comes from Oxyura jamaicensis, assembly GCF_011077185.1. NCBI lineage: Eukaryota > Metazoa > Chordata > Aves > Anseriformes > Anatidae > Oxyura > Oxyura jamaicensis. Next base: position 62,682,942 of record NC_048895.1, on the reverse strand, counting down.
CAGAAAGTCATGTTTTAGCTATATCCTTTTCTAAATAAATAAAACCAACATATCAGACTGAACGGTCTTCAAGAAATCAATGGCACGTAGAACATGCTGAGCTTGCATGACTATTGCGATGGCATACTGACTAACAAAGAATAAACAGCGAAGGAAAAAGCATTTCTGTAAGAAGAGAACAAACTCTTCTTTGGTAGGCAAGGAGGGTGCTTGCGGTGGGAGGGAGCCTCGGCAGCCGCTAGATGGCTGTATTCCCTGCCTTATGCCAGCCTGGGCACGTCAAACTTCTTTGCAAGGGCTTACATTTCATCGGTAAAACAATAGGTAAAAACTTAGCACGACTTCTCTCGCCTGAGACAGATTTCTCCTTCTGGTCCACCCGCTTCCCCCCATCTGAAACCACAAGCAAAACAAATCTCGCAGTTGTATCTGGGGCTGGGCAGAAAGAAAACATTCATCTGATTTGATAATTTATTGCATAGTGTTACGCAGTGAAATGCTAAAACCCGATAAGTAAACAGACTGAGGTTTAATCATTTAGGGGGAGCAGAAAATGGGAAAAAACAAGCGTTCCAGACTACAGGATAACTTTTAAATTAGGACTGTTTTTATGTGCACAGCACAAGCTTTTCAAGGAAATCTCATGATGGTTTTGAGAAGGTAATTAAATACTGCTACTCTTCATGGATAGTTCCCACACTTCAGGTAGAAAATCTACACCCGAATGAGCTAAAATAAATTGTATTATGTTATCAATAAAAAAATGTACAAGTGTGTACCTTTATTACATTCTACTGTAATTCTTTGCTTGCTCCAGAATTTCAGAACCCCAAACTTTCTGTTCTTAATCCAATGACTTTCACGCACTCATTCAATGTTCTCAATGCTTATTTAACCATTTATTGCTGAATGAGATATTTTTCTTTTCCAAAGTCTGTCCAAGACTGGCACAGAGTATGTCTCAAGAGATTTTGAAATGAAGCTTTGCTACCAAAGGGTCCTTTATGCCTGTGGGTAACTAGAACTGTCAGGCTCATTCTCAGCCATTTTTCTGCTGTTCTGTGTGTATACAAGAAAAAGAGAACAGAAAATAATGTAGGGCATCCTTGAGTGGCCTGAGCTGAAACAATGCCTTATTTATTCAGCACAAAATCACGAGGCTTACGTATTCAGATATTAGTGATACTAATCATAAAGGGTATTGTAAGATTTTTTTAGCAATAGTTTAAATGCAAAATACAGAACTGTCAGCTCGATCTTCATTATCCCCTTCTCATGAAACACATAAAGGGGTAAGGGCTTGTTCCTCAGAGCCTCACAGCAGAGAACAGAGTTTTCTCATCTTTATGTAATGTGTATGATGTTTGCATTACATTTGTTTTTTCAGACACACCTGCTCATCAAGGCCTGCCTTTTTTCTGAACATTTAGTCTTTAGCATCACTTTCTTTGTTCAATATATCGTGCAAGGAAGTTAAGTATTATTTTCCACGTTTTATATGCTGGTAATTTGAAACATGCTCTTGTCCACATAAGCCTCAAAAACTGAGTGGGAACCAGTGATGTCCACCCAGCTGCCTCCTTTCCACCCATCCCGCCTCCTCGCCGTGCTTTTGGTGCAGGTTTTACTGCCTGCCCACCTTGCCTGTTCATCTCAGCCACAATGGTGAGTGCTCAGCTACAGAAACAAGGCCTCGGTTCTCTGAGGTTGGACAGAGAAATTCAGTTAGCAGCCACCTGTGAAAATTCTGGTTTCCATGACACTCACTGCATGAGAAGGCACCTGTGAGCTGAAGCAGGAACAGGACCCTGTTGTTCAGGTGCCCTAGCCCCAAAGCAGGCTCTGCTCTTCCCTTGGCCAACTCATCCACTGAGCAGTGGGAGGAAAAAAAAATCTTCTGAAGGTGTAAATTATTAAGATCTGCTACTGTATCACAAATACATCTCACCTCAGCAAATGGAAGTCCTTGTTTGTTCAAAGACTATGAAATGTTGTATTTTGTGAAATCACCACTTAAGCAGAAGATGCGAATTCTTCTCATTTATCTTAATGGGACATTAACTGGAAATTTAATTACAAGGGAGAGCTAATTATCTGCAGGTTTGCCAAACTGCAGATGGAATCTACTCAACAGAATGAAATCTGAATGCTGAAGTCAATGCGAACAGAAGTTCAATTTAATGTGGGAAAATTTGAACTGAAACCAAATGAAAAGAAGAAAAAAAATCCTGTAACTCCTCTCAGAGAATCTCAAATGAGGCACCCCTCACTGCACCATTATCCTGGATGCCTCTCCCTCAATCCTCTGATCTTATTTGCCCCTTAAAAAAATAAAAATAAATAATAACCACACTGGTCCAGGTCAAAATACATCTCACTATATTTTCTTCACCATGTCATAAACAGACACAACGGAAGAGCAAGGACAGAGCCAGACTATCTGCTCCCTCCAAACACACTCTCATCCTCCTACTATATTCAGCTCAGGGAATTTCCTGAGTTTGATGTGGCTTGTCTATTAGTAACCGTCAAAGGGTCTCTCTTCCAAGTATTTGTCCAGTCTCCCCTTGAACTCCTGATCCACTTCCAGCCTTGTTGTGGCTCCCCTTGGTCTGAATGCATCCTGCCCCATTTCCTCTAATTGTGGCCCTGCTGAGACAGTTGGGGAGAGGGAGCAAGAATTTTAAAATAAATTGTTTTCAAGTTCTTGCTGCTGTGCTGCCCTCCCTAGCATTAGTCTGCAGGTCCAGCTGCAGAGCTCACACTGTGCTTCCTCTTACTGAATGACAGAAAATGCTGTGTGTGGCAGACAGCAGCCTCAGTGAAGCAGCGGGGCATTGCATTGGTAGGAATTAAATACTTCAGAGCAGATTCTGATCTCAGAGTCTGTGTGTAAATCTGGAGTCACTCCGTGCAACTCAGAAGCATTATCCTGGATTTACTAACTCATGTGTGAGTTCAGAATCAGGCTTCTTGTTTTTCAAAATCATCTGGTTTCCAGGCCACAGTGGGGAATATAACAGCAGGAGTGCGGGAGAAATGGGTTATTTTATTAGTAAAATGCATTCCTATTCTAACAGGTATTTCTGTAACATTTGAATCCCTTCAAGAATTTACCCTCTCACATACGTGTATACATATAAATGTATATAGAGATATAAGTACATAAATATTTCAGCTTGTCCACTAGAAGCTAAAGTGTTTTGGCAGAAAGAAACTATTCCGCCCCATTTTCACTTCCCCTTTTACTCTTTATCATCTGACGTAATTTCAAAGCTCCGAAATGGAATTCACTCACAGCTGTGTTAAACTGCACGCTGGTGGTTACGAAATCTGGCTAAGTCGCTGTGGTTTTGGTTTATTTTTAATATTGAAAAACATAGTAGGGAGCAGTTGATTCTTTCTCTTGAGAAACAAAGTTTGAATCCTGGAATTTCTAACTGTATTTATAAAATATATTAAAAGGGGACATTTCAGACTCTTTTGTGAAAAAATGAGCCGTTATCAGTTTGGACTTCAAGAGTATGTTGTCTCTGGTATCAAAATAAAACTTTGAGTAACACAAAATGCCCATTTCCGCTTCCCACATCTCTCCACAGACCATCCTCCTTCCTGGGCACTGGAGCTGGCTGGACCTACAGTGGTCCAAGAGCTCTCCCCAGCTTGTCTCCATGGCAAAGAGAAGGCCCTGGTCACCAGCTGACTTCTGAGCCAGGCTGTGGATTCAAACAATGAGCTGCCTCAGTACCAAGCTGTGAGATAAGAATTACATATTCTCTTGTGCTCATAATATTTTTCAAGCTTTTTTGTTACGTCTCTATGTTCTATGTTCCATTTCTATGTTCTCTCCAGAAAGATGGGGTTAGACCTGGTGCTCCAGTGATCTTCAGAGCTACACCTCTGAGGCCTTTTAAGCCTATCCAAAAAGCCAGAGGTCAGAAGAGAGGATCTGGACAAACACCAGCCTGTTATTTCTTGGATCGATGTTAAATATTGGCTTGCAGAAAAATAACTGGAAAGTTGTCCTAGTAAGAATCATGGAAAAAAGTGATGGCAGTACTTTGCTTGTACGCTAAGAGATGTCTAATGGCAGAAAATGTTTCATATTCAGTCACTGTATGACTTATCATGGAAGACCTGTAACACATGTTCATATTCATATGTAACAGATTAGTTCGTAACTGTTCATAGTACATAGATGGACTTGCCATATCACTGACTTCCACCACATCACAGCTGTGTTTTACTTCCCTTTTCTTCTTCATGGTTATGTGGCAATTACGCATTTTCTTCCCTTGCGGTGATTGTAACTGTGTCCTTGACAGTCTTTTTTGATGCTCCTAAAGGAACCACTCTGGAGATAGTAGTTACTCATTTTCAATGTATTCTGTTTATTTAGGATACTATTAAAAAGATGAAAATAAAAACGTACCCTGTGACTGTATTGCAGAGCTATGGCTTAAGTTACAGCTACAGCTCAGGTGAACTAAAATTCTCCAAGTATTGCCTCTTAAAATTATACTGTCTTTCACACTGAAACTGGAACTAAATCAGATGAGAAAGGATTAAGCACAGTTTAAATCTAGAACTTTTCCATGGCTGCAAAACACATAAAACAATGTGTATACGGGAGAGTAGAAAGTTAGGTAAGTAAGAGAAGCGTTTTTTTGTTGTTGGTGGTGGTGGTTGGTTGGTTGTTTTTTAACAAAACTCCTCAAAATTATTTCACTTTGGGAAATAAATGGTATATTATTTTAGTGAGTGGAAACCAAATGCACATATTATCCTTTATTTGGACTTGAAGGTTTAAGGGAGCAGAAGAGTGACCTCTGAACTGTTCATCTTCTTCTCCTCCTCCCTCCTTCCCACTGTGAATGCGACATATTTGTATTATATGATGAGCAAACACTATGCCTGTCAAGGAAACAATGTGGGGTCTAGTTAGACATGCCACATGCCCTGCCCCTGTAGTGGCACAGAGAACAAACTCTGAGATTTTGAGACGTAGCCAGTTTTCAGCCTGCATCACTTGATTTTTCAAGACTGTCTGACTCAAAACAGCAAGTACAGTGGTGGGACAAAAGTGTACCCCATACCATTCAGATGATACAGGTCATCTCCCACACACAACCATATTTTAGACAGACTTGAAGGTATAAGCAATTCATCTTCATTGCTCTGATCTTATGGATGCATCATACAGGACAGACAAGTATTTCCAGTTGAGACAAAAGGCCTGGGTGAATCATGTCCAGGTGAAGGTAAAGTCTGTATGTGATGATCTTGGAAAATGTCCTCACTCAGCCCTTGGGGAATGTCAATCTTCAAGCTTACAGGAAGGACCAAAAGATCTTTCTTTCATTCTCAGTCCCCGGGGAAATCTATTGCTTACATTCTCAGTTCGTGCCATTATCAGGATCCACCTTGTCTCCTGGTGAGCTCTCACAGCACTGATCACAAACCTGACAAAACTGTGTTCAAATCAAACAGATTTCAGCCAACTCATTGCCACAGCCAGTTTTCCATGTGTAGTCATGCTCCCAGACATCTGTCATGAGCAGTTGTCTTCTTTATAGTCCACCTACCAAAGGCATTGTTCTTACCACAGCTATGGTAGATTGGTAGTCCATTAAGTAAATATTGATGCATTGAAAGCATAATTAAGGGAATCCTGCTTTTACAGGAGTCCATATCTGTTTTATATTTGATGGACATAGAAAGGTCTATGATAAAATCTTGTAAGGTATTCAAATATTTAGGTTATTTTTAAAACTTTAAGGCATTTTTTTTTTCTCAGTCAGACAGCATGTTTGACAAATAGATCTCCTTTCACTGCTTTTCTCATTCTGATACGGGACAATTCCTTCATTATAGAATGATACTTCAGCTGTAATAATGCTTGGGTTAAAAATAGGAGAATCAGGATTTCATTAATCTCACTGAATAGCTTTTTCTCACATCTGTTCATTGAGTGCACTAGCTCAAAAGGAGAGCATGAAACTTCAGCCATGTAAAGTATGCATTTGTCTTAAAAACTAATTATACCCCAATAATGCCTGAGTTGTTAGTTCCGCCATTCTGCAGATGACACTAGTGATTACACAGCCTTGAAAGTGGCTGTTGTTTCTCCCAAGTTCATGTTCATTTGTATTCAGTATATGTCCAGCTTCTTGAAATACTGAATTTTGCATATAGCCTCAATGTACTAAACCAGGCCTTTTAAACAGCTTGTTCAACATCTTTTTGGAAGATTCTACGTGCAGAAAACATTCTAAATGATAAGTATATGCATATCCTGACCAAAATAATTAAGTAAATAATTGTGATTTTAACAAAGCCCAAGAAGACATCCACACTGGTATTTTTTTCAATACTGTTGCAGCTGACCAATGTAGCTGCTGGCTACAGCAGCTACATGGTCAGCTGTTGCAGCTGACCATGAAGCTGCTGGCATGGACAGTCCTGCTGTGTCCTGTCCTAATGGACACTGCTGTTAAAATCTGAGCTGCCAAGACAGCTATACACAACTTCAGAAGTCTTTGCCAAAATGACCACAGATACACACCAGATGGAAGATTCTTTGACCAAATACATAATTGCTTGGTGGACAATGCTTGGAAATATTTCTTAACAAGAGCACTTTTCAGATTGCTCTGAGGGCAGAGTTGTAGATCTCTCATGAGTTTTATCACATGGAACTGTTCTGGTTTCCTCAATCCATTGAATTACCTTGGGAATGTAGAAAAAGTTTTATTTCTGCAGCATAAAATTTGATCTCATTCACTCTTTGAACAAGCTTAATTGTTCATTTGCTTTTCAGTTAAGCAACCATCCTATAATGCTATTTTCTCCTGAGACTTCATGCTCAACATTCAGATGGTCAGTCTTTTTTTTTTTTTTTTTTTTTTTTCTGGTGTGAGTACTTTTTTTCTCAGGAGATGGAAAATGAGATGAGACCACACAAGCTCACAAATTTTTTAAAAAGAGATTATTATGCCATCAATCTTGAGTTAGTGTTGAGAAGTAATGTTTATAGTCCTATTACTTGCCTAAGTAAGACAACTTTTGCACACTTATCAACAGCAAGTAGTTTGAACATTCAGAACTGACCTACCCTATGTATTAAGTGTCACATCAGATTATTAGTAAAGCTTTCATCTGTAACAACTTATGGGCAAGTCCAGATCTGACATATGCACTGATTTTGTCTGTTTTCACTCTTCTGTGGGTAGTGTGACTGCATTCAGCTAGTCAAATGCAGCAAGAAGAGTGAAGCCCTGCACCTGGGGAGGAAAAACCCCAGGTACCAGTATTGAAAAGCAGTTTTGCAAAAAGAACCTAGGAGTCTTGGTGGACTCTCCAAGGCCCCCTAGTACAAGAGTGACAGGGATATACTGGAAAGAGACCAACATAGGCCCACCAAGATGATGAAGGGACTGGAGCACCTCTCCTATGAGGAGAGGCTGAGAGCTGGGACTGTTCAGCCTGGAGAAGAGGAGGCTCAAGGGTGATCTTATCAAAGTCTATAAATAACTGAAGGGAGGGTGCAAAGAGGACAGAGCCATGTTATTTTCATTGGTTCCCATTGCCAGGACTAGGCAATGAGCATAAACTGGAACACAAAAATTATGTCTCAGTATCAGGAAGCACTTACTTACTGTGCACTAAGCACTGGCACAGGTTGCCCAGAGAAGTTGTAGGGTCTTCCCCTTGGAGATCTTCAAAAGCTACAGGTCCTGGGCACCCTGCTCTGGGTGTCCCTGCTTGAGCAGGGTTTTGGACCAGATGGCCTCCAGGGGTCCTTTCCAACCTGAATCATTGTGTGATTCTGTGATAGTCTGGGAAGGTCCATTGTGAGGCTAAGGACATTCTCATTTTCAGCTTGATCTAATTATGACAATCTGGGAAAACAAGTGATGCCAGTACCAGCTACACTACGTATAGAACTAGGTAGGGAGTTGGCAAGAAGCTATGGAACAGGTATTTTCTGAGCTATTAAAAACTTGTTCACATTACTTGCACAGCTTCCATTATAAACCCATTTCAGACACTAATGAAGATTTTGCAGTTTTAAAAAAATCTACCTGCACAACTTTTCTTTCTTAAAAGGAAGCATTCATTCACTCTACACAAGCCAAACAGACTTGTGTAAAATACTCTGGAAAAAACAGCAACCCCCAAACCCTGCGATCATCCATCACGCCTAGCATGCTCTGACAGAGGAGCAAATAAATCACATAACTACAAAACTGACCAAGTGGGACATAATATGCATGTATTACATGCCAAACCACTGGTCCTGTATGCATGGAGCATATGCCAGACCATTGGTCCTGTTCATCATCTTTTTCCTGTCACATAAGCTACACAAGAGGTATTCTACCATAATTCACAGTACAGCACAGAAATTTATCTTATTAGCACAACCTTAGTGGCAGCAAAACCTTATGACTTCTGAAGGCCTTGCCTTTTTCAGGGGAGAAAATTGGAATAGGCAAGCACCTCTATGCATTGAGACCAATGTCACAGCTGGAGGGTGTACACATCCTACTTTGGCCAGCTCTGAAATCCATCCAGATCCCAGGGGAGTCCATTGACCTATGCTTACTAACCAAGTTGATTAAACTGTACCAAATATTATTGGTGCTGTGTGAGTCCTCTGCGTACAGTCAGGCCTTGTTTACTTTCCTCAAGCCACTGAGGAGCCTGTAGGCAGCATGGCTGGCTACCTGGACCCGGACTGCTCTCCAGGCCCACTGGCTCAGCTCTCAGCTGCAGATCCAGGAGCAAAAAGGACAGCTGTCTGACTGAGCTGGCAGCATTGCCAGCAATGGGACTGTGTTTTCTAAGCTGAAATGAGTGCTGATCTCCAGCATCCCTTCATTTTCTCTGTCTAGATTGCAAAATGGTGGCAAGCAGGAGAGGAGGAGGCCTTTTGGCTGAAGTTGAAGGAATTAATTGTGGCTGTCTCAGGAAACTACACAGCTCAGCCATCTGTAATCGCTCACGTCAGGGAAGAAAGATTTGCCACAGTCAGATGTGAGAAGCAATATCTCTCTCCAGAGCTGTTTTTCGCTGTTTCTTTCACCAAAAATACAGTGCTGTAGATGAGCACAGAATTGAGCAGATGATTGATAGAAAAATGTTCCAGTGTTGGAGAGGCTGGACTGTCCTAGCTCTGCCTATGGCTGGCTACAGCGAGAAAATGAAGGCTGCTGAAGGCATGCATGCAAAGAGAGATGTGGCAGAGGTGAAGTTAGTTGCCTGTGATGAAACAAAATGGCAAACCTGAAATGACCCCCACCAAGTCACAGGGAGATGAGGTGCTTGATGTTTTTTTTAAGATGGCTGAAGAGTGGCTTGCTGCAAGTTTAATGAAAGCAACACACATTCTCTAAAGCATTTGGCTGGTTTGGGGCATTGTATGCTTCTTGCCCCAGTGAGAAACAAATCAATGCAAGAAAAATTCCTAATCGTCTAGAGTAAATTAGTCTGTTAAAATCGGTGTGCATACTAGTATGAGTAAAGCTATGTATGTGTGTAAATGCTTACAGGAGCAAAGCCTTAAAGACTTCAACCCTGCCAACACTTTCACACATACTTAAGTTTGCTACAGAGAATAATCCTATTTGGCAAATGCAAATGCACAACAACTGTGGTGTTGTACAAGCCTAGGAGCTGGCAAGATCAGGACCTTTGACTCTAGGTTTTCTACTGCAAAACATATTTTTGGCACTAAGGAAATCATAGAATAGCTGAATAATCAGATACACAAATCCTATAAGTCTTAAACTGAAAGTACTCAGGGAAGGAACTGTATTCTTCACAGATAAAGTCAGTGTTTAATAAATTGTGGGTGTTACTAAAATTCAAATAATAAATAAAGAAAATAACTTGGCATCATTTATTTATTTCCTTCTTTGTGGATTTATGAGAAGGCTGACATGAATAAAAGAAGAATGTACAGCTTTTTATCATTAATTCTGTGGTTTAATAGTCTTATATTTACTTAGGTACAGAAACTTCAAAACTAACAAACCCATCTACTCTGCCTGGGTGCCTGGTGACATTTGAAAGAATATATAAATAATGTAGATCTCAGGTTAGCCTCACCCTCCAACACTTACTTCAGCTCCTTGGATAGCTAATAAGCTTGACAGCAGGCAGCACTGCATGTGACAATGGCTCTTGAGAAAAAAAATCTCTAATCTACCTGGAGCTGGACTAAAATCTCTCATTCATTTTACATGGATCGTCAGAGAGCATCTGTGAGATAGCAACAGTTTCTGGATAACACAACAGAGCTTGCCAGCAAAAGCCTTCCCTTCAGCATTACTCACTTCCTAAGACAAGCAGTCTCAAATTCAGCATTCTTGACTGAAATCATGGAAACAAAATATTGAGAATTAAAAAGCTGTGTCATAGGCAAACTGAGGATACTTCCAAAGCCTCCTTCCTAGCCAGAATTTATTGGGTCAGCAACTTCTGGCTCCTCCTAGCCCATTTGGCCACTTGTATAACGAGCATGTTAGCAACAGGAAAACATACCCCTCTGTGACAGTAAACAGCTCCCATTTTAAGGCCTCTTTTTACTTTGGCATAGCAAAACCAGACTTCATTGCAAATAAGAGGTAGCCCCAGGGAGGAACAAGAAGCCCTTGAATATCATTGCACTCTGGTTTTAGCAAGCCTTTAGAGAAGGTGGTCCATGTGCTGCTGTGACCCAATTGTTTTATTGTAAGTTTGGGGGCTGGGTGAAAGAAGAAATTTGGGAAGATAATGGGCAAAATCTTCAAAAAGATTTGAAAGTTTCATGATGTCTTTGCTGAACTGCCTGATTTCTAGTCCAAAACAGAAATGTCCCTGGAATTTTCTAGTAAAATTTCTAAAAGCTTTAATTTTAGTCCATTGTACATATCTGTGAAATTCAAAAAAAATGCATTTCAAAACAGTTTCTTTCAATATTTCCAGTAGTCTACAGGTTTTGCAGATTAATTTAGCAAATGTTGAAAAAATATTTCTTACTGCCTTAGAACTGAATATTAGTAAGTCTGCAGTTACAATCATTTTTTTCAGCAAAAATGGTCTGCAGCATTCATATAATGAAAGATGGAAAGCAGAGGCTATAAAATACTCTTCTGATAAAAGCAATATTACTGATAGAAATTTCTAGGTTTAGGTAGTCCTCATCATATTTCTCTTACAAACTTAAGAATGTTCTTTATAACAATTTCGTAATGTAACTATCTAAAACTTCTCTATTAAACCCTGGAATCAAGCAGGTATTCATTTTTAGTGATTTCACAGACACAATTGCTACATTGCTCCTGGAAGACTGGCAAGATAGCACACAGGAATTATCTCATTTAACTGTAGATCAATGCCATGACTGCAACTATAAAATTGTAGGCAAATTGTACAGTAACTACAAGGTTATTATCAATCACTTTTAGCTCTGCAGTGGCACAGGAGAGAGGACAGATACCATAATAGGCTCTCTGCTGAGTACATTTCATTAATATACTCTGTTTTCTTCCAGAGTCTTGCACATCTCTTGCTCCTGACGGCTACTTTTGTCTTGCTAGTGATAAAAGTAAGGAAATCAAACCAGGTTCAAAGCAGTACAGTAAATACATCAAGATCAGTGATGTTTTTCTTCTTATAGATGAACAAGTTTGTTTACTTATACGGTATTTATTAGAAATGCATCACATATGCATTTAATAGAATTAACCAGTATCTTTCTGCTTTCACTTGGTAATTATTAGGTCTCTGCTGTAGGTGGAAGACAAAACCAAATCAAAGCCCCTTTGTGGATTTCCATTTTAGGGAGGTTACTGAACATTGGTAGCATTACAGAGGCATAAAATCAAGAGGCTGATTAAACCCCAGTGTTGTTCCTCAACAGCTCATCAGGTTTTAATAGATAATGCACAGGAACAGGAACAGAGCCACGTGCTTTGTCACTGCTGTTCATTATAAATGGCTGCAAAGTCATTAGAAGGAAGGGATGCCACCCAAACAAACCTGGACAAGCTTGAGAAGTAGGACCTTGTGAACCTCATGAAGTTCAACAAGGCCAAGTGCAAGGTGCTGTACCTGGGTTGGGACAATCCCAAACAGGAGTACAGGCTGGGTGGAGAAGTCATTGACAGCAGCCCTGCAGAGGAGGACCTGTGGGTTCTGGTAGACAAAAACTTGACATGACCCAACAGTGCATGGTTGTAGCCCAGAATGCTAACTTCATCCTGGGCTGCATCAACACAGGAGTGGCCAGCAGGTCAAGGGAGGTGATTGTCCCCCTCTGCTCTGCCCTTGTGAGGACCCACCTGGAGTGCTGCATCCAGGTCTGGGGCCCCCAGCACAAGAAGGATGTGGGGCTGTTAGAGTGGGTCCACAGGATGGCCACAAAAATGATCTGAGGTCCTCTGAAGAAAGGGCCTACAAAGAAAGGCTGAGAGAGATGGGGATGATCAGCCTAGAGAAGAGAAGGCTCTTGCAGGACCACATTGAAGAATTTCAGTACTTATAGGGGACTTATAAAAAAGACGGAGAACAAATTTTTACATGAGCAGATATTGATAGGACAAGAAGGAATGGTTTTAAACTAAGAGAGGGGAGATTTAGACTAGATGTTAGGAGGAAATTCTTCACTGAGAGGGTGGTGAGGCCCTGGCACAGGTTGCCCAGAGAAGCTGTGGATGCCCCATCCCTGGAGGTGTTCAAGGCCAGGCTGGTTGAGGCCCTGCACAACCTGGTCTGGTGGGAGGTGTCCCTGCCCATGGCAGGGGGGTTGGAACTGGATGGTCCTTAAGGTCTTTCTAACCCAAACCATTCTATGAGTCTGTGAAAGTAATTGAAAAATCTGTCCATGAGGGAGATGAAAATTGATTGATCTCCACTGTTTGCACAGAACCAGGGAGCCAAAAGATGGGATGTTGGGGTTGTCTTGCCCCAACCAGCTGCAGACTTGGTACAATACTCCCTAAGTATTCCTTTCTTACTCCACCTGTGAGACACCTTTTTAGATCTCTTGTGAATGACACCACAGGCAGAGAGAGCATCATCATGTAACTCCCAGGCTTCTAATCATACCATCAGCAACTATCAACCACTCGCTCTTTCCAGATTTTGCCATGCAGTCAAGCTTTAGGCTACCTTAGTGTACTGATAAACTGGACAGATCCAGATTTGAAGCAGCAATATAGGGCTTTACCCTTTCCTAATATAAATGTTTTCTGCCCATCTCAAATATTTCATTGTAACAGTACCCCGTTAAAAATATTTATTTAATTCCTGACCACAGTCCTTCATTTCAGGTAAACCTCAGACTTCATTTCTCTCATGGACATGGTGGAACTTAATGTTCTGGGCCAGGGAAACAGTTTAACACATATTGTCACCAGAGGGTCTCCTGAAGATTTTACTCCAGAGGAGAACTGGATATGGCAATTACTTCTTCCAAGACTTCTTCTTACCTGCCTGTATTTCATCTTTACACCATGAGCATAGGAGAAGGGGCTTCCAGGACAGTAAGGTGGTAAATTTATTCGTGCTATCAGTACAAAGTGGGTGTCACTCAAGATAGAACTGTCTGCTGATGATCCCTAACTACTTTAGAATAATTTTCCAATAGGAATACCTTAGACTATTTCACAAGGCTATTCTAACACAGAACTTTTTGATAGGCTTTGATGTAGATCATAGAATCACAGAATAGTCTAGGTTGGAAGAGACCTCCAAGATCACCGAGTCCAACCTCTGACCTAACACTAACAAGTCCTCCACTAAACCATATCCCTAGGGTCTACATCTAAACGTCTTTTAAAGACCTCCAGGGATGGTGACTCAACCACTTCCCTGGGCAGCCTATTCCAGTGACTAACAACCCCTTCAGTAAAGAAGTTCTTCCTAATATCCAACCTAAACCTCCCCTGGTGCAACTTTAGCCCATTCCCCCTCGTCCTGCCACCAGGCACGTGGGAGAATAGACCAACCCCCACCTTGCTACAGCCTCCTTTAAGGTACCTGTAGAGTGTGATAAGGTCACCCCTGAGCCTCCTCTTCTCCAGGCTAAACAATCCCAGCTCCCTCAGCTGCTCCTCGTGAGACTTGTTCTCCAGACCCTTCACCAGCTTCGTAGCCCTTCTCTGGACTCTCTCAAGATGTATAGGGACACATTACATCCTCATGACAAATGCATTCTTTCAAGGGCAGCATTAATTCAACCTATATAACAAACTCTTGGCTTAGAAATAACATGGTTCTTGTGAAGCAGTGTATAGGGTAATGGTTCAACAAGCTTTGTATCTGGGATCTGAGTCTATTTTCCTCCCCAGGAGCTACAGAGAAAAATTCATGTCCAGAGAGTTAGTTCAGGACAAAACAGGTCTGCTAGCCAAGAAACCTAACCACTAACCTGCTGAGTGTCTGCAGGCAAGTCATCTGCTGCCTGTTCCTTCTGCCATGCATTCTCTATCTGTGAGGATGTCTGCTGGAACTGCTGTTCACTGCATGTTTCTGCAGGGCTAAAAGACCCCAAGACCCTCACTCCACATGGTTCTGTAGGTGATAACAATGACTGTAAGTATCTATGCAAGGAGGTTTTACCATCACAACATTTCCTAGTGGAATTTCATTTCATTTCATCCAAATATCCCACTTTTATTTTCCAGTTATTAGTCAAATCAGTTCCCCAGATGTGAGTAACCCTCCAGCTGCTTAACTGCTGAAGCTTTGGACAGCTGCAATACTATTAAATACCTCTGCAGGATCCTTATAGCTAGCACTAGTCTTTTATTTCCTCTTTTTTTTTTTTTTTTTTTTTTTTCCTATTACCCCTATACAATTGTTTTGTATAGCTGGCGCATAACCACTATTAAAAACAAACAAACAAAAACACAACAACAACAAACACCCTTGACTTAGTTCATTTGCCTTTATAAAACAGACACATGCACACATACATTTATATGTTTATAAAATATACATATTTTGGATATGGAATGCTGGAAACCTAAGTGTAACAGGTATGAAGTCAGAAAACTTCCAGTAAGATATGCCTAAGGATTTAAAAATGTGTTAATTTAAATATAGTCTGCCAATAAAGAAAACTGTTTAAATTTCTCTGCATACTATTCAATGAATCCTGCCTCCAGCTACCTACTTGTCCATCACCAGTAATCAGTGACCTTGCAGGAGTATGGTTTATCTGAACCCTGAGAAAAACTATATTAACCACTCTGAGAAAACTTAACACCGATTCCTCAAGAAAAAACTGATGTTTTTTTGAAGGTTCACTGTATATTCCAGTCACCATGACAATAATTACTGAGCATCTCACAGCGTTATCTGAAACACCACAGGGACCTGACTTACACAAAATAGAAAACAGATTGCAGTACACTGCATTCCACTGGGCTGTGGCAGGTAAGTATGGATGAACACCAAGATTAAACGTCAAGCACAGAATCAAATACTAGTAAGCAATAGTATCAGTTCATAGCTTGCCCCACTGCCCATAATGTCTTTATAGGACAAATAAGCTTTCTATTTCAGTTACATCATCTATAACACTAGCCTTAACTTTGATACCTTTCTTTCTGCAGATTCTTTTTTTTTTTTCAGATGGCAAGCTCTCTCAGCAAGGATCACATTTCTTCACTGCTTGTGAGCTAGACAGCCCTGACACATGTTTAGCAGCATTACATGTCTGTTTAGCAGCATTACATGTCAGAAAACGTCTGTTTTCCTGACTTCAAATTAATTTTGTCAGAAGTATATGCTAATGTGCAAGAATGGTAGCATCATGGCTGGACCAGGGTTACATGGAAACAAGCCTCAGACACAGGTAAGACAAATACACCAGCAATTAATGCTGAGGAGAATGGACTGCAGAAAACAGATCACAGCCTTTATGAAATTACCAACATAAGACCTGAAAAGGAGAAGGTACTTCACCTGGTGTAATTGCTTGACTCCTCAGAAATGAAGTGCCCCATTAACAGCTATATGTCCAGTGTGCAGGTGAGACTGTTGTCAAATCTCTTACTATTCAGCCAACAAACCTAGGACAAAATTATGTGCTGTGCAGCAAAAAACTTACAGCTGAGAAAGAGGGAGCTTCAACGGCTTTAAACAGTCTTCTTATCATGCAACTTTTAGCTGCCCCAGGAGCTATAACTGACATCAACCACTTTTATGCCCTACTACCTTATTTTTTACCAAGGCCCTTCAGAACAGAGGGAACATTGCAATAAAGTACTTGAGCTACCATGCAAGGATGTATTTATTTCAGTCAGCTCTAGAGAAGAAGGCATGCTCGACAGAGGAGAGATGGGAGATTGGAGAGAGAACAAAATTAGGGAAGTGAAGAGGAGCTGTTTAAATTAACTCATTGCATCTGTCTTAAGTCATACAAAAAGATATAATTTTACCCAAGAGCAAGCCTTCCAAACGGCAATTTATTTTCTAGAAATAATTTAATGACACACCACTACTTGAGTGCCTGGTACTTTACATACAAATAAAAATGGCAAGTCCCTGCACTTCAGCGTTGTCATCTAAATTAGACTTTTGAGACCAAGTCCTCTGCGGGTATAAATTAGCATAGCTCCACTAACAGTGGAGGAATTATTTATGCCAGCATGCACCAGAAGGGGAATGGTATTGGGAAGAGACATTTTTTGACTGCAAATAGTACGGGGAAAAGGCATTTCTTGACTGTAAAACACTACCCCAGCCCTGACAGTTTTTATTTAAATTATTAATCCTCTGGGCATCTACAGTGAGTCAATGATTTTTCAACATTTGTAGCTCTGAACATCTGTAGATTTGTAGAGAAGAATCCATATATAGATTTTAAAAGCCATAGGAACAGACCTTGCAGCTTGCAAAAAGAGGTAAAACAAGCATGAGACTTGTATAACAAGGGGATTCTATAACCAAGGCTTTTCTGCTGTTTATGTAAAACACCTGAAACTTTTGCTTTAATGGCCACAGACATCAATAGGATAAATGGTCATAAAAATTAAATATACTCACATTTAAAACAAACAAGCAAAAAATCCTGATGTGTTAATTATTATCAGAGCCTTTGTATTCTCTGAGCTGTCAGGTAATTTGGTGGACAATATAAATCTTTCTAAAGAGAAGTAAGAAGCAGTAGAGAAGGCATGAGCACACTCCTCACATCACTGGTCTCTGCTGTTAGCAGGTAGTATCCACAAATGAAATGTAACCCCCTGCCTGAATGGATATCAGTCACGAAAGAGTGGTAAAATGTTAATTTTTGCTGTAATGGAATTTAATGTCTATATATATATATATATGTATATATATACAAATTACAGACAGAAGGAATCATAACTTTTAATTCAGTTTAGTGAAGAAAAGTATCCAACATGTTACCCATCATGATCACAGGACTCAATGACATGTCTGCATTCAGGCTTGCCTTGGAGCCAAAGCATTTGTAATTTATTGCAACTGGTTATGATTTCATCAAACAGGACTACAACTGGTCAATTAATCTTTCAGTGATACATTGATAGTCCTTCAAAGGTCATACAACATTGCTATATATTTTTTTCTTTTTCTCAGGAGATGTTCAGTAATGGTACTTTTACCTGCTGACATGCACCAAGAAAGTTCATTTCTGAAATGTTTCTTGTGAATGTTGGGAAGGCAACAACTATGCTCCTATTTTATCACTGCTAATTTCTCTTATTTTAAATATCACTGATGTTTTCCTTCTTCCAAAAAAATATATCCAAATGGACCCACAATATGCAAATCAGAAAAGCAAGAAGAATTTTTAAAATATATGTTTTAAAATATAAATTTAAAATATTTGTTTATATTTATTTAAAATATGTTTAATTATTTAAAGAGAAAAATATATGCAGTAGTAACAGATGAAATTGTGTTCTGAACAGAAGCACTACCAAATACTCATCCTTTGAACTTGTACTGAATATGCTTTATTGGGAACATTTCAGTCATCAGTCATGTTCTGCAAGTTGAATGACAGTGATGTTTTCCCAGGCTGATCAATTCATTAATGGGGATTATATATCACCCCATTTATTGTAAAGTGTAAAACAGAGGCTAAGTGGATAAAAAACTTTTTGAAAGATGAATATTGCATTTCTTATTTGAATAGGCACAAGTGAATCAAATTCTAATATGAAAAAATGTGCTTTTTCTGGGTTTAGTTTCTTTCTCTACAAAAGTGCTGTTTAAAACAGTAGAGATAGCATCTTTCTTTAACTGAGCAAGCTTTTAAATGAAATGCGATGTTAGGTGTACAAATGTTCTTTTACTGGTGGAATATCAGCAAATAATCCTATCAGGTTTAATAAAGAGTCTTATGCAAGGTTATCAGAGTATATAAGCTATGACCTTTTCAGGTAAATTGATTAAAAAAACAAAACAAACAAAAAAAACTAACTTACTATGTTTTAAGTGAGGGTTACCAATATGGTGTGGTGTTTTATAAATCATATTTATCTGTAAATTAAATCTATTCATATAAATCTTCCAGATATGAGAAAAAATAATAAAATAAAGATCAGAAAGCACCATGCAAAATAAATAAATTTATTGTATTGCACCTGTTAATGAAAATATGGAACCTGAGTGACTAGAAGTTGGGGACACATTTATTAAACACTGAAGAAAAAAAGAGTTTCAGTATAAAAATATTCTGTTAGTGATTTGTTTTATCTACCATTGAAAATTATCTAGGACAGCAATTCTGTACAGTAAGTTATCTGTGTAATGAGCATGAATTAAATGGATGTATAATACCAAAAAAAAATAATGTCCAACTTTTTTTTTTATTACTATTTCTGTGGTGCTATATTTGGCAATATCCAGTGAGGCGGAGAGGGAGAGGGAGAGGGAGAGGGAGA